>NW_013952494.1:826776-861402 GCF_001266775.1 Austrofundulus limnaeus
TTGTTAGACTTTAGCTATATGCTAACTAAAAATAATTGCCATGGAAGGACTTGGAGATGGGCTGGCCTGGGAACGCCTTGGAGTTCCCCCGGAGGAGCTGGAAGAAGTGGCTGGGGAAAGGGAGGTCTGGGCCTCCCTTCTGAAGCTGCTGCCCCCGCGACCCGACCCCGGATAGGCGGAAGAAAATGGATGGATGGATGGATGGATGGCCATGATGGAAATGTATATTCGGTGATTACTTTCTGAGAGTTACATTTAAATCCAGCCACTGGTTAATGAGATATTCTGCTAATGCTTCAACACATAAAAACACACAGACAAAAACCTTATCACTTCTCACCTTTGGTGATCAACAAAAGAAGCTTGTATGATCCACCTGAACCTCAGTCTGATTTTTCCCCAGCTGAGAAGATGCTTTAAATTATTATTATAAATGTAACATATTTTCTTCATAGTAAAAAAAATCCCTAATATTTAGTAAGGATTTAAGTCCATTGAGGTGTTTCAAAACTATCAGACAAGCATGAACAGTGATGAACTGTGGCAAAACACAATATCTGCAAAGAGCGAGAGCCTCTCTGTCTCCGGTCCTCCCCACTGGGGATATTTACACCTGCTAAAAGCTGCAAGTGCAGCCGCCGCAGCTGAACTCCGCTTGGCTCTTTGACAGGTAATCACTCACGGTTCTGAAATTCTTTGAAAGCCTTAAACCCAATTTACTGTACAATATAGAGCAATTTGTGGATAAATATGATGCGACAGAATAACATTGTCGTTTTTAAATTTACCATATGAGGCTTCCTGTTTATTCTTAATTCTGTGAAAGGTTCCATCACCACTAACGTGGCATATGTAGTATAAAGTGCATCCAGGTTACAGTATTTGAGATCATGAATGATTCATCAACACCTCAATAATGAGATTCCTCACTAAATCTTGTTGCAGGTTCTGCACTTAGAGTGTAAAACGCATTAATGCCTCCCAGGATAATTCCATTGTGTGCATTATGCATGCACTGTACTAAAGTGGCATGCAACCAAAAAATGCTTTTCAGGAGGTCAGTTTTCGGAAAATAAGTGAATACTCTGGTCATTTAGGAACATGAAGAGGATCAGTAGTAGAGTGAAAATTATAGTAATTGATGCTTTCTCGTTATGATCAGAAATTGAAAGTTTAGAAAGTGTTTCTCTCCAGTATACAGTTCCAACGTGTAAATTACCTCACTCTTTTTCTAATGAGAGGAACATTTCCTGAGTCACAGATCATCCCATTAGATCATTTCCTTCACCTCCCACAGGCTACTCCCTCTATTTTTACCTGCTCTTTTGTCTTTTCCTTCATCCTCCGTTATCAGGATGCTTTGTCTCAGTCCCCTAAATTCCCCATTAAATCCCATTTTTCTTTTGTGTTTCCTTGCTCCCCTCCATGCTTGTCTCTCATTCAGAGCACGTTCAACACAGAGCCCTTGAAACAGGAATTAAGGAAAAAACATTTAGAGAGGGGTGCATAAACAGAGTAATGTTATCAGCTTGTGAAAAGGAAGCACAAGCAGGAAGACATTGCAGCACTTTGTCAATATTTCAAAAAACCCACATTATTTTATTTTTTTCACTATTATTTTCCACACTGATATATATGGGATTTAAACAGTGTGTATGCATGTGTGGATCCTTGTTTATACCCCTGTTTTATCCTGCATCTCATCACTTCTTCCACTCATTTTCCTACCCTTTCAGAGTCTGGTCAGTGTCATGCCGCTCTAGCAGCCAGCTCAGGTTCCCCACAATCAGAAACTGGACAAGACACACCCACAGTACTCATGCCCAGCCATCCTTCCCGACAAAAAAGAAAAAAAAAATGCAAACACTCAAACACCTGCTCCGGGTTTGATAATGTTTTTTCATACCAATCCAGATGGAAAACTGCAAACAAAGGTCAGGTTTATGGAAATTTGGTATGGAAATCTGCATGCAAATATGCGAACGTGCCAAAGGAATGGAAACATTTGGTTGATTCTGACACATAATAATCCTTTCATTACATCTCTAATAGTTCTGGAAACAAAACAAAAGATTTATTATGCAATAACTATTGTAGTTCAATGTCAGTACACAAGTATAAACAGCAGGGAATTAGTCTATTTAAATCTAGTCAACAAACAGCAGTTAAAGAACACTGTATGCATGTGTGAGTACTTACAGTAAGGCTCCGTCCGACAGCTGAGAGAGGCAGTGCTAACATCCAGAAACTGAGCACGCTCCAGTGTACTACTGCTGCTGCTGCTGTCTCACTCGCATAAATGAGCCAGGCTCCCACTCAAGCACTGACTCGCTCCGTACCTCACTCATGTACGTAGCAAAGGCCAACCAGCTGTGAGGTTTTTCTTGCATACCCCACAGGCTATCAGTCACAACTCTGCAGACTGCTCTCGTTGTCACTCCCTTTCTCTGCCTCACTGCCACTAAAACACAAAGCTCTGTGGATATTTTCACAGCACCCTCGCTGATTTGCTGGACTAAAATGAGAACTATTTTTTTTAAAGTTAGCAGGAGCCCAGCAAGGAAACTACTGAGTATATTTTACATTTCCTAATCCAGCCAAAGTTTACAAATCAAAGACATTTACTTTACTGTTTTAATTAAAGGTTTTAAAAAGTGCCAGATGCATTTTTCTTTTTATGTAACATGACTGAATAATTATAGACAGGCAAAATTTGCTAATTTACAGTGTAACATGTTAATCTGCAGATAGACTTAAATGAAATACCTGCATGGGTGCTCAGAGCTGATTTTACTCATAAAATATCACAACCATAAAGTTGCCACCAGACTTTTTTTTATTACTGGGGTACGTGCCTTCAGTAAAACAAGCCCTAGTAGGATTCTCTGCAGAATACTTTACCTGCATGAGTGCAAGCAATACATGCTAATGAGAGCAAAGTATAGCAGAGGTGTTATCAGATAAGAGTTAGAACAATGTAGAACAATGCACCTGCTCAAATAGCTTAAGGCATGTTTTGCAACCATCACTGAAGAGTGCACAGGTCAATAAGGACAATGAGCCTGTAGGACCGCTTAAACTGTGTTGTTCCTGATTAATCAAACAGCAGGCAGATCTCCTGCCTTCTGGACTATCTGTAGGAGCTGGTTGCTTGTATGGCCATGTTGGTTAGCTGTGATGATTATTAGTTCAGTCCTGGAGGAGTAGGACAGATCACCTTACATGTTGATATGTGAGCAAAACAAGCTATTTGCAATGAGATGTTGGAGTATCTGATATAATGAACACTTGGATATCATCAGCGTATCGTGACACAAGTCCTGTTAGTCACTGACTGGACCTGAGGTATTGGCTGAAAAATCCAAGATGTTTATTACCAAATATATTTATTGAAAGTAATAAATATGAGGGTTTGTTGCATAGCAATGTTTATTTCACCTAAATTCTGTGCAAGTAACTTTAAAAGGTTGGAGTTCAGAGCACTAGTGTTGCAACAAAAAAAAAGACATTGCACTGCAACTAAAGTGTGCACGTCTGTATAAGGTGACAAAAATCAGAAGTTTCCACAAACCTGATTTTATTTGTTTTTCTGTTTATTACATCAAATATGATCTCATTGCAAATGAAAATAAATATGAGTGGGCTTTGTAAATTTATCTTAAGGCCTTGTCACACTATAAGGCTTTAGACAACTTATGCCAACTTGTGAAAATTTTGTCCAACACAAAATATGTCTAAGCTGAAGATGGAATTAAAAAATATCTACTTGAAGCACATTTGAACCAATATTTACTGTAATGCTAACAATTTGATTGACTAACTGATATGAATAAAATAGTCAAAACAAAATTTTCACAAGTCGGCACAAGTTGTCTAAAACCTTATAGTGTGACAGGTTCTTTAGTCTGCTTGCTAATGGAAAAATACACCTTCGGATGCAGTTCAAAGTCATACCCTCTATGTGAAAAGAAAAAAAATACAACATTGGATGACGGTAGAGTTCAGTGAAATCATCAAGAATTTGACATAAGCTCTGCAGTTGCAGTTACAACTTTGATCCCTCCAGTACGGAGAATCCTCTCAAATTCAAAACTGAATTTCAAGCCCTGTTGAATACACACAAAACCACATCATCTGCTCTAAATACTGACTCATATTTAAAATTCAGTCTGCACTTGAGTTTACCTTGGAATCTCTTCAAAACCCTGCAGTGTGGACCTGAACCGATCTAATAACAGACACTCTGTATATTTGTGCATGCACGGTCAAGAAGCGGCTTCATAAAAAGAAGCATGATGCAAACATCCCAAAAAATAAAACAAAAAAACCTTGCTCTGGTAAGGTGAAGCTTAAGAGGGCAGCCATAAAAAACATGGAGGGACGACTGAAGGTGAAACCAAACAGTGGATATGCCATGGCTCGATGTGTTTTAAAGCACCTCCTGGGTAGAAAACAAAACTAAACCCTAGGGAATAAATAAGCAATAGAAAATATGCAATAAATACAGTAATAAAATGAAGTGAAATACAAAAAAAAACTACTGAACAGCACAAACAAAGAGAAGGAAAAACGATTTGCACGACAAGGAACGATGCATGTTTCACACCCATATGATCCTGTTACACTTTGGGAACAAAACTGCCAAGCCAGACACAGGGCACAACAACAGGGAGGTGCCACTTGACTTCCTGGCACTGACAGCTTTGCAGTTTATGAGGAGCAGTGTGTGTGCTTGGTTTTATATTTCAATGGAGTCAAACCCTTGGACACGACAGCTGTCTCTTCCATGTGTGCTGTTATAATTGTCTTGTTTAGCATTGTTATCAGTCAGCAGGTCTTATGACAACAGTTGCTTAGTTCAAACCCAAGACAACATGTCATCCTCAGCCAAGGAGGATGACTGAGAAACACCTAACATTTCAATGAAATAGTTTAATGTGTGTCATAAAAAGACTGAGTCAATATTCAACACAGACTCGTAGCATGGCAGGAATAAAAACATTTAATCTATCATTCTGTTTTTAAAAGAAAAAAGAAAAAACATTCTTGTACAGGAATTTTCTGCTCGAATAAAATTGATTGCAATAAAGCAGATACTGTAACGCCATAACACATTAAAATACCATTTCCATTGAGATATGGGCTTACATGTCCCGCCTCATCTGTCACACAAAAAGTGCTCAAATCTAAGCCCCAACTCATTTAAAAACGCATTACTTTGAAAGTTGTGCTGGAAGGCATAGAAAGAATACAGATTTTATGTTCCTCTGCACAAATACAAAGTATTCTCTTCTGAGACTATTTTGGGACCAGACAGATGCATCATAACCTGCCAGAAGGATATACATGTGCTCCTAAAAAAACTGGCAGACTTTGTTTGTTTTTTTTTTGTTTTGTTTTTTTGCTTCACACATTCACAGTTGTACATCCATGCACAAAGCACGTGTGCAAAAACAAACACGTTCCCGCTGTACATTCATCCTCGCTTGAATCTTCCTACTGTTTACGTTGGCACGTCTGCACCACCAAACCCTGGAGTGTGCACCGTCTGCCTGCTCATTACTCAGCAAGCAGCATCTCAGCACACGCACACACATGAACGCTTGAACGTGCACATCATCGTTTAAACAAATACATGCAGGACTCAACAACTGAGCCGTAAATTCCGCACGACATAGCTGACAGCAGAGCTGACAAAAGCTCTTCGAAGCCCCTGCAAATCTCTGCAGTGTCGTCGGCAGAGGGAACCAGCTGGGAGAGCGGCAGGCTTTTGTCACTGGTTGTTGTATTGCGTCAGAGTGGCAGACAGATGGGCAGGAATGGAAACAGACGACAAGGAGAGTCACGCAATAATAATGTTTCTTCTCGAATTTAAATGGGTAGTATATTAAATGAGAAAAAGCAGTCACCATGGGTGGGCAGAGATCAGTTAATCGCTTCCTCATCAGGAGTCCATCACAAGGTGACAGACGCGATGCTTTTCACAGCTTCTGCAGTCTAACACTGTCTTATACTTCTTCTCTATTGTTCCCTGTCTGTCTCCTTGTATTGTTTTAGCTGGCAAAATATTACCACTGTGGTTTAATACCTTAAAATTTATGTTGGTGACTTCCTTTTTTATGCTTTTGGTTTATTTGTTTTATCTTAGAAGAAGAGAAGGGGGAAGATCAGTCTATTCTTCTCTATAATTGCCTGCATACGTTTCTGTTATGTACATCCATCCATTTTATTTACTCACTTTTTCACAGGAGGGCTGCATCTCCACCTTATATTTCAACTTACTTCAAATGGCTTGTTGAAATGTTAAAAGAATTTGCAAATTGGACATTTACCATCACTCCAGTTTCTCTTCTTAAATGTTAATTTGGTTCAACTTGGAAACCGCCCTATTCAGTTGATGTTTTGCAAAAATGCACCATACACTGAGTTTATGTTAATAAAGCCACCCATGGTTCCAGAGAGTTACCCAAACAAAAATAATAAAGCAAATGATTGCAGGTTAAAAATAAGAACACAGAAAAGGTTCAGAAACAATTGTGGAGAGGACTAACGAAAACAAAGACAGAACAGGGAAAAACACAAAAGTGTTTTAAATCAAAGGAAGGATTAAGACATGCAATGATCTACATGAGTGCAAATGCTGACTTACAGAAAGTAACCACAGCCAACGAGACTTGGCCAGCACACACTGGGAACCAGGCCAGGTGGAGCATACCCCACTTCCCTAGAGAATCTCCCTCCAATCTATAGATGGATTCATCGTCTCTGTTTACTTTTTGTCTCTGTCTTTGTCTGCATCTAGCCTAGCCCCCTTCTCTATCACTTCCTCACTTTGATTAGATCATCTCTGGCTTGCTGTTCTTCTGCCACCATCCTGACTCTGTTCATTTGGCACCAAACCCTCCATGTCCCTGCTGTGTCTACGTTTGTATTTAAACGGTCAGCAACTTTGAAAAAGTTTCTGTTTCTGTCAGATCACCAGTTTGCCCTTGAGATTTCAAAAACATCTGAAGAAATGAGGGAAGATACTTGACTATTATACTGTCAGTTATACAATGAATTTGTATTTTTCATTCAGAACATGAAGTCGTCTAAATCCATTACTGATTATTTAATATGTACACTCTAAAACTGTATACTGGTTAAAACTGTGGATTGATCAGGAAAAGTTTCTAATCTCTTCCTACCTTTAGGTTTGTTTTTATATATAAATTTGTTGCAGATGCATTGTGACTGTTTTGTAATGAATTCTGCTCATCCATTTCAGGTAATATGTATTTCACCAACGTGGCACACGGCAATTTTCTGTTTCATCTGGCAACCTGCCCTGATCTAGCATCCACCGAGACACTCTAAGGTCCTCGGGCCCACTATCACCAGTTCAGATCACCTTAACATAAAACAGCGAAGGCTCAAAACATATTTGTTCTGAAATTAAACTCAGCAACCGCAATTTATCACAAAACAAAAATAGATTTTCTCTCTTTTTTTTGATGATGAATCAATTCTAGACAAGACAATAAAGGGAATAAATGGTCACAGTTTCATAAGAGAACAACATTGATAGCAACAACATGTGTGTTTTAAGTTTATCTCAAAAACCATTCTTCCCTTTTGCAAATAATCTTCAGTTAGAAACAAGTGTCACAGATGGACCGGAGGCAACAAAGAAGTATGAAATACAAAGAGCACAAACAACAGAAAAACATCCTCAAATTAAATTTGATGTCCAAAACTGCAGGGTATCTTATAAAATTGTAGTTTCTATTAATATTTTATTAGGAGACAGGCTATTCCTTGAACGAGGCAGCCCTGATTCGGCAAACGATGTGTCATCACTGCAGCCCACACTCCAGACTTGAAAAGAAGACCCGAGCAATTGTAGTAGCGAAACCTTGGAGGTTTCACCCAGTGATTCACACTCTTTCATTAAAATGACACATACATGCCCACACGTTGCCACCTGATACTTTTTATAAATGCTAAGATTTCAGTGGTTTTGTAAAAATTCATCGCCATGAATTCTGTAATCCATTACAAACGTTTGTGTCTTCATTATGAAAAATGTCCTGTCTTGTAGATAAATGTTTAATGTTAAATCAAATTCATTTCCTCTAACCACATTTCAATTTGCACTCCAAGGTAGGATCTTCTGTGAAGCAATTTAGAGGCTCAAAATGTACGTTTGGTATTTACTAAATTCAAAAGAAGTAAACTAGCAGACCCAAAAAACATTTTCATTTGATTAGCGTTCCAGTTCCGAAACAAACCAGTCTCCATTCATCCATTTTCTTCCATTTATCTAAGGTCAGGTTGTGGAGGCAACAAGAAGCTCAGATATCCAACATCTCCCCGGTCACACTCTATAGCTCTTCCAGGGGAGTTCCCAAGGTGTTCTCGGGCTAGAGAGGATGTATCGTTCTTCCCGTTATTTCTTGTTCTGCCCCAGGGTCTCCTCCCAGCAGGACGTGTTTTGAAAAACTCCGGCGAGGCATCAAAAAGGCATCATAATCAGGATGCAGGAACCACCTCAGCTCACTCATTTTGAAACCGATATACTTCAAGTTCCCTCTGGGGGATGGAGCTCTTCTCCTTATCTCTTAGGCTGAGCTGGCTGAGGAAGCTCCATGTGGTGGTCAGACACTAGTCCATTAAAAATGTAAGTAGAAAACTTTATTCTACTGGCAGACTGAGTGATTGCAGGATTGCAATGCCATCCATCCAACCATGCCTACTGTTTATGTCATGTTATCAGCTTCATGCCATTATCATGTTGGCAGCGCGACGGCTCAGTGGTTAGGACTAGAGATGGGACAAATGGCTCTTTGAAAGGATCCGGATCTTGGGGAGCCGTTTGTTTCATTTGTTCAGATTTTGAACGTATTACGTCATCACATAGTAGGGAAATACGTCATTACGAAGCCGTACGTAATGATGTCATCCCGTCACGTGGGTGGAACCATGTGTTTGTCAAGCGGAAACCCCCTCCCCTTTCACCGTGAGCTTCTGTACTCCACAACTCTGCCTGTTTTCCGTGAAAAAGCAAAGCTGGAGCAATTTAAGTATGAAAAAAATTAAAGATTATTTGAGGAATAAAAGAAATAAAACTACAAATGGCTCTTTACTGCCTGCGATTCGGCTCCTATCGTTCGTTGTAAAGAGCCGTTCAAAAGATTCGGGTCGTTCGGGAACGTCACATCTCTAGTTAGCACTGTTGTCTCACAGCAAGAAGATTGGATCCCCAATTTGGACCTGGTCTTTCTGTGTGGTTTGCTCCTCAAGCTTGCGTGAGTTTGGTTTCCTCCCACAAAAAAAAAAAAAATAACATGCATGTTAGATTGTCTTGCCTTGCCTCCCTTGCAAAAGAGATCTATGAAATCAGGATTTGGTTAAATAAAGCTTCATAATTAAAATTTGAAGTGAAGTCCATCAAATTTTACTTAAATGTTAAAACACACTAAGTGAAGCACCAAAGAAGGATTAGAAGTTTGCATCCTAAAAGCCACCTCAAATGGAGTAAACTTCAATTTCCTTTGAAAACGATGCCAACAAATAGTAAAAGATTATAGTAGTGCTTTTATAGCTTCTCCATGTTCTGCAAAGCACTTCATTTATTCACACACCGACTCATTCAGTGCTTTCTATTAGAAAATTCACCCTAGAGCACATTTGTAATAACCCTTTCACACACAGGTAAGTGTATTGAGGGGTGGAGAGTTTAGTTTTTTACCCAAGAACACTTTGACAGCTGCAGGGGCTAGATTGTAATGAAACAGACACTTGGCTTGGACACTTTTTAATCCATCTATATGGATGTGTTTTTGTTTTTAATAAAAAAAAATCTGCATCATAAAAAAAACTGTCATGTCTTTTAATAGAAACAAAATTACATTAATGCACAAACGGCAACAGATCCTGCAGCTTTCCGCACTTTGTCAGACCAGAACGGAGAAGTATAGCAATATCTCCAACAGAGATAGGATCATGTCAAAGATACAGTATGTGTGGCAGTTTGGAGGCTGATTCTGTCATTTTGATGTGCAGTTTAATGCTAGAGGTGCCCACAAAATGACATACAGCTGAACTTGTAATAAGTCACTATAACCGTAATAAACCAAATAATTTAGAATTTTTGTTTGGAAGATTACAGGGTGTATATCAAAATGTTATTTGTATTCAGTGGAATGTGATATCTATTTGATTTATAAACTGATATGGTTCAAACAATACAAGGAAATTCCACAGCACTGATATGAAACCCTCCCCCCTTAAAAGTGCACACACTCCAGAGTTTTACACAGCAACAAAGTGAACAAGCTTTCTGCGTCTACTGTACTCCTTTCAGCAGGCATGCTTTTATATTTTTGTCCCGCTCCATCATGTCTCGTATCAACAGATGTGCACCCAAATGAGATTTTTCTAATCTCTCAGAATCAGAGGTCAACAGAAGGAGCAGGACACTGCTTTGAGAATACAATATGTACCCACTGAACAAGCCTTCACTGCGCACAAAGGTTAAATAAGAGCACGATACTTCCAACAATGCTTTTGCAATTTAAAAAAGTTAGTAGCACTAAATGCTTTTTTTTATTTGAGCATCCATGTTAGAATGAAACTGTAAATAAAGAGATTTGTTAAAGCTGACAAATGAGAAGCAAGCAGAAACAGACTGAATGAACGTGACAGGCAGCAGAATGATGGCATGAAATGAAAATAACGATGCAGCGTGACTGATCTTTTTATAGAAACTCTGGTATATGGGTCAAAATCATGACTTGAAAACAGCAGCCACCTGTTAGAGATCCCACCACAGTGTTGGGTCTCCTGTGAGAACTGTGAACAAGTCTAATATTCAAATTCTGCCACAGAAAGACAAAAAGATGAAAAATATAAATAGTCTTTGTTCCAATGAGAATAAAAGCACAAAGCACCAGTATTGAATGTTGTTATCCAAAGGGCAAATTTAGAAGATTTATAGAAGATTTTAGATTTATATATAGTATTTGAGCTATGCATTTTTTATTAAAAGCTAATAAAGTTTGTGCAAAAGTAAGCCAAAATTTATTAACTATTATATAGTTTGTTTTCTAAAAAATGTTAAAAGGTTTTCAAAACCAGGGGGAAATAAATAAATAAATAAATAAATAAATAAATAAATAAATAAATAAATAAATAAATAAATAAATGAATGAATGAATGAATGAACACAAAATAGGAGTTTTCAATATACACAAATGAGTTGATCCCAAAACCAACAAACATTAAATTTTCAAAATAAACACACAAAAGATTTAAATCTTTAAAATGAATGCACATCACATGCCAAAATTTGTTGAAATGTCACATTTTTGATTACTCTCACCTACTATCACACCTGTTTACAGCTCAAACTGACTGAGTTACACTTACTACATTTATGTGCTAACAAAGACTCATTATCTGTTGTGGATCTTGAATTTGGTTAATTCCAAACGATGCTATAGATTTACACAATGTTTGAGAATTCTATTCAAATCTTCCAAGAGCCCGATAGACAAATTAACACATACACACACAGAAGTGCATAAACCTTTTGTTTACATGCCGGTCAGAAGTTTCTGTATTAGACGTTATGATTCATAACTGTAACGCTTTGAAATGTTCCACGGCAACAGAGTTCTGCAGAAAAAGCTGAGGAGCTTTGTAAAGTTCAAATCTAAATAAAATTAACTTTACACATCTACAAATCACAACAACAAATGACAGGATTTTATTTTTTTCATTTCTTGACTGCTCTTGTAAGTTGATTTGAACTCTTTATGCTATTAATTAGGCTAACAGTGAGGAAAAGTAAATTATGAGATTAACGTTTGATAAAGCTAGTAAGCAAATTTGCAAACACAATGTTTGCTATTTCAAACTTTTCACGTTTCATGTAAGTTTCCTCTCTTAGTAAATTTGTTGACTGTATGAAATTATTTTTCCACAGAAAAACATACCTTAATGGCAGGATCCGAAAAGAACGCACACAGGTACATTTAAGTCTCATAATTATCATTTTGTTTGTTGTGTTTTTGTTTAAGCTTCATAGCATTTTTTTGCTTGTGTGAGCATTTTACTTTACTACATTTGAATATAAAGCATAGTGAAATGTCTATAATTTATGTAAACACTGCAGAAATCTGTGTGTAGTTGATCAGTTTGGTGTCTTTACTCATTGATTGTTCTTTTTATCACTGGGCAGCCAAAGACAGCAGGATGCAAACGACTTCGTCAGGAGGATTAAGGAAAGTGTGAATGAACAGGTGGAGAAGCGAATCGCAGAGCTCCGTGCAGAATTTCAACTCATGAATCTTGAGCTGAGACAACAGGTGGAAGCGGAGCTCAAGAAATACCTGGGAGAACCAGAGATGAAAGCTGTAGGAGCGACTCCCCGACACGTCACCAGGCAGGATCAAGAATGCACAGTAGTGAGGCAGCTGGTGGAAGAGGAGCACTATGACAGTGACAGAGAGGACGATAAAGAACAAATACTTAACCAAATGTTGAGCGCTGGCCCTTTTGAAACACCTAACTGCAGTGAGGATGGTTTTGATTCCAGCAAGCTAAGCGATGGAGAAATCAGGCCTCTCTCTGCTGAGCATCACAGCACCTCACATCAGACCGAATGTGGGCCAATCAACAACCAGACATCCCCATCAGACGCTCGCAGTGTGTCGCAGTGTACCAGTGTGGATGAAAAAGAGACAGAGGAGGCTTTCCTGATGAAGGAGCAGTGGACAAAATGGTTGGATGAGCAGGAGGGTAAAATAATCTGTGGCAAGAGAAAACCACAGGTCAAAAAGAAAAGTGAAAAACAAGAGAACATTGCAAAACACGCAAAAACAGAAGAGCCAATGAGCAAAACTAGACACCCAAACATTATGACGAAAATCAGAAAAAATGTCAGTCGTTTTTTCCAACCTTCCTACAAGTGGGAGAAACTGGACTGAGGACTGAGACCTCAGCACTACAGAAATTGTGCTGCCCTCTTAAGGCCATGCATTATATTAAACCCACAACTTTGGTTATTTAATAAATAATGAGCATGATTTTCAGCAAATGTGTGTCAGAGCTTCAGTGTGCATTAAAGTAGATTAGTGTACGAGGTGGTCAGTGGTTAATTTAATTACAGAAGTGTGTTTTGGTAACTTTCCAGGCTATAAAAATGTCTTTTTTTAGATTAATATTCACACAACTCACCTCCCTCTCTCTGAAAAAAATTAATAAAATAAACAATTTTTTCTATTCCTCCACGTTAAGTCAGTGGATTACTCAGGAGATCCGTATTCTTAATTTACATGAAAAAGAACGATAAAGATCAAGTGTTTCCAGATCCCTATATGAATAGTAATTTATCGGGGGAGGCATTGCACAATATACATCTGAAGATGTCCCAGTTTCGTTGGAACTTCAAAGGACGTCAGTCAGTGAGTTTTCTAATGAGAAATGTAATTCTGCTTCTACCACAGGACCAACATGGAGGCAAACGAAACAGACAGCCGTAATGACGCGCACACACCTGAGTTCAGTTTAGTATCTTTAACAGCACTGCGTTTCTGGACTGTGTGTGGATGCTGGACTATCTGGGGAAAACCCACACCTGCAGAGGGAGAATGTGAAAACTTCCCACAGAAGGACCCAGGTGGATCCAGATCTCCTCTCTGTGAGGCAAAAGTGCTAAACATGACTCCACCCCCAGTTCCTAAATTATGTAATATTTTTTAAAGTTTAAGTTTTATTGTATTTTTGTTGCAAAAAAAGGGAGCTCAGAGAATCCAAAAAAGAAAGTGGGTATATAGTTTGTTACAAATATATTATTGCATCGTAACAGAAAATAGCATAAGAACAACCTAAAGATGATTGCTTCTACATTTGCTCTTTTCCAGAGAGCTACATCAGCTTTGTGCCGGCAGGTGGCACTAAACCTCTTCCAAGTAGCTTCCAAATTTAGAACCAAGCTCAGCAGTGCCAGTACAATGACGCAACTCCAAAAATCCTACCCTGATCACAGGCTGACTGTTTTATTTTATTTTATCTTTTAAGGCTGAATTAGAGTCAAAAAATAAAGTATTCTGCAATTAAGGAACAGGCCATTTTCACTCTATTTCTTTCCACTTCTGTGACGCTTTGCTGATGATCAAGTGCCAAAATCAGAGCTATAAATAAAATTGTAACCTTGGCATGATGCCAGCTTCAGACACCCACTGAAACAACATATGCACTGATGACATTACGCTTTTATCTGAATAATGTATGAGATGTAAGCTGCAATTTATTCTAAATTATATGTCAGTTTAATGTATAATTTAATTGTTCACTAGGCTACAAGTCTCATTAAAAACAAATCTTGAACTGCATACCTTCATTTGAAGAAGCAGTTAAAGTAGAGTGATCCTGTAAATGAGCAGCACTTTGGATTTTATAGAAGTTAAGCTAAACAATGTAAAAATACAGATGAACAGACTTTCTCTTTTTTGTCATTACCACTCTCATTAGTGAGATTTATCTAGATCCGTTCAGTCATTATTGCAAACTTCCTTTTCCAGCAATGAAAACAACAGCAGTCACATTTGCAGTCAGAATGCCTAAAGCTAAATGTTTGATTTGATTCTGAGTATATTATACACAAACAGAGTAAAACTCCAAGAGGACCTAAAATGTAACACATAAATAATCTTAAAGTATTGTCAAATACTGTATTTACCATGGACCCTTTAGCACCATGCAAACACACTGACTGCAACAGCTGATGTTGTTTTCATTGCGTGCAATAAAGACTGGGTCAAAATCAATTTTAAAAAATGAAAATGACAATTACAGTATATTCTAAACCTGAATAAGTCCTCACTGAAATTATTTTGTATCCTTAGTATTTTTCTCTCCCTGAATCAATAAACTGTTTTATTACTGTGGCTTCCAGGGAAACCCAATAAACACAATAAAAAATATATTCTACTGAGATAAAAATAAACTACAGATAGTGAAGAAGCTTCAATAGATGGGCTTTAATATTAATGGTGTAATTTTATTACAAATGGATTTCAGATATTGATCAGTGACAAATCATAAAGATATTTACTCTCCACCTGATGTTTTTTATGAGCCCATAAGATTGAGGCAATTTCAAGTAAATGAGCTCATTTATAATTCTTTAGAGCTACATCCTAATAGTGTCACATTCATATTTAACAATATGGTCTCTTACAATAAGGTCCAGGGACAAATCATGCATTAGGAACATTTTAAGAAGAGGGCAGGTCCACAGATAGTTATAATATGCAACCCTGCCAGTTCCCAGTCAAGATCGATTTTTCTGTGCTACAGAAACACTTGTGACGCAACGGCTATTGGGAAAGCTTTGTTTACGGTAAGCTACAGGGAAGCTTATTTGCAAATTTTTAGTATCCATTCACCGCTGAGGAAGCGAGGCCTATATTGAGTTGCAAATGATGTATGTTTGATTAGCATGAGAAGCAGGAAAAACCGTCCCACAGCCTTTGGTCGAAGAGTGACCACAGTCCACCTGGGCCACATTATTATTGTTTGTCTCTCTGCCAGTCTGAATCCTTGCTTTCATCTGGTTCACACAGGCTGCTTAGAAAATGTGTCAGGCTGACAAATTTCATGACAGTCGAGACTGAATGAGAGAGAAACAACAATAATCACACAAAAGCTTTTGTTTTGCAAAGAGGTTAACCAGTTTAGATGCCAGTGTTTAAACATATACACAGCTAATATAACAAAAAAATATTTTTTAACCTATAACTACAAATAATTGTTTTCAATTTTGAAAATGCATAAATTGTCAAATAAACAATGGAAATTGTTTGTGTGGCGGGGATGGTGCGCTGCTGAGCTCAACTCGGGACATTGTGGGTCGGTGGACGAAAAGACCTCCTCAATCCTACCGACATGTCTTCCCATGAGGAAACGGAGCCTGAGGACCCTGGGCCGGACTCTCCAATCCCTGGTGCCGAGGTCACCTAGATGGTGAAAAAGCTCCTCGGTGGCAATGCGCCGGGGGTGGATGAAATTTGCCCGGATTTCTTTAAGGCGCTGGATATTGTGAGGTTGCATTGGTTGACGCAACTCTACAATATTGCGTGGACATCTGGGGCAGTTCCTCTGGATTGGCAGACTGGGGTGGTGGTCCGGACCGCAGAGTGTGTTCCAACTATAGGGGAATCACACTTCTGAGCCTCCCTGGTAAGGTCCATTCGGGGGTTCTGGAGAGGAGTATGATAGTTGAATCTTGGATTCAGGAAGAGCAGTGTAGTTTTTGTCCTGGTCATGGAACAGCGGACCAGCTCTACACCCTTAGCAGGGTCTCGGAGGGTGCATGGGAGTTCACCCAACCAGTCTGAGTGTTTTGTGGACTTGGGGAAGGCATTTGACCATGTCCCTCGGGGACTCCTGTGGGGGGTACTACGGGAGTATGGGGTACCAGGCCCATTGATATGGGCTGGTAGGTCCCTGTACGACCGGTGCCAGAGCTTGGTCCGCATTGCCGGTAGTAAGTCAGACTCATTTCCGGTGAAAGTTGGACTCCGCCAAGGTTGCCCTTTGTCACCAATTCTGTTCATAACTTTTATGGACAGAATTTCTAGGCACAGCCAAGGTGTTGAGGGGATCCTTTTTGGTTACCTTAGTATCAGATCTCTGCTTTTTACGGATGATGTGGTCCTATTGGCTTCATCAGATCATGATCTCCAGCTCTCACTGGAGTGGTTCACAGCCGAGTGTGAAGCGGCCGGGATGAGGATCAGTGCCTCCAAATCAGAGACCATGGTCTTGAGCCAGAAACTGGTAGTGTGCCACCTCTGGGTCGGGGAGGAGGTCCTACCCCAAGTGGATGAGTTTAAGTATCTCGGGGTCTTGTTCACGAATGAGGGAAGAATGGAGTGGGAGATCGACAGGCACATTGGTGCTGTGTCTGCAGTGATGCGGGCGCTGGACCAGTCTGTTGTGGTGAAGGAAGAGCTGAGCCAGAAGGCGAAGCTCTCGGTTTACCGGTCAGTCAAAAAAAATTGATTTTTGGTTAAGGTCAATAAGATGGTGAATTACCATCAAACAATCATCCAGTTGTATCCAAATAATCAATGTTGAACAGATGTTATTGAATCACTGGTGTTTCATGGTTGAATTATAATGATTACATCTAATGTTGAATCAACACTGATAAAGTATCAGTAATGGTTGAAAACCTAACATTGTTTCAACAAGTAAGTCACTGACCACTTTTTGTATAATTTCAACATGGATTCAATATCATGCCTGACCATATTTCAGTGTTGATTCACTCATATTTGGCTATCTGGGTCCGGTTGACATTTTTACATCTAGTCACTGCTGAATTAACATCAGGTGGTTGTATTGGATAACCATTGATTTTTATTTAGATTTTGCAAATCTAGTCAATGTTGAATTAGCAATATCAGTTCCATGTCATATCTCTCAACATAGGTGAATTTGCCAACATTAATTTAATAGTGATTTAGTATGCATTTTTCAAATGTAATCATTGTGGCAATTTTAAAAATTATTAAGTACTGCCTTTTAACATAGTTTGACACATAAATTTATTACTTTATCACTGTTTTAACTTCAGTATTGATGTTCTTAACCATATAGCTGAACAGCAAATATCTTGAAATTGGTCAGCAAGTTCATAGAATGTTTGAAATTATAAAATAGTTTAATGAATATAATTTAGCACACCTTTGTAATTAAGTATTGGAACAAAATCAGGTTGCTTTTGTACTGTATGGTGAAGTACATCAGTTGGAAAAATTGTGAACTTGGTTCCAATACAAAACAAAGATTGTTCAAATATTTTGTTTCTTGAGTTTTCCACTATGTTTCAGGATGTTGATCGGCAAACTGTCAAGACGTGTGCTGTTGTTTAGTATTTATTCAGTATTTTGTTCTGTTTTGTGTATTTCTGGTTAGTCCATTCAGTTTCAGCATTGTTCCTGCTTCTGTTTCTGTCACACCCACCTGCGCCTGATCCTGCACAGGTAGGTGTCAGTGGTTTCAGTTCATTAATTTGACTTTATATTCCAGGTGTGTACTATGGTTCAGTCATCTGGCATTATTTTGTCTTCTGTCAGTAGGAGCTCTGCTCTGCAAGACGTTTCGGATTTTGATGTTTGCTGCCACGACAGCACTTTGTTTTCTTACTAATTTTTTTTGTTTTAGATTACAACTCCTTGCCTCCATCTGCACCCTGGCTCTGACTTTAAATACAGTGCACCAAACGTGACACAAACATATTAATGTACCAATTTCAAGATGTTTGCTGCACAGCTGTATGGTTCAGCATCAATACTGAAGTTAAAACAGTGACCAAAGTAATACATTTCTGTGTCAAACTATGTTAAAAGCCAGGACTTATTATTAATAATTTTTTTAAATTTCCACGATGATTATATTTGAAAAATGTATACTAAAATCAGTATTAATTTAATGTTGGCAAATTCACCTATGTTGAGAAATATGACCTGGAACTGACATTGCTATGTCAACTTTGACTAGATTTGCAAAATCTAAATAAAAATCAGTGTTGACTAAATGTTGGCAAATTCATGTTGAGAAGCGTACAAATGATGTTATTTCAACGTTGATCAGATTTGCTAAATCAAAACAAAATTCAATGATTATCCAACACAACAACCTGATGTTCATTCAACAGTGACTAGATGTCAAAATGCCAGCTGGGCAGAGTGAACTGTGCATAACTCTGTATTATTTGTTTGTGTGTGAGTATGTGTAAAAGGTTACGTGATGAAACTAGATGAATGGCAGATAATGCTGGAGGGTAGCACTTTGGCCCAGAGTAGTTCACACATGTTAGAGAACACAGATTGTTCTTCTGACAGCTACTTTGAATTCATCCTTCAGATAAAAGAAGAGTCAGTTTCAGAGAAAAAGAAGTGAAACGGATCAAAGAGTCACTCTGCAGATAAAATCATCCCTCAAGGACAGTGAGGAAAGATGGATAGAAATGGAAAAAAGCTTTTTTTATCTCTAAGGACAAGAAGTAACAAAACACCTTGACATCTTGCTGCAGAAACACTTTGGACAGAACAAGCTGAATGACCTGTTTGAAATCAAACCTAATCTTTCAACAGTTTTTTGCCTTAAATGTTTTCTAAGCTTTGAAAATCTGCCTTCCAATTACTTCATCTTGTTCTTTCCTCACCTTTCAGTTCTTTAAATCTATATTAATTATTGTTCAAGTTGTTTCAGTAAATATATGACTAAAACTGTTGGAAATCATGTGACTCAAACTTAAAAAAGGCTGCAAATCAGCTTCTACATCCCACATTTGTTTTCCCTAAGTTGCTGCATATCTTTGCATGAAAATAGTCAAATACGCTACTGAAGATCATTCATGATAAAGAGCTGTTACATCCAGAGTAAACCCCAGCTTGCACACAGGAAGAACCTGCAAACTCCACACAAAAAGACCCCATGCCAGGAGGCAAAAGGCAACCTTCTCACTGAGTATGGCAGGCCATTTTAACATAAAATCAGCTTCCCCACACTTACATTCCAGATATTTAAAATTGGTCATTCACTAGACATATTGGTTGATTAAGATATCTCTCTAACATTACAGATTTACATAGTATTTTTGGCAGAAAGTTTATAGGTCATTTTAATCTTACTAACCTACTAACCTTAATTTACTATTTACTGTTCTGCAATGCCAGGTCAGTTCACCTCAAACTTACTTTTTTAAAACACAATTTTTAGCACTGCAGCTTGTGTTCGACATGAATTAGGAAACAGATGTGCAATTTCTTAATTCAGATATCTAAAAATGTCATTTTGACTGATCATAATTACGTTTGAGATATTGTGAATTGTAATTACTGATGTGTGTCCCTTCAAATGACAAATCCAGTGACGCCATTTGAAATATATTAAAAGGCATTTTGATCCATCAAAATGTAGTTAAAGTTATCTTAATTTGTTCTTCTTACTAATCAGAATGTAAATGTTAAGTCACTGTTCAGGATAGTCAAAATGTAGACATTTCTAATCAAAACTTTTTAGATATCTATAATGTTAATACAGTTATTCAGAAAGAGCCAATTTTATGTTAAAATGGCCTGCCACAGTGAGGTAACAGCTAACCACTGTACCACCGTTAGAAACACTTGAAATTGCCACAATGTTGATTACAGCCGTGATGCCATCAGTTGCAATAAAGCCAGATTTTCCTCACACCTCTTGCTTTCTGTTCTGTCAACACAGCGCTCACAGGCTTCTCTGTGTGCTTTAGCACCTCAGACCTGAATAAGTGAATGGGATGTGGATATCAAGGTCAGAGTCAGTCCATTAAATTGGTCTAATATATTACTGGCATGCAGAGCATGAATACATAGCACTTGGAATAGTAGTCCAAACAATCCTTAGTGATAATATTGAAACAAAACCCTTTTCACTTCCTCGTCCAACTGTTCCTTTTTTAATGGTAATAACAAAAGGGTTATTCAATTGTTTACAAAACCTCAGCCAATACTAATGCAAATTAAGCAGTAAGACCAAAATAATTAATATAGCTAAATCATAAGTTAATAACTTCCCAAACATCAGCATTGAAAAAATATGAGACCACATCATTTGAAAAGGCCCACAGCATTTACATTGGTTATTTTTTGCATTTAGCCTTGACTTCTCTCTGACACAGAAACCTACTTCTCAAGTTTAGCTGATAAATATTTTAGAAGATTTGAGCTTTACAGGAGAGGAAAGGGGTACAAGGTTGCAAACTAGAAGCGGAGTACTGAGCATAAAATATAAATTGTGCTCTTCCCGGTGTATCAAGCTAACTGAAATTCTGTTCAAAAAGTCTATTAAAAGATATGACGAAGCACACAGCTGTGGTTACACATGGAGGCAAATACAAGATGGTCAGTGGTAATCTGTGTGTTTCTCTGTCTCTTGAATGTATCTTTTAGTGTCTCTTCTTGGTCTATGTTTCATTCTTTTTTCCTTTTTTTATGTTTATGTTTGAGTTTCTTGTGTGTTACCGGTCATTAGTTCTGTCAGTTCCTGCTCCTGCCCAGCACATTTACCTGATCCTCGTTGTCTCTCCCCAGGTGTTTGTCATTTTGTCCTCGTTAGTGACCTGTTTTATTTGGTGTCCTGTTGTTAGTTCCTCGTCTGAGCAGTAAGCTTTTCTAATTGTTTATATTTGGTCCCCTGAGTCTCCATGTGTCACTTTTAAGTATTTCCGCTGCCACATCAGCCTTTTGGTTTCTTTTACAAACCAGTTTTGTTATTTTTCCCTCCGACTCATCTTGTGTTTGTCTGCACTTTGGGTTTCACTCTCACCAAACATGATAGCCAGCAAATAACAAAATGTGTACAGCTATATAATAACAAATTAACATAAGACGAAGCTGTGTGCAACCACAAAATATTGTTAAATTGTATACTACTTGTTGCTTCCAGCCTGACTGATAATCAGGCCTTTAGGAAGAATTGCTTGTATACAGTATCTTAAAAACAGACTGAGGCAGAAGCTAACAATGTGCAAATAGCTAGATATATGACATCTTATTTAGTTCTGCTCGGTTTTTTGTCTTGGAAATTTGTTCAGGTTCAAATTTATTGTTGAAACCCATAGTTTATAAATTTATTATAAAATATTTTACTAAGTCCTCCTTGGGTAATTAGCTGCTATTAGTTAGCTAGCTAGCCAACGTGTCCATGTGTTTCAGCCACAGATAACCTTAACTGCAGATAATGTTACACTGTCTAATCCTTCATTAAATGCACATTTTCAGTTTTTCAGTATGAGTTTTAAATATCCAGCTGGCATAACATATGGGTGGTTGCCCTTGAAGTCTGGATCCTCTACCAAAGGCCTTGGAGCCCTGGAGGTGTATGATGTACTTAAGCTGTTCCGAAAGCCAATCTCCCAGTTTGAATGGCATGACCCTTTGTCTTCTGATGACACCGATACCACTCCTTGTATTCAGATATAACTAGTTTATAAGTCTGGATATGAAGGCCTGGCAGGATCTTAGCTCTGTGGTTCTGCACTAATTTGGTGTTTCCAGTTTTTCCTTTTGGACATTCAACTAAAACATAGCACAGTGGTTTCTGACACATTATTTCAGCCACTTGATAATAATCCCTGGAGCACCTTTGCAGAACATCTGAGATCCTGTGGGATGTAGTAGACGGTTTCTATTTCTCGTTTGCCGAGCTATTTATGTGCGATTGTGATTAATGTCTCTGTGCTGTCGTCCAGCCCAATCATAGAATTTCTCTGCCGCGTTTTGGAACTGATGCCATAAAAACACAAAAGAGCTCAGAAACTTTAGTTAATATTTGATGCAGCATCAGGGCGGGCCAGCGTTTGTATCAAAATAATAGCTGCCTCAGTATGAACTGAACTTGATATCAGGTCGAGTCAACTCAGCAATGACAGGAAAGTCATTATATACCAATTAAATAAATAAATAAATAAATAAATAAATAAATAAATAAATAAATAAATAAATAAATAAATAAATAAATAAATAAATAAATAAAACAAGATGAAAAGAAATCTGCAAAACTGAAGAATACTGAAAAACACAGAGGGGAACAACCTCAAATATCAGAAAATCACAAAAAGAAATAAACAATCGGACAAATGAGCATTTTGAAGAAACAATAATAAAACGTCTGCACCTTTTTTCAATCTTGTGTGCCTTACAAAAGATCCTAAATCAAAGAGTGAGACTCAATATGTCTCTACAGAATACAAAAGTTATTTAATACATTAATCAGAACAATTTACCCATTTGTCAATGTTTGTGCACTTTAGTAAATTAATGTATGAGTTGGTCAGTGGTAAGTTTAATTACACAAATGTGTTTTAGTAATTCTCTAAGAACCATAAAAATGTTTTTGCTCATAACGTCCTCCTCTCTGGGGGGAAAAAAAGAAAAACATTTTTGTTCCTATATTTGTTTCCTAACTTAATCAAAAAATTACACAAGAGATCAGTTCTTTAGCTAAAGATAAGGAAAACAAAGACTTAAGGTTTCCAAATGACTATAATATTTTTCAGTGAGAAAAAGTTATGACACTCACATATCTAAACGCATCCAAACCTCTTAAACTTAAAAAAAAGGATTGATATGTCTTATGAGGGTTGCAGGTGCATATTTTATTATTACATACTTTAAGGATTTAAGCACAAATAGCATTGTAATTGTGTGCAGTCATGCCATTTAGTTTGCTGTACACAGTTGTGTTTTTGCATAAAAATACACAGATTCTCCTGCAGATCATTAATAAATAATAAAGGCAGAAAAACTGGAAAACACTAGCGGAATGACACTGAACCGCAAAGTGGTTAATGCTAAACATCAAAACATCCCCATTTTTAACTGCAGAGGATGTCAGTCATTCTTTTGTCTTTGCAGTTAACACTGTCCAGACATCCTTTAAAACAACATTAATCACGCGTCTGTCAGAAGGGATGCTCTCTTAGGCCGTAATGAATCCTGTCATTGAGTCACTAAGAGAGACTTTTCTGTTGTCACCACACAGAAGATAATTATGACCTAATTATTTTTCTCTTAATTATTTTCTCACTACAGGACATCTAGTCAGTGTGCATTACCAGTGCAATGCACACTATTGTGATTCGTTTCCCATTCAAGTCATCTCCATTTTGGCACACTTCTCCTTCTGCATACTTTGTCCTAGAGCTGCCATTGTAATTTATATTTGTAAAGCTCCTGTGCCAAATGATGGCTATGCTTTTTGGTGCCTGTCCAACTTATAGTTTTTGAAATGTTAATGTTTAAAATCATATGATGGGAGTCAATGGAGTCTTGTATTGGTCCAATACTGTCCCTGTTGTATCTACTCATTACTGCACCATAGTTTAATAATATTTAATCTCAATAGTTCAGTGTTTACATTACTAATATGATTGTATTTTGATGTTTTACTATAATGTTGTCCTAATATTGCTTTATTGTTGTAATATATTTCAAATTAGTGACAAGCATTACATTGGCAATGTGGTTTCTTTCAGCACACATACAAACCAACCCCTGGCAGGGTTCTCTGCCACAGCTCCAATGGTCTCATGGTTACTGCCATGGTCTTTTATGTCAGAGAGCAGGGTTTGAAACCCAGCAACAGCAACTTTAACAGAAAATATCTACAAACGTCATATTTTCACACAATTACCCTCATTATAAACACCTGCTGACTTGACAGGCACAAGCTGGTATAGAAAACACATTTGAACTTGGTCACATTTCATTCTGCAAGTCCACTGCTGCAGGCAAAGCCATGCTGCAATGACATGCTACGTGGCAATGCACACTTGTTTTTACATCGTAAAAACCCATGTCTAGTTATAGATGGTTTTAGTCTCTACAAAGTAAACGAGGATAAAGAAAATCAACATGAAGTTGCAATATAAATGACAAAGATTTCAAGATTTTTTTTGATAAACTGATAAATTATCCTCTGCAATGTGTTGAGAGGAAGCAAACAGAAGTTAAGGGCTAAATACTTTCTTACACAACCTAAGGCATACAGTAACTCTTAATGTTGACAGATCTGAACCAAATGAGAAGTAGGTTAAGACCCAGACCACGTGCTGCATTGCACTGAAATGTGTTGATACAATGCAATGAAGTGGTGGTGTAGAGTGGTGTGACTCCTTTAAGAATGCACACAGAGAAAGAAAGTGTGCATGGTGCGAGCGAGCCCGTGAGATAATTGGAGCACATGAGTAGAACAGAGGAAATTAGCTGTGAAAGGTTGAACTTCTATCAGTACAGTGCAGACTGCAGGAACAGAAATGCTCCAACTCTACAAGCCGCAAGCTGTCAGAATTTGTCTTCCCACTGCTGTGTAACCAAAAGAGGGGGTTAGCTGCAGCTTTGGCTTTTGTTGGTATCATTATCAGAAAAAAAAGGCAACAGAAAAAAAGGTGTTAAGCCACATCTACATGTGTAAAGAAAAGTCTTAGAAGACCGTTTTCTAAGATGAGTGGACAGAAAAATATGCATTTATTTTGAAATGACCAAATTATTGGTGACAATTACCCCAATGTGGTTAAAAGCTCATATTGTGGCCGTTTAAAAAAATAAACATTTCTCTGAAAACAGCACATTTTAAGCAGCTCTGAAGGCAGATGTTTTTTTTATAATCAGGAACATTTCTTTTGGTTGCAAGTTGGAAGTAAAGTTAAGAAAAATGATTAGCTTATAGCTTTGTCCGACCTTTGACCTTATTTAGACAATTGGAATAAAGCCTTTCAGGCTTTCACCTATGCAATAGATTATTACACAAAATATGCATTCGACTAAGAACCCATTCATTGTTCAGACTTTTCAGCTAACCATGAAGTTACAATGATAAAACACTCATCTACACGGATGTCTTTCAAAGTTGCTGCATCCCCTTTCCAGCATTTGATTTGCAAAATCCAAGAGATTGCATAAATAGAAACATCACCGCATGTTGCAAAAGTTTTGGCGTTGAGCCTAGTTTTCTTTCTGATACAAAAGCCGACTTCTCAGGTTGGACTGCTAAATACTTCAGAAGCCTTTGAGTTACACAGATGAAGGTAGGAGAAAAATCTGTATAACACGACTGCAAACTAGAATCAAGGTGCTGAGCTGCAGAGCTACAGCATAAATTATAGAGGCTGGGATTCTTCCTGGTCTGCATCATGAGTATTACAATTAAACAAAAGCACAACACACATTCAGCATGTGATGTGGTGAACTATACTTGGAGGCAGATATAAGATGGCCTTAGTGTTCTTTTATCTTGCATTTTGTTGATTGTGCTGTAATGTAGCTACTGCAATAACGCATTATCAAAAATGGAAATGTTTCAAGATGGAGGCGTGTACAGTGTAGAAAAACAAATGTAAAATTAGGTTAGAACAGAAAAAACAAACATCTCTTTTATGAGGTGGAAAATAAGAAAGTGATGAAAAGCAATGCAACATGCTTTGCAAGTTTACAAGAGATTAAATAAGTCAATAGGAATCTGAATTGGTTCAAAACGATCTTTGCAAGAGCTTTGTTTACATCTTTAACATTAACCTTTGCAGAATCATTCTATGTTGCTTTAACTTATTAACATTAAGTAATTAATTCAAGATGGCTACTAATCAACATTATTCAACACAAAAAAGTCTATAACTCAATTTGACAAACAATAAGCTAAAATTTGAAGACTTATTAACTGAGAGTCGCTCTCAAAACACACCGAGAGACATCTCACCACATTACATACATTATATTATTTTCAAGGATTAACCCAAATGACTATAACGCCATTATTTCTCAATCTAAACTGAGGAAACACTGAACTAGTTTGCCACTCACACCCCTCAAAAAGGACCCACAGACCAGGATTCCTGCATGTTATGTAACTGTACAACGAGAGCAATAAAATGAATTCCAATTAAGTCAACAATACATATCTCTATAACTGAATGTGCAGCACTTTCCCCACGAGATTTATTAGTGGAACGTTTTTTGCCAACTTCTGTGAGATGTGCTAAATCACTTTCAGACAGCAGTCTGGATGGTGCTCTAAAGCAGGTCAGGGGCACTTAAGGACCAAAAGCTTTGCAAAAATTGTTGCCACTTGAGTGCTTTAAAAGAAAATCTCAAGTGTATTCCTCATCTCCAGTGTTATTATACTCCATTATAATCATATTATTAGACCAGAGCAGTCTTTGTGAAATGATATGATGTAGTAGATGTGGCTAAAAGCAGGAAAGTGTTAGACAGGATTCCAAACAGTTCAAATGTTGTTGTTCAAATAATTAAAGGGGACCTATTATGGTCCCTTGAACAAGCTAGGGTACATTTTGTGGGCTATACAAAACATGTTTATTAGATTTAATACACAAAATCCTTTTCAGATAAGATTTCACCTGGTCAGTTCTGTCTGTTCTGAGCTCCCTTTAGAATGCGCTGTTTATGCAAATAAGCTAACATCCAGCCTTTGTTTACATTAGCTCCGCCCTCCCAACACAGCGTTTATGTTAGCACTTCAGATAGGTGAAAATGTCTAAGAAGCAGATGCACAATAGTACAAAAGTAGTAGACAGGCTGCGCACAGTGCCCCCCCAGGCGAGGGCTTGGTAGGGACAGACGGTAGTCAGGGGTCTTGGTGCCAGGGAGGCCAACACGTTCCAGTCGGGGTTTCCCGAAGCCGGCAAAGATGAACCAAGGGGCGGTCAAGGTCCACGCAGCAGCCTGGAGGCTCCCGTGTCGTGAGACGAGCGCTGCGGCCCGGTGCAGCAACACGGACCGCCGTCGCCACTTCCCCAGGTCAACATTATTCAGGGGGAAAGGCGAAGCTGCTCGCTTACTCTGTCACAGCCGTGTGCTATTGTGCAACAGTAATTTGTGCTAAATGGCAAATTACGTTCACGTCAAACAGCAATACTAAAACACACAAAACATCCCTTACGTCACCATCATCTGCAGATTTATGATGAACAGTAGGAACAGGAGTTTCCTTCAGCTGGACGTCCTTGGGCAAATCCTGCTGTGTACTGGCAGAAGTTTTCAAAGTTCATTGTGAAATTGTTTGCACAAACTACGGCTTTCTTTGGCAATATTGCTAGAACACTGCCATCAAAAATTAAAATTAAGCCAGACATCTCTGTTCTGTTCTCCATGACTGTTGTCAAACCAGTAGAACCAGGGTGGAGTCTTCACTTGGGTTACCAGGTGAGGGGCTGGATTCACCTTGGCTTTGCTAGGTCACCCAGATTGTGACATCACAATCCATGGGTTTTTGAAACAGCTCATTTGCTGACACTAACAAAACTTTTACATATTGTCAAAAAACGTTTGGGAGTTTTATTTTTTTTTTTATTTATTTGTTTATTTATTTATTTTGGCTCTTGGGCGTTTTCTGGAAACAGTTCCTACAGACCCAAATTGAAGCATAAAAAAGTGAATTTTGCGTAATAGGTCCCCTTTAAGTATGACTTTAGTGCCTTTAGTTTGGCAAATCTTTGATTCTGGGGTACCCTGACTCAGCATGTTAAATGGGGAACATATCTACTTTAGAGGTGGGCAAACCTGGTCCTCTATCATGTTTGGCTTGTTTCTCTGCTCTAACACACCTGATTTGAATTAATGAGTGATTACCATGTTTCAGCAGTTTAGGGGGTCATTCAGGTGTGTTCGAGCAGGGGAAACAAGTAAAATATGTAGGATAATGACCCTCTCCTGACCTAACTGGTGCTTTTTTGGAGCGTGCATTTATTCAGGACAGTGTGGTGACTGTGAAGGTGAAAGAATTCCAGACAAGAAACCTTTTAATCTGCTTTGTTGCTGATCACACACAGCTCTGTGCTGACACTCACATGGCCAACAGACAGGAGTCAGAGTAGCTGTAGGTAGAGTAAAGAAATGAGTGGAGTGAAAAATCAATGAGCGCATCACATGACAGGAGGAGCAGGGAAGGAGCCGCAGCACCATCACTGTCAAAACGTGTCCCCATTCATCCCGATCAGTTCTACCCCAGCCCGCCTCACTGTCAGACCTGTCCATCCACGCACACTCATCCTTTTTGCCCTTTTACAAACGTGTCAAAGCTTTACTCACAGAATCGCTCGCGTTTTTACGCAGCTGCTCCTCCTCTCCCATCAGCACCGCGGCGGTGGGATCCACCACCAGCCTCTCGAAGCACGCCGAGCCCAGAGAGGAGCTCTTCTGCTGGTGGATCACCAGCTGGGACGCGAGGAGTTTGGGGCTCCCGTGGGCCGTCAGCTCGGGTTTGCTGCCCGTGGCCCCCGAAGCCGCGCAGAGCAAATAAGGCTGCCCGTCGGAGCTCATCGCTCCGGCGGCCGCCTCGACTCCTCCGGCGGCGCACTTCTCCCCCTCGAAGCTCAAGTTCGGCTGCGACGACGAGAACACCCGGTCCAGCTGTTTCTTTTTTCTTTTGAACATCCACAAACCGGATTCCTTCTTGGTGCCCTCCGCGCCCCCGGAGGCGCCGCGGCGCTCCGATCCCAGTTTGGGACTGAGCCACGGCTTGGTTTTCTCCTGGAAATTCTTCCACATCCTGCGCTGGTAGGACACAGACTCGTGTCTCTTGGCGGAGCCCTCAGCTTTGGGTGATTTTTGCTCCATGGTCCCGGTGCAGCAGCCAGCCAGCCTGAGCCCGCTCCGTGGTGTGGTGGAGGGATGTGAGTTTGGGCTGCTGCAGACTGTGTGCGCGCTCCCACTGATGCTTAAATTTACGGCGCCAAGACCAAGGAGACGCACAGTGACTAGAAGAGGGCTGCTGATCCTAAAAGGAAGCGTGCAGAAAGGCTGATGTCGCTGTGCAGACAATCAAAATATCTAAAGTTTGCTCTCACCTCAGGTGTAAAGTTGGAGCACTTATGGTCACTTCTGTGGGGGGGAAATAATAACAATAATGTGGGAAAAAAACGCGTATTTAAAAAAGATGCTGCGCTTGGTTGTCTCTGCTCTGCTCACGATGTTTGACTCCAAACTTGCACATTAATTCTTAGAGGACGAGGGCTGTGCTGCGCCTCCCTCTGGCCAAAACGCGCAACTTGGCAGGATGGTGATTTCATAACACAAAGCCCCCCCAGTGCTTTGGAGATGCGTGAATTTGTGGACCCCTTGTTGGAGCGTATAGCTTTGCAGTTTGACACTGTTTAATTTGTGCGTGGGGATTTACCTTAAACTCACCTCCAAAGCACTGATCCTAAACAACATCTGGCCCGAAGTGTAAAACCTTTCAAGGTTTAACAGATTTGTGGGATCAGGTTGCTGCAGATGCCATATGTCTGGATATGACTATGGTTGCTCCCCTGCAATTAGGTCAAGCCTCAGCAAATGTCATCTGGCCACGTGCAGCAGGAAGCAGGCAGGCAGCAGTGAGCAGCCTCTTCTACTTTGTTTTGTTGATGTGTCTAAGATCTCATTACATTTCCCCCCTCCGGACTTTGTTTCAGACCTGCCCCCTCAGAGAAAACTGTTCCTACCTCCACACACAGTAAAACATAAAGATTGAATAATAAACGTTTTGTTGAATCGTTGCACAGATGTACACAAAAGAGGTCAGAATGGCTGTTTATTTTGGGCCTTTTGCAGCGAAAATGCAGGGTGATTGTTGATGGCTGAATGACTTTGCTGAAATGAGCTGAGACCGAGGTATTAAAGCTTAAAGTAGCAGAACACTAAAAGCTAAAGGAAGCTAAATGCCAAAAGTAGCAAAATGCTTGCTAAAAGTAAAGCAAAAATCTGGCTAATTTAAGGCTCTAAGGGCTAACTAAAGCACTAAAGTAGTGGACTGGTGGCTAAATGTTAAAAGTAGCAAAAGTTTAGCTAAAAATAAAAAAGAAGACAACAAATTAAGCATGTATAAAAAATTAAAACTCAACATTTTTGGGTGATTTGAAAGAACATACAGTGCATGGGGAAAATATTTGTAAATAAAGTTACAAAAACCAAAAGTTATTACACCCATCAATTGAATAAGCTAAGCCTTTTGATAAGAATGGTTAAAAAAGGACGAAGTTTGACTTCAAAAACGCTTGAAAAAATAAAATCCAGGAAGTTACAATATACAATTGTGTATATGTTGAATCAGCATTCAGTTGTGTTTACTGATGTGATGTCATATAGGGGTGAAGATGAAGGCTTGAGTGATGTGGATGAGGAAACTTTGCCTTGACCCTCTTACTGTATAAAAACTATGATCGGCCCTCAGCAGCGTGGGATTGTTAAAGCAACTCTGACTTCTACAGTCAATCCTTTTTTCATCCATCTTTTGTAACCATACTAAATAAGGGATGAGCAGCCATGAATTCCCTTAGTTATCTCATCTTAGAGAATTAAATACTTCAATTACAAAAGCAGACAGTGATTTGCTTTGAGCCTCCCATTTTTAGTTAAGTAGATGGAGCTGTGGGCATTCGAGCCAAGAAAGGCCTGTCAGCTGCCATGAGCTTTTCAACAAGTTCTGTTTAAAAAGACTGTTGAGTCTGCACGATCCATTAGAATATCCTGACTCTTGGCGAGGACCTAATCCTCTGCTGCATTTACCTGAACACATAAAACCTACAGTATATCACATTAAAGAAGTGAAATATTGTAAGAGACTTAAACAGGGAAATAATCTTAACTCTCATCAGTGGGATTATTGATTTAATATTTCAGGACTGCTTTTACACAGCTGCTGTGTAAAACTGAAATAGAGTAATTTTGTATAGTGCTCTCATCTTTCACATTTATATAACTAAACAGAAGTAAACTGAATTATTTGATTAGTTGCTGCAAAGTGTTGCTGAACAGTTTAATCAGATTAGACAATTTAGCTATGCTTTATTTATTTTTACCACATCAGTGATAATGTAGAAACACACACATTAAAGGTTTCACATTGTAAAGCACATGTATCAAATCAAGTGCAGTCTTGTCATTAAAGTAGCCTATAGTGATCTTTTTTGTATTCTTAGTGAGGTTTTCATGTTCTTCAAAATTTAATCCTTTTTCTTACCCATTAGGGTATATATATATATATATTTTCTTTTTTTGGAAAAAAATATTTGTTATATAAGACCTTATTTTTATTTGTTTATTTTTAATTTTTTCAAAACATATTGGCAGAGATTGACCATTGCTTGGACAAAATTTTGAATTTTGGCCCCCCACAATACCCCTGTTGTTGAGTATCTATAGCTTCATAGCAAAGAAATATATCAATATATCAGACAAGTCATTTTTAACATCCCTTTATATGCCAAAACAAGTCACTTGCCTGGGTAACTAATCTTCATTTTATTGTTTCATTACATACACCAACTAAACTTTTGTAATGTGTGTGTTGTTATTATTTAACCGGGTCACAAGTTTAGTTTTCCAGTCAATTTGTGTGGTGTAGGTGCTAAGTTTTACCTCAAGCAGCTGCTGTGAATCACAATGGTATAATAAAGCTTTAATCCAATGTAGCTTTGGGCTCAGTGGCTCAGACTGCAGCACCCACTGGGACACAAACCAAAGAGCACGCAAACCAGTGCACATCAACTCATTCAGTCTTCATTATTCTCATGACTGGATAAAAGCTGAAGTAATCTGTAAAACTGTGGTTTTAATGTAACTTGACAAGTTTTTTTTTTCTATAAGAAAAGCCTTGTGAGCTGCTGGAGGATTATATTCACCACACACTGTCAAACAGCTGAGCATAAGCCCAAATAAGGACACATTTGTGTCTTCAAATAGACAAATGTTACCCTGATATCAGCTAATCTCTTTGTATCGACACTACATCTCCTGTTACGTGGGATTGCCTTCTCTCTTTTAGCATACACTCTCTCTTTTTTTTGCTTCCCTCTGTTCCCCTTGTCACGTATGATGTGCAGAACACCGGCTCAGTCGTGCCCACAAACTCCCAGCTGATTTGATTCCATCTGATAGAATGGTGCAGCGTTATGAGCAAAGCAGGCTCGACTTCTCATCAGCCGCAGCTCGTTCTCGTTTTGCATGCATGAGCAAAATAATGACCCCACGATGTAATGATGTGCATAAAGCGTGCGTTTATCAGTGTTTGTGTTTTTTAATTAGCTGTCAGAGGTATTCGCTCAAAGTGCAGGTGAATCGAAATGAACCGCTTGCGAGTCCGTTTGAAACGATAGGACTGATAATTGATATCTGCCTACAAGGAGCGCCTAAAATGAAACACTCAGCTTTGTTACCACTTTGTAAATGGCTCATCGCATAATTAAAGGCCATCATTATCTAAAATATCACAGGACAGACTGCAAGTTAATTCATTCTGTGTATGATGAAGTAATGAGACAAGCTGTAGTGAAAACAAAGCTAAAATTACATGTTGCATCAGTTTTTGCTCTCATTTAAGCTCTTATTATTGCACACATGTAAATGGACATTTCCTCAAATGCAAATTTCAAACTGCTGCAACATCAAGTACTTAATAATATCTGTTGCAGTGAAATGGGGAAATAAAAATTAACACTACTAACATGACACTAAGTTAATAATGCTATGTTAAACTCTAAAAAAATTCACGTAATTTTCTTGTCAATTAGCCACATGTATGATTTTTGTTTTGTTTTGCCATAATGCTGCAGAGACAGACAGCACAATGGAAATTTGTTACATTTGAAAACTTGCTGTTCAAAACCCAGAAAAAAAAACCCTGGTGTGTAAAAGGATTGCAGTACTCTGACTTATCTTTTCTTAGCTTTGATCACTGCTGACTTTGCCTGATCAACGAGGCTTAAAAGTGAGATTGGTGATCAGAAACTTCAGCAAATTTTAAGTCTTACCTTAAACTCCATGCTTCACAGCAGGCCCACCTTCTCCTCGAGGATCAGTGATGAGTTGCCTGTTACTCAACAAATGAGCTGATTTATAGTCCAATAAAAGGCAAAAGGGAGAAAAAAAAGCAGCTTCTCCATTTAATGAGTTTTTGCATGTTAGTGATAAATAATGGAGCGAGCTAAGGGCGAGTGGTTTGTGATGAACTGTAATGGTCAGTGCAGCCTCAGAAGAAAAACTGCTTCCTGCAGGGAAATAACCCAAATTTACAGCCAGGCATCTGACTGGCTGCAGCTTAATGTTTCACCAGAAATGTTAAATTGACTTCAAGAAAAAAAAAGATCCAACTCTGATAAATTAATAAATGTGAGAGTGTATGGAAGTTTGTTTTTTATATTTTAAAATCAAGAAAGGAAGGAAGCTCTACAACACAGCTGATAAGGGACATGACAGATTGTGTTTATCACATAAAAGTAAAGAGAATATCTTAAAGCAAACTTTTCATGGGGGTTGAAACATGTTCTTCTATATTTGTTTAAAGTACTTGTTAAGTATTCAGAGCAAAAATTCCATTTTGACTGTACCAAAGCAGTCAGAAATCCTGCAATGCTGTCAGTTTCACTGCAGGCATTGATAAGCTTTGTGTTGCCAAAGTCAAATTAAGAGGATTGTTGCTTTTTGTTCTCCTGTATAAAATCCTATGAAGTCTTTTCAGTTATAAAATGGAGCTAAATCAAAGTGAATAAAAAAATGAAGGGAAAAAATCCACATATATTTGTGCCATTATTGCTTGTTTCAGTTTTGCAGGCTTCAGAATCGTAGAACGTCAGCACATTTTATGCTAACTGAGAGGCTCTTGAAATATCAGCCTGGCAATGCATCAGAATTTTGGCTTTACCTGATTTTAATTATATCACATGCAGCAGGAGGTTCTAGCCAATATAAGAGCTCAAAGAAACAAACCAAATACTCTATGTAAAAAAACAGAAAGGCTGATGTGGCAGCAAAACTTAGATCAAACTTCAGGGAATCAATAAGAATCAACACAGGAAGTTTCTATGATGCTGGTGCTGGGGTCAGAAGGTCAAAAAGGCACTGCTGAGGTCTTCTTCTTGGCTTTTAGTGGCAGATGGCAAATAACATTTGGTGCATTACCACCACTGCCGATAAGGAGCGTGAACTAGCAAGCAAAAAATTATCTGTCTGTCTATCTATCTATCTATCTATCTATCTATCTATCTATCTATCTATCTATCTATCTATCTATCTATCTATCTATCTATCTATC
>NW_013952494.1:861747-867232 GCF_001266775.1 Austrofundulus limnaeus
TATATATATATATTCTTTTATTTAACCCAGTTACTATTAGATAATGAAAAATAACATAACTTACATCAAAATATCTTTTTCCTAGTAACTTTCTAAGGTTATATTGCTCTTTTTCTCATTCAAGACTCCGTATCATTTCTGTTCTTTCTTTCTGATATTTTCTACAGATAGACATTACATTTTCTACACTTCCTGTGTCATGTTTCTCCATTATATGTAAAGTTGCATAAAGTCCTGAGTGTCACTGCTGAGCTCGAGAGGCAGGGAAATGGAAACATAGAAGGAGGCTGATGAGGTACTGGAAACATCTGGACTGATTACAGACTGGAAACAGGTGCGAGTGGCTCCCTGAGCAAGAAAAACACTGAGGATGAGTGAAGGATGACACAGGGAAGACATGGAAGCTGAACAGGAAATAATAAACACAACAAGCCCAAATAATAAATATTCTAAATGATAAAACACAGAAATATAAACAAACCAACATAAAAAACACAAATCATGACAGTTAATTTATTTATTCATTGCGTTCTTGCTCAGCATGCTGACTCACTTGCTTTACAATAATCTTCATGACTATTAAACAAATTTGCAATAGAAATGAAGCATTCATTATATTCTGCACAAATGCATGCTTTGATGATTCAACTGGTTTTTATTTGCAGATGTGTTTGAAATGGGAACATCTCAGTTTCCATTGAAAAAAAACAACATTACGTTGCCCTGCTATTTAGCTCATTTAGCTCAAGAGAAGCGGGTGTATAAGAACAGCCACCAAGACTGAATGTGAAGTAAATCATTCATACAACACAGCAAGCTGACCCTCCCCCTCTGCTTACCCCACCACTGTAAATATGTCACCATGAACAGCAACCCGCGAAGGGTTCCTGCAGATGAACTAGCTCCTAAATGTGTTTATAAGTTTTCTAATTTCAAAATGACCGTCAAACCTTTATTCATGCTGATGGGTTTATCTTTTTCAGCCCATCAAACAGCGAAACAAAACAAAATATTATTTATGTGCAGAGTTCACTGTTTTAAATTATTGCCTTCATTCATCTGTCCTAAAATACTGATTCTACCGCAATGTGCTATTTGACTTTTCTATGATTGTTTTTTGTAGAAGTGATATGTGTTGTGAATTTATCAAATATAATTTAAAAATCTTGAATCTTCATAGGAAATAATCCAAGGACAGTATGAGGAATGTTATTGGCAGCTTATTTCAGAGAGGATAACTAATTTATTTGGTGGGAAAACCAGCACTAAACTAACTTATTACAATTTAAAACCTTAGATCCGCTGGGAAAAAGATAAACCTGAAGGTTCAACATATGTATATTTTCAACAAAACCAAAATGACAAAATGTAATTAAATGTCAAAGAAATTCGAAAGAAAAAAAAAGAAAAATTTGAAGCTTTCCATCACTTTGTTGCATCTTAACAATTGTCTTCTGTACGCACACACAGATTTAACCAACCATCTCTGCTGGCTGCACAGGGAGTCACACATCACTTTGATGACAGCACATTAGCTGTGAACCGGTACCTGAGCGTGAGCCATAAAAATAAATGAAAATGCAGAGAATGTAGGTCAGTACCATAACTCCCAGGCCTGACGGGCCACGAGAGGTCGTACAGCAGGCCGTTCAGCTTAACTCTGCAGAACGTACACGGAGTAAAGGTCGGAAAAACTAAAGGAAGCACCCCAGGGTTCTCAACGTAGTTTTCCTGTTGGTCAGTCACATTGCAGCTGGCGTGACAAGATGTGTTGCAGTTTGTCTGGATGCCCTCAGTTAGTAGTTCTCCTCTATAATGATTGAGGAGGAAGGATTCTCACACACTGCAGCCTCCAGAGGAAGAGTGTTATCCCCTCCTCTGCTGAGCTCTCCTCACTGAGGTGGTGTAAATTCTCCTCTGCACTGGAAGATGTTCATAGTTGCTGATGAGTCCCACCTCTCCTCTCTTGTAACAACAGCATTGATTCTAAGTCCCTCCTCTAATTATCAGAGTTTTATTCAAACCTTTTAAACTAATAAACTTGTGGGTTTTCTCAATTATTGAGTTACAGCAGATGTTTTACAGTCAATACTTTTCATTTAGTATTGTTTTCAGCTGTGACAAAAATAAAATACTAACGTCAACATATATATATATATATCCTCAGCTAAGAATTGATTAAAGCCAAGGAGAATCCACAAATTATTTAGATCAAGTGGTAATTTAGAAACATGTGGACTGAAGGAAATCAAATGTTAAATTAGTAAAAGTTTTACATCCAAAGATGCTCCGCGAATTAAGTACAACTTTCATTCCTGGAACATTTATATTCAGAACTGAACCACCAAATGTGCTTTTGGTGTTGCTCTAAAGTGAACTCTCTGGCTCTTCCTTTCAGTTCTTTCCAGGGTATTTTTGCAGGTTGTCAAATGAGCAAAGAAAAGAATAGGTGCAAACAGACACATTGACAAAGTAAAGAACAGTTTTACTTACTGCACGATTGAATAGTGCAGCACAGAAAATAGAAATGATATCAGTTCAACACGTGTCAAAAGTGCTGCACATCTGTTTTGTTCTTAATAACCGTTTCTTGTCTGTTGAACAGGTTGTTATTCTGCAAATTCACCTTGATTCCAGTTATATTAAAAATACAAATGCACAGTACTTCAAGCAGGTTTTCTGTGTGGTGATCCTATTTTTTTTTCAGCAACCAAATAATTCAAAGTGAAATACTGAGTTTATGGCCCAGTTTACTTTATCACTTTCTGCCTTTCATGTAAGAGTTAAAAACTTCAAATCTTATGCTGAGAAATTATGATGCTGTTTTGATTTAACCTTTTGTGCAACTTCATCCAAGATATCACATTCAGAGCATGTGTTGATGTTACGCAACACATGCTCTGAATGTAACACCGCAATAAATATTAGATCAGTATATAACTGACCAGATATAGCCATATTTATGTTTGCTAATGTTGATTAATAGGGTGGCCATTTTGATTTGGTCTGAATTTAAAATTGAATAAGTTGTAGAAGGACATTAATTGTTTCCTGTAACTTCCCTTGAATTTCATCCATTGGCTCATGAGATATTTTGCTAACAGGCAGACAGAGTTGACTCCAAATTGTTAATAGCAATATTTCAAAGATCTTGTGCAACTTATTAGAGCTCAGAGTATGTATGGGGTTAGTCTCACTAAATATTAGGTAAATTTCTGTAAATTTTGACAGAGCTGTTGCTATTTTTTTCTCAGTTGTCTGTAGCAGCCATCTCAAATCAAGTTAAACAGTTGCAGCGATGCATTTAATAACTACTTCCTGCAAGTTTCAGTAAAATATCATTGTCCACCTTTGCACTTTAGCCAAGCCAGTAGTAAATTTGCAGATGAAGGCAGAGTAGATCACCTGACACACCATGTTTTTTTTTTGTGTACTTCTTACAAAGCTCTTAACAACCAAGCTCCATCATATATTAAACATCTTATTGTTCCATACTTTCCTAACAGAGCACTTCACTCTCAGACTGCAGGTTTACTTGTGGTTCCTTCAGTTTCTAAAAGTAGAATAGGAGGCAGAGCTTTTAGTTATCAAGCTCCTCTCTTGTGGAACCAACTTCATGTTTCTGTCCGTGAGGCTGACTGTCTACTTTTAAGATTAGAGACTGAAGACTTTCCTTTTTGATAAATCCCATAATTAGACTTAGGTTTCTTTAATTATTCCTCATTTCTGCTGCTATAGACTTAAACTGCTGGAGCACAAACTGAGCACATTTCCTCACTCTGCTTGACTTTAGTCGCTCTTCTCTGCATGTTTATTGTAATTATTTMTATCAATAATATGTTTTTTCTTTTTCTTTTTGTCTCTTCCAGAAGTAGCTTGATGCACTTGGATCAGTCTTGGACCAGTTCTTCTGTGTTTACCTGTGTCTCTTTCCTGTCCCCCAGCCCAGCCGGTCGAGGCAGATGGCCTCCTGTCCTGAGCCTGGTTCTGCTGGAGGTTTCTTCCTGTAAAAAGGAAGTTTTTCCTCTCCACTGTCTGATGCTCAGGATGGGAGACTGTGATGAAGTGATTCAACACAATCTGCTGGCTTCTTCTTTAGATTGTTCTTTTTTCATGTACAGTGCCCCGAGACAACGTATGTTGTGGCTTGGCGCTATATAAATAAACTGAACTGAATTGTGTCTCGGGTCTGTTTGAGTCAGTCTGATCAGCTGAAATGCTCTGATTCTCAACTCAGAGAAAAGGAGAATGACCCCAACCTTCATCAGGAGCTGCAGCTGCTCAAACAGGAATACCACAAAGGTTTGCTGGAAAACCTGCTGTCATCATTGCACAAACACATACGTAGTGTATGTTCTTTCTTTGCCAAAACAATAAAGGAAAAATGCACGACAGATATGACAGGAAGAAAGGCAGATGTCCCATAATGAACTGGATAAAGCATGTGTCACTACTCTATGCTTCAAAAACTAAAGCTGTCAATAATGTACATCATAGGAATTTTTGTGTTTCTCTTGTTTTTGCTGCTGCAATCAAGCTAGAACAAGAAAAGCTAGAAATAAATAAATAAACACCACCCCATCATATCCTCCTCATTTCATGTCTCACAAAACAGAAGAAAAACTTTCTTCAGTAAACAAGATAAGAGTTAAATCAATCCATGAAATCTGCCACTGGCCTTTAGTACGAAACAATCCTTCATCTGTTGCTCTATTTTAGGTTGTAGCATAAAGGATGAAAAGAGATGAGAGGGAAGGAAAAAAAATCAATGAATAATTGATGAGTGTCAAAAATACTCATAGCAGCAGGAGACGTCAAATATTTAATATCCCAAAATCTATCTGTCCTTGCCCTCCAGGCATACACATTGAAACATGTCGGCTTTGGACCACATTTTGTTCACTTTGTCTTATGATGAGGATCACAAGTGATCATAGATTAGGAATAAAGGCACCAGAAAGTGAAGAGCTGGGAAAAAAATAATCAGCAGATTAAAGTAAAATTCACTGTCAACTTGAATGTGATATTTACCCATGTAGTCAGCCTGCAACACCAGTTTGAAAGTGCTCATTGATATATCTCTCCGAACTGTAACCTATAACCTAGATGGAAATTATTTTAATATTGTGAGACAAGTTGCAAATTCAGCCAACGCTTCATAATCATCATACTTTTCTATAATAAAATATAAAAGAAAACTGAAACAAACATTTTAACACAACTATTCAGACTGCAGTAGTGCAGCTATTTTTGATGCAACATAGATTTTTCCATTTAGTTCTGATACAGCTGATATTGAAATTTAAGCCATAAAATAATGCATGATTGACCCTTTGGAATGATGCATCGCAGTTTAGAAAAATTCTTACTACACTATCAGTTCATTCTTTTTTAACTGTTTTACAGAACACTTGACCAACATGACATTCTTTGCTTTATCGCATCCATTCTACATTAGAAAACAAAAAAAAAAAAAAAAAAAAAA
>NW_013952494.1:867436-875278 GCF_001266775.1 Austrofundulus limnaeus
TTATTATTATTATTATTGTTTCGTGAAAATATGATTTTAGTAAGAGACCATTATGAATACTTAGCACGGGAACCATTTAATCATTGAGTCACGTGACATAATATAAAACGAAACCAAAACTGAATCAGACAGCCGGAGGTCACAGTTGGTAAGTGTGACTTATTTCAAACGTTGCAAAAAAAGTAAAATAAAAAAGTAATGTTCAAGTAAATGCTTTGAAACAGTAATGTGACAGACCATTAATTTGTTTTGTCTACAAGAAAAACTGTGCTTTTCAGCTAAACTGCAGGGAGCCACAGTTACTGAAGGGGCTGCACTTCTGGCAATTATTGACATTACAAAAGTTTAATTTGTGATGTAAAAACTAGTTTTAATGTTAAACAAACTAATTGGAAAAGTGGATAAATTGTATAGCCATATATAACAGAATTACCTCTCGTGTGGACATATTTGTCATTTCAGATTGTTTTTAAAGTTTCTGAAAAGTTTCTAAGATCTATTAAAAATATAAGTAGGTCCTCTGGATGGGTTCTTCTTTAGTGAAACGTTTCGTCTCTCGTCCAAGAGACTTCTTCAGTCTGATGAGTTTCAGGTGACCTATGCCTTAAGAGCACTTCCTCCACATGGTGGACAAAGAGGCTATGCAACTTATACTTATTTTTTCTTTTTGATTTTTTTCTACCTGGATTACTGAGATGCATCAGGACACTTTCTAAGATCTAGTTTCATTCTGAAAGAACTTATTGGTGGGCCTGACAGAGCCAGGTGAATAGCCCTGATGTAGACTACAAAATAAGCAGAGAGTTCTTCGTACTGAACAGATAGTGAGCCTTAACACAGACTGCTGGTACAAAATTCATTTAGGCAAGTTTATAAAAGTCCAATACGAGGAAGCAACAACAGGCAAAAAGCATTGCAAGATTTTATTATGCATTACCATAGCATGTTAAAAAACACCAATAAATAACAGTCAAATTCAAGCAAGGCAATATTACTGAAAATTAAAATGATTTTAAAATAAACAAACTTGTTCATTATGTCTCAGAACAGGTCAGGATGTCGGTGGAGTTCTCTGGCTGGGAGGTGGTCGACGATGGCGCCTGTTTCCCCGGAGTGTTGCTGGCGCCGTCGCAGACCCCTCAGAACAAGGGCGTCTACACCATGTTCCACGGGACCAGCGTTGCCAGTGCACGTCTCATCGTCGCTGATGGTTTCCAGCCTTCAACGTATGGCACGCTGGGAAGTGGCGTGTACGTGAGCCGTGATATGACAAAAGCATCTCAATACCCATGGAACGTAGGCCCCGGTGACCACGTGATCTTTGAGCTGCGTGTTCGTGTTGGCCGCGTCAAGCGCATCGACCAGAATAACCATCCTTTGCAGTACGCCTGGAGCACACAGGGCTACAACACTGCCTGGATACCCCCCAACTGTGGCGTAACAACCAGCGGCCTGGAGGAGGATTGTGTTTCTGATCCCAAAAGGGTTAAGGTAGTTGGCATTGCAAAGGCACCGAATGCAGCGATAGAAAAGGAGCTTCTAGACCTTCTTGCAAAAGCATCTAAAAAGTCTAATGGAGGAGCTGGTGGCTCAACACCTACATGTTCTCTGTGTAAGAGAAAGACCCAGCAGGGAGTTCCTCATAATAACCAGAAGTGCTGGAAGTGTGGGCAAACCATCTGTATTCTCATGTCCAAGCATTTCTGTCATTGATCCTGAGAGAACGTTAAGAATGACGTCTGCTAGAAAATGGAAATGGGACAATATCATTCCTGGTAATTGTGTTTTATATTAGATGCATATAAATAAAACAACATATTAGTCAGTTTAAGGATATAATTATATTTAAAACATTCTTTTTCTGTCCCGATTCTCCTTTCCGGGTTGCAAGGAGCTGCTGCCTACCTCCAGCTGTCACTGTGTGTGAGGCTGGGTACAACCTGGACAGGGAATATTCTTTTATCATCAATAATCTCAAGACTGATAAGGTTTTAGGTGCACCTCCCTCTAAGTTGGATGTTTACAGTAACAAAAAGGTTACAGTGCTGTTAATTCGTGATACTTTTTACTACTGACATCGTGGAAGTGAAGACGATACATTTGTTAACGTATCCTCCAAATAAAGTGAAATATGTACATACCAGAGTTGAAATGTGAAATGTTTCATTTGTTGTTTGTTTTCTATTTGGTTAGGTTTTTATTTTTTTAGCATACAAAACTATAAGATTATATAGTTACAAATCACTAAACATTTACCAAAAAGTAAAAAATAAAATAAAATAATTAAATAAAACAAGAAATGTGTTAAGACCTAAATATGGGTAAAAAAATAATGCTTCAATGAGATGCAAAGACACGGGCACAAAATAAATAATTTGCTATTCTTAAATTGAACACAACCCTGTGCAGTGTTTGGTTTTTCTATAAGTGAGAAAAAGAAAGTGAGACTTTGAACTCCTTCATGTTGGCTGCTTGCCCATTTCTATTTTAAGGCATGTCAGTAGAGATCGTAGAAGTCAGCTGTGTTCTCCTTTTACAAGTTTAGTTTCTTTCATATAAAAGCCTCAAGACAATTAATACTATAGAAGTGATATCAAATCCCCTTTCAAAGTGGAGGTAGAGTCTTCTTACCTTAAAAGACTGACTAAAATAATACATACAGTGGTACAGTGGTGAATTATGTGATTAGAGCATGTCAAGGTAAAACATTGCGAGCAACAAACTTGTCTTTTTCATGTGTACCATTGAGAAGTGCACATAACTCAATGGTGATAAAATGAGAAAAAAACATGTGGCTGGCCCGTACGGGGATCGAACCCGCGACCTTGGCGTTATTAGCACCACGCTCTAACCAACTGAGCTAACCGGCCATGCAACAGCTGATCATCATGTGCTTTTTTGAACATCATTGCTGAGATTGTGTGAGACTTCCTGTATTTGGAGAACAGAAAGTGAAAGTCCACAGAACTCAGAACTGACAACTCCTCTCTGACGGTAAGTTTTACACGTCGTGTTTTTAATGAATCTTGGACCATTAAACAGCACAAAGGTCTAAAATATGTTGGTTTATATTGCTTATTTTAAACTATAGGGCCTCATAGAATGTCATGTTTAAAAGCTGTAACTTTAGCCAGATATTTCTAGAAGACAGTTCAAAGTAAAACTGTACCTAAGTTGCTGCCGTGTCAAGTCTTTTAATCCATCTTGTCCTCAAGTGGAGAATTTTGTGCCTGACAAAAATAAAATCTTTATGTAAAATTAGAATCTAGTCTAGTATCTTAAACAATGATATTCTCATAATCATTTCTTATCTGTACTCATTCCTCACAGATTAGTTGTTCTTCAAGGACCTGAACAGAGAACCAAATGTCAGTGCAGTTTTTTGGCTGGGAGGTGGTCTACGACGATGACTCTCCTCGTTTGGAGCTGGGGGCCTCCCAGGAGCCCAAAGATCGGGGCGTCTACACCATGTACCATGGCACCAGTGTTACTAATGCACGTCTCATCATTGCCGACGGCTTTCGGCAGTCAACCAAAGGCATGCTGGGAAGTGGCGTGTACGTGAGTCGCGACAGGAAAAAAGCTGAGCGCTATCCTCTGAACAGTCCTTCGGATCGCGTGGTGCTGAAGCTGCACGTCCGTGTTGGCCGCGTCAAACGTATAGACACGGACAACCACCCCATGCAGTACACCTGGAACGCGCAGGGCTACGACACTGCCTGGGTGCCCCCTAACTGCGGGATGAAAGCCGTGCCCAGCGGCCTGGAAGAAGACTGCGTGTTCGACCCAAAGAGAGTGAAAGTGGTGGGCATCGCGAAGGCACCGGAGACCGTTCTAGTAGAGCTGAATCAGCTCGTAGCCAGCGGTCAGAAAGACGCCAGCGGGGGCGGTAACAGCGGGGGGTCTGCGGATTTGTGCTCGCTGTGCAAGAGGCGGCAGCAGCAGGGTTCTCCGCATGTCAAGCTACAATGCTGGGGATGTGGGCAAAACATCTGCACACTTATGGTGAAGCATGTCTGTTCAGGGAGATTTTAAACAGGCGCTCATGTTTGAACTGTTCACCTCCATGAGACCAGGTAGAAAATAAAAAGCTGAATTTAACTTTTCAAATGCACAGCTCAGGGCTAAACGTTCCCTTTGTTTACCTTAAATTATTGCATTTTGTGCATTATGTTGAAACAATCACTGTCTTAGCCAAAATTGAGTGTTGTTTACAAAGATTTTTCTGAATTTGAATGTACTTGCTTCTGCAATCTTTAAAATTTTACACTTTACATGCAAGATACAACATGTTTGATCAAAGCCAGCTTATTGTTTTATGAATATTCAGCAAAATGTTTTTATTTCAGCCAGAATGTGGACATGATTCATGTGCATTTTGTGGTAATTTATGTTCACAAAACTGATTTCATTTTCTGAAGACAATGTAAAAAAAAAAAAAACTGCAAAATTAAAACCACGCAAATCAAATAACCTTTTTGATATCAGCCTGAATATGTCTTGATGTGCAATATTTGGCAGAGGCGTTGCATAAAAGATGAATATGCTGGGGCTTTTCGTTGAGGATAATAATCTTAGTTAGTTTTATCATTTCATAAACCAAGTGTCTAATTTCTTCAAAGTGATGTGGATGCAACCTTCAGATTGAAGAAGAGTTAAGCAGAGAGTGAAGCTCGAGCAGTCTTTGATTTCCATTCATTTTGGCATGTTGCAAAAGTACCTGAAAAGAGAGGATATGTTCAGTATCACAGTAAAAGTAAACAACAGGTCTGTTTTAGTTTAACTAAATAAATAGTATATTCATTTCCAACAGTTAAGTATTGGAAATAGGCCAATTAATTAACCCCCTTTTGACTGGTAGCAGTGCCGACATGAGGCTCCTGTATACTCACATTAATGAGCTCCTGGTCATTTTTAGCATGCAAGTGTCTGAGGAGGTACCAACTGGCCACCTGCACCACTGTCTCTGGGACGTCTTCAGATGAAGCATAAACCTGCTTCTCCAGCAGGCGCCTTGTCTCCCTGCGGAGAAAAGACAAATATATGAAGAATAAAACATCAGTAAAAAGCTATGCTACTACGTCTGATATAAAATTTGTAATAATTGCTAAAAACAAGAATAAGTGATGTTTTGAGTTATTTGGTATCCAGATGCAGTTATGCACCAAAAGGAAAATAGTCTTGAAATTACTTTGCAGAAAAAAAAATAAACCTTCGGTATCTACATTAACTGTCTTATTAACGTACTTAAAACAAATTAAAATTAAGATCAGGCTCTGTGAGACAGATTAGCTATAACCTATTTATTTTAGCCCTAATCACAATAGCATTTGATATTTGTTGCAGTGTATGTTTGTGTGTAAGGGGACGCATTTTGCTATGCTAAAAAGCATTTCAGTTTTAAATGCAACTATGGTTGTGTTTATATTTACATTACACATCATTAAATAATGAACGCATTTAGCATCCCGATCTCTGCCTGCAGCAAGATGAGCAGCATGAAGATAAACTGTTCGCGAGATGCTTTCTTGAGGGGAAAAAAGATGCTTAAACAATCTGAAATTAAATGTTCATACAAAACAACTTAAGTACTAATGAAGTACTATAACAAAGCATCAAACTAAATAATTGTGCTTCTTTTACTGTATGTCATGAGGAAACAAATGTGTTGCCAATAAGCAGTAAAAAAGGAGAGCTGTACATCTGGAAGAATTGGGTTGCTAAATATACTAATACAGCTGTAAAGATATAATTACTAGACCATTATTGGTTTAACAGAATCCAAACAACTTTCATCACTGACATGATTTGATCCTGTTTTGTCAACTAGTCTACCTAAAAATAAAGACAAAATCAAAGTTTAATCACACTCAGTCTTGATTTCTTGCATCTTTTCCATACACTCATTCTCATACGTGTGTTTCTCATCCATCAACGTCTACGACAACAACAGCTAATACAGTGCTTTGCTGTATTAAATGTGTGTATCAACAGATTTCAATTATCAGTTTAGGATTATTACCAAGAGCAGCAGAAGTATTGTTGTGATTTAGACCATGTATTGTTCACCCTTTCATTACGATTGGTTTATACATTTTTCTCACTTATATTAGTGAAACTACCTGAACTGGTAGGATTTTTATTTAGTTACAAAATAACTACAACAGGGTAGAAATTGTCGTGTTTTTAGTGCTTAAAAAGCTTCAATGATAAAACTCAAGTAGAAATAAATATTTAAATATTTAAACTTCGGGAACATTGATTTTTTGACATGTGTCAAACCAACAAATTCTAACGCATAGCTTCACTGTGTGTGTGTGTGTGTGTGTGTGTGTGGGCACAGAGCAGAGTGAGATGCACTGACCTAGCACCCATCTTGGTCACAAATTGGAGCAAGGCCTGAAAAAGCAGGGCCATGCGAGATGAACCCAGCTTCAAAACTTCAGTGGTGGCTTCCGTCACCAGATCCTTCCACTCGTTTCCTGGCACACCCGCCTTCAAAGTCAATAACATGCGTCATTGGCTTTACCCACAGTATGTGATCAAAATTACATAATTACAGACATCTAATAAAATACAGTATTATTAACAAAAAATAAAGAGATTTGCAGTCTTAGCTGCTGATTCTACATTTAATAGCAAGATATTTCCTCATCCGTCACTACTTTGCTTATCCCCACCTGACATGTAAATGATGTTGCAGAAGGGAGCTGCCTCTGATTTTATGCATCCGAAATGTAGGTTGTAACTCTGACATCATTCAAAAGCAAAACTACTCCTTTATATTAAAACATAACTATGAAAAAAAGCTATAAACACTTTTTTTCTCTAATGTTTTTATTTTCGCTGTAATTGTGCGCTTGGCTATTACAGCTGCACCTACTGACAATGACATTTCCTCACCATGCAGGGTCCCAAGGCTAGCAGAGCAAGTCGGAGCAGGCTGGAGACCTGGTAGCTGTGCACGCCAAGCTGCAGGGCTAGCTGCAGACTCTGCCTGTACGCCAGGACAGCCTGAACCAGCAGGCCCTGGCTCCGATACACCTCAGCCAGCCACTACAGGGGAGGAGAGCAGGAAAGGACTTGTACAATTAAATCTAAAACAGATGGGAAAGTGGGGATTTTGCAGAGTAAAGAGAGGGCGGGAAAACAAAATAAAACAAAGCTAATGCAAACTCAATCTGATCTAAATCTACAGTGTCACTTTAATAAAGATGGTAACAACTAATTTTGTTTTTTGTATGTTACTGTTAGAAAATGTCAAAAAACTGAATGCCAGAAATAAGACTCAGTAGAAATTAATACATTTAAAAACCCTAACAGCAGTAATGTGGATAAATCTGATTTTACAGGATGAAATATAAAACTGCAAGATTGCTCCTTTGCAGGGAGTAGTTGATTGATGGTTACTGAAAAAAAAAAGAAATTAAAATATGAGGGCAATTCTCAGTCGATGCAAAAAAGGAAAAGCTATGGCAGTTTTGTGGCACATAACCTTAGTATTTAAACAAGACTGTGAGAATGCTTTCAGGCCTTGTGAGTTTTGGGATTTAACACAACATAATTAATGTGTGTTAAAAGTGTCTTTAGGAATTTGAACTATTAAACACAGGAGCCTGTGATTTAAAAGGAGTGCAAGCTGTATTTAAAAAGGATGCTGTTTTTACTTACATGCCACGCTCCAAGGTTAGCAGGGTTCATGGCTACAGCTTTGTTGAGCTGCTCCAGGACAGAGTCTGGCAGGACAGTACCACCATCAGCCATGAGGAGGCGCTGACACTGAACCTGTCTCAGCAACAGCATCACTGCTGGGTGTTCAGGGGACACGTTTAGGACCTAAGG
>NW_013952494.1:875403-879885 GCF_001266775.1 Austrofundulus limnaeus
ATATATATATATATATTACACTGTTTGTCTCCATTTCCTCATTAAATCTATACGAATAATGCGTGTTTCATATTTCACCTGCATGCAGAGGGTCTCAGCCTGGTCCAGTTGTCCCTCCAGCATGAGACCGGTTACGGCCTGTTGTAACACCCAGCCTTCAAGAGACTGGGCTAGAGGGCGCTCTATCTCCTCCACGCTTCGTACTAAAAAATAAAAACGATTCAGTCTTGGGCTCAAGATACACACACGAAACAAAGTGCATGTTTAAAGGAGACGAGTGAACGCACCTTTCTCAGAAACCACCGACATGAGCGTATGTTCTAGTGACCGTCTACGAGGAGCAGAGCCAGAGAGATAACAGCAAGTGTTTTCAGTGTGACAGGCAGCCATTAATCCAGCCCATGTTGCTGGATCATCTGAAGTGAGAGCAAGAAGAAAGACTCAGATATCCACAATCAGGTTTTTTTTTTTTTTTTTGGTGACAACTGTGCCTGAAAATACAGTTTTGAAGACGAGAATTCACAAAACTATCAAAAGAACAATTAATTTTTACATTGTAATTTTTAAAATAATCAGCATTGTCAGTTTTGTTTACCAGGACAGAGTAATACGGCTCTCTGCATCATCTTCAGGGCATTGCTCTGAGCGTCCTCTCCTGAGTGTCTGCCGCTGGCCAGCTGGTTCACGCCGCTGTACAACAGCGCCCTCTGCAGTCACACAAGCACAAGAACAACACACAGTACGTTTCAGCTTCCAAACTACTGTACCTGAAACTTATTTTTACAAAGGGAATTTAACTTGACCCTCTATGTTTGGGGAGAGTGAAATGATGATAAAATCACATTTCATAAAAAAAAAACACCAAACAGGTAAAGAAAATGATTTACTATGATTTAAAAAATAATAATAATTAAATATGACTTTTACCTTTCCTTGAGTCATACTAGCGAGACAGGCAACGTGACCAGCTACTGCTCCACCCTGTTGCACAAAGAAACAAAAAAATACATTTAAGATCATTTCAACTGTCTCAAAGTAGATATTATCATTTAAGTGTATATGAGTATAATGAGTTGTACTGCTTCGGTACATGAATGTCAAAACAGCAGCTTTCCTGGGTTTCTAGTTAGGATATTTGAATAGACTTACATTTGCCTTTTTAGGGTAGTACTGTGGTATAACTCTGGACAAAAGAGCCCAGAGAGATGGGTTTCCAGGATTTCTGCAAAAAATAAAACAAAATATAGAAATACAATAAACAAAGGCTTTTTGTATCTGATATGTTGACATGTTAAAGATGTGTGGAACAGAATCTCCTGAGAGCCTTTATTGGAGCGTGTTTTTATTGTTTCTACGCATTAAAGAATGCATGAAGCACAAATATGCAAACACAACTATTGTCACTGTCAATATTTTTAATAGAACGTAGTGAGTGAGGTCATTTTTTTCCCAGCAATAAATTAATTCAGTGTTCCAACCAAGTCTGCGTTGTTAGAAGCATATACATATTTAACCATATTATACAATTTTAGTAAAAGCTAATAAATATTCAGACTTATCATACCATCTTCAATCATTTGCTTTATAAATTATTAAGGTGTACATAATAAGGTGTTTTTATACATCCTGTCAAACGTGTTGCTTGTTGTACAAATGCTCATTTTAAAACAGAACTGGATCACCAAAAGGAAAGAAGACATCAGTAGAAGAAGTAGTACCTGTGTACAGCTCTGGAGGCTTCTCTTTGTACTGCACTGTAATTGCCCTGAAGAGCCAACAAAGAGCAGGTGAGCAGACACTGCTGCTCCTCAACACCCGCCGAGGCTGATCCTTGTTTTAGCAGCTCGGTCAGGGCAGCAGCGGCTAGCGTTGCATCACGGCGGACCAATCCCAAGGCACATAAACACAGCAGTGACTCGGAGATGGGCTCCTTTAGCACAGAGCTGCAGACACGGGGATCAGAATTCTATTTGTACGCACATTCTTTAACTCCAAACCATGCAAATGTGAATACTTTGATGTAATTTGTATTTCTGTAAGAAATGAAGCCATGACAGGCAAGTCTGCGTAATTTATGGCGGCATTATCAATTCAAGCAAAATAGGCTGGAAAAAAGAAGTCACAGGATGTGACAATTACAAAAAAAATAAGAATAGGTGAAATCAAAGTTTTAAGAAAATTGCACAACTTCATTATTAAGGTTCAGATGTACAAAGGGAGTAGGGCGAGGATTTTTGTTTTTAATAATTTATGAACAGATGGATGGAATGAGAGTAAGTTCTCAGACTTACCATTTAAAGAGCAGAGTCTTGGCTAAGTCGAGGTTGCCCTGCCGGTGCTGCAGCATAGCCAGAGCAGTCAGGATGTAAGCTTTATCCTTCTCACTGGAAGCCACAGCCAAGGCTCGCTCATAAGCTACAGAAACACACACAGAGTATAATTCACTCCCTCTGGCGTGCAGAACCACATGGTCAATATTTTCCATGTCTCTGCCACTTCTTACTGCTGATGCTTTCAGGGAAGAGTCCTGCCCTGCAGTAGGTCAGAGCCAGCCCTACCAGGTCACTGAGGTCCTGCAGAGGAGTGGAATTATACACCTGTATTGCCTCCTCCCACTGGCCCGAGGTACTGCGAAAATAACACAACTGCACAATTAAAGTTCCAGGAATAAGGGGAGTACATTGATAAATAACTCAAATAAGAGAAAGTTACCATAAAGCCCGAGCATAGCTGCCAAGAGTAAAAGCCAGCTCTTCTGAAGAGGACACTGACTGAAGCAGCTCAACTGCTCTGAGGAGAGAATTAGAAAACAAAAAAGTGTAATTGTTTGTTGATACATTTCTTCGAGACAGTAAAGTCAATCAGTGTGTTTTATACCGCTGGTATGCCTGTAAGGCCTGCCTCTTCAGCTGCAGATGTTCGTTCAGGTAGCCCAGCATAATGAAGGCATCGGGGTCAGACTGGATTCTCTCTGATTGTAAACAGTAATGTCACATGATCAGTTTGACCCGCCTCACCTTCGGTCCTGTTGTTAACAAAAGCCCACTAGCAAACGGCACACCTGTATATTTGCTGAGTGCTACCTGAGCAGCAGAGATTGCATTCATTTGCACAATATTGTAGCGGTACAGCTCAGTGTCCCTGTTATTCTTATCCAGCAGGGTGGAACAAACCCAGTAGGCGTAACCTTTCACGCCCTCCATCTGTGAGAGAAAAAAACATTTAGTGACAACAGAGAAGGAGACAGGAAATACTGTAAAGAACATGAAATGAATTAACAAAACAAGAAGTCCAACATATAACAAATTCCTTAAAGACAGAAGCAAAACATCTTGAAATTGAAAATCATGTGGAGTACATGTAAAAAAAAACAAGGTGAAGCAAAGTCTGTTGTTATCCAGCTAACGAAGGGGTGTCACAGTAGCAGTGGTCTTGTCACATACATGTGTGCTGAGTTCAGTAGTGTGCCTGAACAGATCCATAGTGTCGTAGCTTCCCACACGCTCTGCTATCAGCGCCTGGTAAGACGACAGAAACCATAAACTATAATTAACAAAAGACAAAGAGGCAGAAAAAAGCTTACATTAACTGAACATTAACAACCACAACACCAAACATTAATGTCACATTTCTTGCTACTCAACCTGCATCAACTGAAATGTAAAAAACAACTTAATTATTACTTCCTAGTGAGAAGTTTTGAAGTTGGTTGTGTTTGCACACGGTACAGGACAGGGTTATAGAGAACTAAATTGCTCAGGGGGCTATAGTTACTCAAAGCCGACACCCGGGGAGGGGGGTGGGACCATTGCTCATAAATTCAGTATGTAGCAGAACAAGTATCATCTTGTACCTTTTAAATTTGTTTAATTCAATTATATATTTAAAAATTGTAAATGTACTTTTATATTAAATGAAGTAAAAAATGTTTTTTTCTTCAAAATTGTTTTAGCTCACTTGTGGGCCAGACAGAAGTCACCCGCAGGCCAGATGTCGGCCACGGGCCACCAGTTGAATAGCCCTGGTATATGAGATATAACGTTATATTGTGTGTGGACATTTTGAGGATGATGATGCCTTTATTGTCACTGTACAGAGCACAATGAAATTACATTTAAGAACACCCATTCAAGAAGACACACATGACAAACATGGGGGAACAGGTGAACAGGTCATGCGGAAACCAGCAGGGGTCGCGCTACCTTTAAAAAAGAAAAACGAAAATACCACACAAGGGTAGATGAGGAAAAAAACAAAACATCATATTACATCAACGAAATATGTTGCACTATGGTGTTTATAGAAAAAAAAAACTTTTGCAGAGCAAAGATTTATAGCCAGAGGAGTTGTGAGTTTAGAGGGCGTGTATCTGAAGCCATGAATGTTGTATGCACTTGTGTGAATATCTGAAGAATCAGCCTGAAGATTCTAGTTCCCCCAACACACACACACACACACACACACACACACACACACACACAC
>NW_013952494.1:879986-882172 GCF_001266775.1 Austrofundulus limnaeus
CACACACACACACACACACACACACACACAAAAAAAAAAAAAAACATAGTTCAGCCAATGTTCAGAATACTGGTGTCGATTGTTAATTCTGTGCAATCTTCAGCTTGTCCTTCAGGGACCAGATTACAGATGGGAGTGAGAGGGGAGAAAGGTGGGGGCCAAGCCACTTTTCTTTAATTTAATAGCAGTAAAGTGTCTGTTATGCTAGGTGTTAATATGTACCTGTCCAATCCAACAGTTGACATATAATGGCTCCAAGGACTGAGCAATTTTGAAGGCCTCATGTGCCAGCTAAAAGAAGAAAGGCACACATTTTTTTGTAAGAATATCAACCAATTATCATAAAAATGCAAACATGTAAATAGTATAATTATACACACCTCTACACTGTCTTTTTTCAAATAGAGGCTCCCAAGATTTGTCCATGCCACTACATTCTGTTTAAAAACATTAAAAAAGTTGCACAAAAAACTCTAATACTAATTATTCTGGTATAGAAATGTGTAGTACATACATTTGGCTCAACTTGTATGGACTTGATGAAGCAATGCTGAGCCAGAGCAAAGTTCTCCAAACCTGATGTGACAAAAGAGAATCGTCATGTATGAAAAAGATCAAGAAAAACTACTTAAGTCGCTATTTTAGCCAAATAAGAAAAAAGTTAAATCCATAGAAAAGTCCTAAGTGATTTATTATTCACATTCCCAAATAAGTCTTACACACTTTACTTTTGCTGTTGCTAATTAGAGCTAAGTTTTTAACTAACATGTTGCTAATTTCTAAGGGCCAGGCAATGAATCAATGAATTTTTGGTCTTGTGTTATGATAATACATTAGCATCTATCTTTAATGCTCAGCATTACCTTTATTCATGGAGATCACTCCCAAGGCATTCCAGTAGCTGTGGTTCTCACTGTCCATCTTGATAGCTTTTCTTAAGCACTGGACAAAAAATAAGAATAAATCAACAATATCTATAATTTGTATTCCAGACAACAGAGAAAAAACAGTTTTGTCTGATTCTCTCAAATACCTCCTGAGCTTTATTTAAGTTCAGAGGTTGGGAGTCCTGATCTTTCTCTGTAAGAGAAGGTAAGCTGGTGGCCTGATGGTAATAGTTGAGGCCTAAGTCGTGCCAAAGACTGGCAGCCTCGGGCATCAACTTCAAAGCATGAGCATAGCACCTGTGACAGAAAACAGAAGCATTTACTGTTCTGTGTGAACACGGTGTACAAACATGCATGCCATGAAAGAGTTAAAGCCAATACCGATCGTACCTCTCACCAACTTTGAGCATGTCAGCCTGGTTAAGTATTGGATCTGGAGCGTTGGGATCTAAACCGGCCAATAAAGCTGGCACCAGAACTTCCGCCCTGTTTGGTGAAACTGTGACAGCAGCGGTGCAGGCATCTCCCAGAAGTTTCCACAAGCAAGACAGGTCTGGTCGCAGCTTCACAGCCCTAAAGAGCACAGAAATGTGAACAGATTATGTGAACTAGAATCCAGTGTGTAGGACGAATAACGTAAAACTAATTATTCAAGTGAAAAGGTGCTCAGGATTATTTACCTGAAGAGGTTTTGTAGGGCCTGCTGAATGAGGTCAATTGCTCCTCCATCCCGACAGTCCTCCATTAAACTTTTAGCAAGAGACAGCTGGCACTCCCCAAGTCCTGAGCAACAGATCACACCAATCAGAGCTTCGAGTTTGAATGCACTAACACAGAGATTCTTAATCCATGGGCCGCGGCCCACAAGTGCCACCTTGAGGGCCTCAAAAGAACAACAGCTTTTAACTTTGGGCCGCAGAGGGCCGCGGGACCGCATTGATTTTAAATAAGGTGCAATACACTTTCTCACCACTAGTAGCAGTAGTGCGCCACTCAGATGTTTAACAACTTTTTTTAAAATGTAGAAGAAGAACCTTAGAAACCTGCGGAGAATGGAAACCTATTTTAAATAAAAAGTAGATGCAAAAATGAAAGTAACTCATCAAAAAACACCAAAGTTTGTCACTAATATGAAGAGCAGCTTCTGTTTTTACCATACAATATTTTAAAAGTTCAAAACATTATCAAATACAGTTGCAGATACAACTTTTTGAATGTATTTTAAAGAAATTTTAAACTTGTCAAAAAGCTGTTGGTACTGTTATTGTTTGTCACTAATATGAAGAGCAGCTTCTGGTT
>NW_013952494.1:883130-889603 GCF_001266775.1 Austrofundulus limnaeus
TTTAATTTTTTACTTCCATTTCACCATCTGGGTGCTACTTTCAACTTGAGTCTGCTACCTTTAGCTTTTAGCTTACGTTTTGCGCAACAGGCATTCACCCTTGCATTTTCGTAGGAAATGCAAATTCTCTAGTTATGATAGTTTAGTTATGATGTAAATACAATAAAAATTAAACCAAGATTTAGATTAGAATAATTATCATTTTGTTTCATACATTGGTAATGTCTGACTGGGCCTTGTGCCACTTTATGTTCAACAAACTGGGCCCCAAGGTCAAAAAGGTTAAGAACCCCTGCACTAACAGGTGTGACGATCAAATCATCAAATGTGCATTTAAACAAACGTCTACCTTTAAGAGCAGGGACATAATCCTGCTTTGTTGTGATTTGCAAGTACTCCGCCACAGCCTCTTTGAACTTGCCCAGAGTCTGTTTGATAGCAGCTGCCTGGTAGACGCTGTAGATGGAGCTGGGCTGAAGCTGATGGGCCTTGCCGAACGCCTTCAGAGCTGCTGTGAAGCTCCGCCGGTTTAAGTAAGCCTCGCCTAAACACTCCCAACACACCCAGTCCTCAGGGTCTGCTCTCAATGCTGCCTGCAAACTACATACAGAATAATTCAGCTAAGAATAGAAACAGAAGTCATAAATTCAGCTTTTGGATGCATTTTTAGACTTCTTACTCATTGATGGCCTTTTGATGTTCTCCAACCTTCAGGTAGTAGAGGCCTCGCCTCATCCAGGCCCACTTAGCTGAGCCTGGAGTAGCTTTCTCGATCACTGACTGAAGCATTGCTAAAGCATTGTCCTGTGGTGTTTAGAGAAGATGAAAGAAAGATCATAAAAGACACAAACCAAGCAAAAAAAGAGGCTCGTTTTAATCCAACACAAGCAAAAAGCGAACAACACAACTGATTATTGGAAAACTGTGGGTTTATTTTCTCACCATATCCCCCTGTCCCATACTGAGATCTACAGCAGCAGCTCCACACTCAACATCATCACTGTTCAGCTGAAAAGCCTTCTTGTAGCAGCCCTGTGCACGACCATTATCATTTGCCACCTCCCGATAATAATGCCCCAGGTAGCGAAAGGCACAGCCCAGGTTTGGATCTAACTTTGCAGCCTGAAACGACCAAATAAAGCTCAAATGTAAAAAACAAAAACAAAACAAAAAAACATCCAACTTTAAATACCAAAGACATTTTGAGGTTCACTTCAAAGCCTTAAAAAAGGTGATGCCTTTTATATTAAAACACACCCAGTATTAAATTTCTCCTTAGTAAGACAATCAATAATGAAACAAACCCATTAATAACCACGGGACTAACCTTTAATAGGTGTGTGTGGGCTTTGCTTCGATCTTTCCGAGTCTCTGCCCCCATGTCCCAGTAGAGCTTTCCAAGCAAGAAATAATATTCTCCACTGTCTGGGCTCTGACCGGCAGCCTTTAGGAAACTAAACAACAAAAGTACAAGGGAATAAAAAAAAGATTAGTTCACAATTTTTCATGAAAAACAATCCAATTGTTCAGTTTAAGAGAGCAGAGTATCACAAAAAGGGCACAGAAAGAAAAAATAAACTATTTTGGTTTTGCATTTCACCTCTGCTCTGCCAGCTGCAGCTGACCTTCAGCTGAATGTACTCGTCCTCTTAGAGCCGACATCTGGGCCAGGTTTGAATTCAAGGCCTCGAGCTCTGACAAGAGCTATTAAAAAGCACATTTTAATTAGCACCACTATGTTTTTGACTTAAAACTGGCCTAAAACTGACCTCACAATTTAATTTAAAATACTTGATACATTTAACTTGTGCATTACATTTATTATACTATATAAAACATTATTGATGAAGCATAAAATGATTTAAACCTTTAGTGTTTGATCAGTCTGTCCTTTGTTAAGAAATGAATATCCTTTATAGACTAATAGCAGAGGGTCTTTCTCAGCTTCTGGAATCTAAAAGACCAAAAAAAAAGAAGAAGAAACAGGAAATATAAAAGGTAATTAAAAACTTTCATTTCTTTCACATTTATATTTAGCTACAAGGTAGATCAGCATAAATATTTTTGTTTACATCAAAATTATATACTGGTATATTTAATTCAAAATCAACATTTAACTGCAATATTATTTTAAGTGCTTTTTTATTAATTCAGTTTATAATGAAGACACACACACTTATTTTGTTGTGAGTCAGGTGAGTTTCGTGTCTAAAAATGACTCCGCTGAGATGGACTTTGCAAAAATGGATGTGATTTTAAAGAAAAAGACCCATAATTTATTTGTTCAAGATACAAATTTAAATGTATTTTACCTATAACGTGCTTTAAAAAAAGCTCATTTATTACATTACCTGTGAAAATGTCTTCATAGCCTCATCCGCTGCCTTCTCTCCTCCGCTTTTCACCAAGGCCTCCATCTTCAGTCGAAGCAGTTTGTCTTTCAGCTTTATGTCTTCAGACGTACATACATCCAAGCCTAACACAATTAAATGTTTTAGAGTCTAGAACTGTCTGTATCCTGATATTAACAAGTACAAAAAAAACATCTTCCTTCCTGCATAATCACACTCCTATTTTATGTCTAGAGTATTTAATAACCTGTAACCCAGTAATCACACCTTGTGAGCAGGATGCAGCACTGTCAGAGTATTTGTGTATTTTAATCTGAGCCTCGGCCAGATTGTACCACCCTGTTGATGTGCTCCTTTTCTTTAGTCCTAAAAAAAAATTCCGTACAGACAGATTAACAACAAGCAGCAGCAATGAGTGATAACATTAAGCCTGCATAAACAGCAGAATGGATTAATTGTTATTGTGGACACTAGCCTTGCTCCAGGTCGGCAATGGCTTCTTTGTACCTCCCTTCCAGAAGGGCTTTGGTTCCCAAACCCAAGCGACCAAGTCCACTGTTGGGAGCCAGTTCCAAGAGTCGGGAAAAACTACTTACTGCATCTTCATCCATATTATCTTTAAAGGAAAACATTCAATTTAATAAAAGTTACTGTGTCTTGCATCAACATGCAACCTGTGTATATAGGCTTCTACTCAAAATTCAGTATTCAATATGTTGATGCCCACAGTATGCCACGATTAAAATAAACAAATAAGAATTAGTTTGTGTTAGTGGTCTTTTCCAGACAGGGTGGGCTAGAAACAGAAACGTTATACACCTGACACTGAATAAAATTGTTAGAAGACACAAAGAGAAAGTCCCAGATCAATGTAAAATGTGCTTGTACTGAAACTGATTCTGCAAAATTATGCTTGATAGCACTACATGTCTCATAACCTTGTTTTTACTTAATGGTTGTTTGGATGTCATGTTTGCATTGTTGTACAATATTTGGTTGATTGTTTTAATGCTCAAGTAGCATAAGAAAGACATGTTTTTTGAGTCAGGTGACCCTGTTTATAGTGAGTTTTGCTACGCTGTGTGAAGTCATGAGTGTGGGGAAAAACAAATTCAAAAGGTAGCGCATGCTTGTTTGAAAGAAGTACTTCAAGTTCGCAGAAACATTGTTTGGGTTTTTAAATCTAACTTCTTCTTTGAAATTTAACTTCTTACTTGTTTTGAGGTAGTGATGGCAAAGAACCTCAAGAGGATAAGTTTGGTTTGGGTAGAGTGTCAGCATTGACTGGCATGCCTCTTTCATTTTGGCCTCTTCGTGTGGAAGCTGCAGTAAGAGCACAGCCATAACAAACCAAACATTTATCAAAAAACTTTCTAAAAGAACACAACAAGTAAAGAGGTGGTCTGTTTTGTTGACTGTGGCCAAGGAAGACCCTTGAACTTATAGGATAATGTGATTGGCAGTGAAGATGCACTTACTTTAGAAAGATATTTTACATAATCCGTTGAAAGCTTCTTGTGCTCCTCTCCAGGTATAGGGTCGGTGAGAGTCAGGGCTTTCTCAAAAGCTGTGATTAACTGATGACCACAACAGAAATCAAACATACGTGCTCATTGTCAGCAGGGGAAAAAAATCCACAAAATACCGGTAATTAAATTTAGTTACAATTTCTGACTTTTACAGTATACGATTAGAAATTATGGATTCATATGTATTGGACTTAAAAGAAACATCTAATATTGACAGGTTTAACAACACTTTTGAGGAAATCTTACATGCTGTTGAGTTTCATTGTCCTGCTCCTCCCCATTTATGAACTCGGAAAGAAGCTCCATCATCTTTTGTAACAGTTGCACCAACTCTTTCCTATCCACGCCCTCGTCCTCCTTCAGCTGAACGAGCTGCAGCCAAACCTTTGCTAACTGTCCACAAACACATGCAAACAATAAAACATGTGAAAAGGTACTTTAAAATGGATATATATATATTTTTTTAAATATTGCATGTTTATATTGAAAGCTTGCAAACCTTTAAATATTCCCTGTCAGACTGATAAATATCTGACAGCTTTTTCATCACTTCATAACATTTGTTTTTATCAGATCTGTGAAAGAAAAACATACTGAAAATCTATACCACAGCAAATTACTGACAATGAAAACAGCTTAAATTAAAATAAATGCTTTCATAAGTTTTAGAGCAATCACAGAAAATTGTAGAGTTGGTGTAGAGTTTAACGTGACTTGATAAAATTGATCTTACCTTGCATACAGCTCAACAAGTTTTTGATAGGTGTTAGGCAGCTCATCTTTGAAATCCCACTGATCAGTCTTTTCATAAAGGTTTGCTAAGCCCTACAAAAAATGTAAATTACTGATGAGAAGCAAGTTGTAAACATAGAAGATACTCAATAACAATTATTCAGAGTATTATGACAATTAGTTACATTTACCTTTACTTGTAATCTCGTTAAGACATAGAGTTTCGCTCTCAATAAAACTGATTTAAGCAGAAAACATTCAGGATATCGTACAAGACCAGAATCATACCTGCCAGGCCAGCAGCTGCTCCGGCTCCAGCTCCACTGCTTTTTTATAGGCTGCCTGGGACTGATCTGGTTGTTCCAGCTCACTGGCTGCCAGACCGATGAAAACCCATGCATTGTAATTGTTCTTTTCAAGTTTCAAAACAGTCTGAAATTACAATATAAAAAAGTGCTAAATGAGTCACAAAGAATTCTTTCCAGTAAACAAACAAATATCAGCTTCATTCCTTAGACTCCTTACCTTGCAGTGCTTCAAAGCCTCCTTGAATTCCTTGTTTTTGATGGCCTCCTTGGCACTTTTCAGTGCGGCTTTCACTTCTTTATTAGACATCTTTTTGACGGGACAAAAAAAAAATCCATTAATTTAAATAAGTAATGTGACACTGGAGTGGCTACATTGTCTATTCCCATACAAATGATAGTTTATGTGAATAAAGTCTGGCCTTGCGTAAGCAGACTTTCTAAATTACAAGTTATTTTTAATTTTTGTTAAACAAAGTCCCACCAAGTCATTTATCGATCTTAAAAAGTAAAAGTGACGCATCTGAATCGTTTTGGTCACTGACTTACGGAGGTCCACTTGCTAACTACAAAACAAATAGCATTAGGCTAGCGATTATAGCCAGAATCAGTATCTAATAATATCTAGTACAAACCTTTATTTTTTTTATAAAACATACAATTTGTTCAACAGCGCCGAGAAAGCTCTAATTACGGCAAGTTGAAACATATGTATGTAAAAGTGCGAATAACTTACTGTTTGTTACATTAGTTTGCACTGTGCATCCCGGAAGAAACGGAAGTAATCAGTGGAAGGCGACTTTTCAAAATAAAACTTCCGGTCCCCGAAACGAAAGATATAATCAGCTGTGAATTATATGAAACAAAATCTTTGTCAGCTTTACAGAATAGAATAGAACATAATATAATAGAATAGAATATTTAATAGATTATAATATATATAATTATAATATAAAACCCACCATATTTCTTTCTTTATTTATTCAATTGAACAGCTAACTATGAAAAGACCCAGAGTTTAGGGCTGTGCTATGCATACACAAACAGGCCAATTCCTTTTTTTAAGCATTGTTTGACTAAACATAAAGCTGTGTGATAGAGATTCACTGTATGTATGTGAAATACACTGGAATACAAGTGAGAATAGGTTTTCTACTTCATGTGAATCCATGAAGATTTATATTAAGAAAAGAACCAATGAACAGAAGAAAAAAGTCAACTTTAAGAAAGCATTACAATTTGAGTAGTATGTAATGTATTACATCTCAAGCTTTTTTAAAAAGTGATAAAGCAAAAAAAAAAAAAAAAGATAAAATCAGTTTTATTTTGTTATAAATGCCCCAGTGAAAATGTCTGTTTCCTCTAAAAAAAAAAGTTAACCTGGTATTGATGCAATATATATGAATAGTAAAAAGTACTTAATTGAAAAGAGAAGTACTATTTACAAAATAAACAGGTTGTATTCATAAAGAATTCTTTTTACTCAGAACTACAATTCATATTCACCCATTCATTCACACACACACACACACACACACACACACACACACACACAC
>NW_013952494.1:889613-902199 GCF_001266775.1 Austrofundulus limnaeus
CACACACACACACACACACACACACACACACACACACACACACACACACACTGATAAGCAGATCCGCCACAGTCAGTTTCAATATTTTCCCAAAACACTGTATTTTTAGAATGTGCAAATCAAACAACAGCTCTCTCATTTATAATGTTAGTTTTTTTTTTAAGTAAAAATGAACAACTTAAAGTCAGCCGTCTGAGTCACTCAGCCACTCGTCAATGGCTCTCTCGTTGGCGAACACATCCTTCTGCCAATCCATGTGCCATCTGAGGTTAGCAATGACCTGGCTATAGTTACTCCCCAAACTGTCCCGCCACGCAGAAAATGCTTCTTTATTGTAAAGATGAACAGCTTTGGACACTTCGGGGTAGTCCACAATGTCGCGCAACAGCTTGTCCAGATGAGCCTGCACATCTGGGAATTTGAAAACCACATTATAAAGTTCATCCTTGTCCAGAGCGAGGTCTAAAAGAGAGGAACAAAGAACAGGCATGAAATCTTTTTTGTTTTATTTTCCCCTTATTCGTATAGTGCGTTTGAATTATAACACTCACTAAAAAGTTGTGGGGGAACACTGAGACCATCTGAATAGGTGATATATTTCCAGTGGCCAACTCGAAGCATATATGTAGAGGCATTTGCATTACAGCCATGATATTCACTCAGCACCCAGTCAGAATGTGACTTCTTGGAAAAATCACTGGATGTGGATATCAGAGGCAGGAGGGAATGCCCACTTAGATCAACCGGAGCTGAAATACCAGCGATCTCTGCGAAACGAGCTGAGCTATTGAATCAAATTTAAATGCAAAAACCTTATTCGGCGCTACTTTACCCTAACGTGTATTTTCCTCTTACCTAGCACAGTGGGATAGAGATCGACCAAGGACACAAGCTGGTCGACCTGCAGGCCAGACATCAGCCCGGGCCCCGTGATGAGCAGGGGAACGTGAGAACTGCCTTCAAGCATGGACATCTTGTAGAACTGCCGGTGCTCCATGGCGAGCTCTCCGTGGTCTGCTGTGAAAATGACGACCGTGTTGTTGAGCAGGCCGGTCTCTCTCAGGGCTGAAATCACCTGACCTGGTGAGGCAGAAACAGAGACGGAGATCAACGGTTCAGAGAGCGAAAGTTAAACTGCCAGCAAAATAATTACATTTTAGGAAGTGGGCTGTGTTGTCAATGCTAACTTGGTAACTTGGTCCATGAAAGAAAAGGGTCCTTTAATGACACTCGATAACTTTAAAGTGAATGTCTCATTTGCTTGTGGAGACAAAAGCCGATTTGCTTTGTTTTGCAGAAAAACCTCATTATTCTCAGTAAGGGAGACATGTCATGTTTTTCAAGCCTTCTTTTTTTTACATTTAAATCATCCAGTTTAAAAGTGGAACTTTTGTAACCGATCCCTTTAAGGCATAGATTAAATACTTTTTACTCATACCCCTTTTATTACATTATTAGAAGCGTAGAAAAAAAGTTTACTTTTTAATTTCTTATCCGACAGAGACAACTCACAAGACTTGCCACCATGATCGCACCCTTTCTTTGAACTAACCCAGCATGGCGTCAGCTTCAGCACACATGGCGTAATAAAAGGTTCGAATGCTTTTGACCTCGTCCACTGTGAAAGCACCACTGCAGTTTTTGGTGACGGTAGAGTAGAAGTCAACAGGGTGCATGGCAGACATGGGCAGCCATTTTGGAACCGAGACGAGCTCAGAAGACACCTATATGTGTGTGTGTGGGGGGGAAACAGACACTTTTTAAAAAAAAAAAAGGTAACTTACTTCAGGTAGTTCTGATTAAACATGCAAAATAAGGGTGTACTTTTGTGAGCCAGTACGGTGAGCTGCGGAAGGTGGAACCCCCGGCCGTCGGCCCCAGAGAGCGAGTCTGGTAGGGATGGGGTAAGTTGAGGCCGAGGTACAATGCAAAGGGCTCGTGGGAAACGGCACCGGTCTGGCGGATCCACTGCGTCGCTTCATCTGTGTTTGTCCAGTCTTTCGTCATAACTCTTACAGTCGACATGTTCCCAACAAGCTCAGAAACGGGGCGGCCCTCTTGGCGCAGCAGGAACTGAACCTCCCGTGTCCACGCCTCGACTCGATTACTGCAGCGGAGACACAAAAAGGGGAAACTCAGAGAATCACGCAGGACCACGACTCACGCCACAATGAAGAAGGTCAGATAAACTGTTCATTATTCCTGTTTAATACCTAAATAACGCTCTTTTAAGGACATGGCCATGTTTAAAATTACAGTTAAGCGAACAAAAAATGACTCAGATGAAGATCTGCAACAACGGGTTCAGCTGAACACACCTACTAACCTGAGAGAGTGACCCCCTGAGATATAATCCATCTTGCCCATCATCTTGGTGTGATATCCGTTCCTCTTCAGCAAATCCATCCACGTAGTCGCGTTTGCATCCAAGCATTTGTTGTTGTTCCAAGACTGAGTGAGGTGGACAAAGCGACCGCTCCACATCGCTAAGAAAAAATAACAAGGCAACCATAAAATGTCTCTTGCAAAAGAAAAAAAAAGTGCATTATTTTTAAAGAAACTACCTGCTCTTGAAGGGCAGCAGATGGGTGAGTTTGTGTAGGCATTAACGAAGGTGGACCCAAGCTCCCTGAGATAGTTTATGTACGGGAGTTGGACAACTTTACTGCCAGGATCGAAGGATAATCGGCCATCCTTGTGAAACACAGATACACACATACTAAGTAAACAATAACACAGGGGGGGGGGGGGCATTTTAACACAATTATATCAAGTCATAATCATTAACATAGAAGCTGTCATTCAGATTCAAACAAAGTCACTGCATAAGATGTCAGTCAGTAACAGTGTTCTTTAAATTATACTTACAAATGCATCACTCATCACCATAACAATATTTGGTCTGGAAACATTTTGGCAAGTTCTTTCACCAAAGTTTTGGGACAAGAAAAAGAATACCACCATAAAAACCATTCTTTCTATTCAGCTCAAACTTTTAAATACGTTTCAGTCGTGAAAAAATTAAAAAAAAATGAAGACAGTCTGCAAACATGAGATTCATCGGAGAAGTAAACAGTCTTTAAGCGCTGATTTATGCCGAAACGGGAGGGGCGTGGTTACATTATTTACTTCCTGGTGACGCTTTCAAAATAAGAGTCTTCTTTACCTAAACCGTGGAATTTCATGTTGTTTGTGAAGCGGAAACCCCAGCTGTAAACCTAAATAAACAAATTTATTTTGTTACAAGTTTATTAAAATATAAATTAAATAGTAAATAAAAAGATTAAATAAATTTGGATTTTTTTATTATGCAGTGACTAAAATGATCCTCTAGAGGGCAGCATTAGTCTAGTTATCAATTTCGCTGCATTATCTACAACTGTAAATCATAACGGATTCATTGCAATGTAAAACTGTCTCAAAATGTAAGTATCGTTGAACTGAATGTTAAGAACTTGAGGAATAATGACAAAATATTGCGATACGGTGGAGTACGGTGCAAACGTGACTCCACTGCCTTCGAAACAGCATCAATTCTGAAGGTACGCTTGTGAAAAGTTAGAGATTTTATAAGGTAATTTCCAGGTATATGGTTAAACAATTATAACAACAGGTGTTAATGATTATCCTTTTCATGTGTAGGTTAAAACCAAGTCGTTAACTAAAACATAAACAACTCTGTAGGAGGCTCAAAACAGGGAGAGGGAAAAAAAAAACTTTGCTACCAAGGTGAGGTTGTGGAAGATAGCTTCAGGTCACAGGTCAAATACTGCAGCAAGACTGCACACAGCAACTAGACATAAGGTACAGCTTCTCCCAGGCAAAAAATATCAATGCAGACTCGGGTTACGTGCACTGTTCATACTATTTTAGAAGAACAATGCAGCACTTATTGAGATGCACAAAGAAAACAACAACAGGAATGTTGAAAAAAGCTGATATTTTGCACTAATGAGTCAAAATCGAAAAACATTTAGCTGAAGCAGAATGTAGTTTATTTGCCAATGAGTGCTTATAGGCACTAACAACCTGATTGGCTCTATATTTGTTCTGCAACATGCAAGAAATCATCTTCAGCTTGCAGAAGAACAAGAAGTCCTGGAAGAGATAAGGCCCAAAAGGGTCCTGATCACAACATCACAGAGTGTGTTTAGAATTACAGAAAAAAGGCGAAAGGATCAGAGGCAGCATTATCCCTATAGAATCTGTGGTTAGTTCTAGTTCTATGTAATGTTTGGCAGTTTAGTTCTGTGTGAGCAAGCAGTTTTTTTGAAGACATGCTCACACTGACACTGGAATAGCTTACTGGACATAGTCTATTACTCATAATAATGTAAAAAAAACTCATCTATAATGCCATCATTAGTTGGCTGTTGAAAGCAAGGAACTCCAGTTCTCATGGCATGTCAACAGGTGATGCTGCAGCTCACAGAGGGAAACACTGCCACAGGGGGGCGTTTTCAGCTTCAGAGTTGTTTTTCTCTTGAAACTGGGAGCTCAACACAATGAGAACAGTTATCCTTATATATAAGTGTGGGTTAATCTAATGTTCCAAGAAAAAAAAAGCAAAAACAACAAAAAAAGATAGAACAGTTGATACATAAAAGCATTTTCAGATCGTTTGGACATTGTGTATCTAGGAGTTTTGCGTTGCCTTTGATGCAGGCATCATGCTAAAAAAAATGCATCTCTTTTGTGCATTATCACTGTAGATATGTAAAAGCATTGAGTAAAAGTAATCGTAATTTGTTTGGAAGATGGAGGCCTTAAAAAAAGATCAGAATTTGCACACACTTGAAAAATACAGAAAAATAAAACGATGCTTTATTGCTTCTCTGATTAATTTAAACGCTACAAACTGTCTTACAAGGCCGCATTGCTTCATGCAGTGTCTTTTAGGAGCTTTACCATACTTGTTATGTCTGTATGTGCCACACTGCCTTGTTCCAGAAGGCAGGAAAGGTGGGGGCTGAAAGTCCCCCCTCGGCGCATGCGCACAAGGTTGTTTTTCAGTCAGCCTGTGGTTTAAAGTGAGCTGAGCTCCGGGGGTTTCCTTGTCTTTGACTGAGACCGTCCAGCAGAGAGGCAGATGATAACAGCATCCGCTGCTGGTTATCAGCCTTGTCAGAGCTCAATGAACGACTCAGAAAGAAGCCACTGATCCTGCCTGTTGCTTCTTTTGCAAGGGCAGACAGTGTGTAAAGCTTCTCCATTTTTTTACACCCTTTAAGATCTCTTTTCCGCCATCATCATCATCATCATCATGGTGCTAGGAAAGGTAAAGAGCTTCACCGTGAGCTACGACTGTTTCAATGACAGCAACGTCCCCGTCTTCTCCAGCGGGGACTGCGTCTCAGGGAGGGTGGTGGTCGAAGTCACCGGAGAAATCCGCGTGAAGTCCCTCAAGATCCACGCGAAGGGCTTCGCAAAAGTTCGCTGGACCGAGTCGAGAAACGCTGGCTCCAACACCGCCTACACCCAGAACTACACCGAGGAAGTGGAGTACCTGAACCACAAAGATATTTTAATCGGACACGAAAGAGGTAAGGGCGGTGTGTGTGGTTTTGAGGTTTTTAGCTGAAGTTTTGAGAAACAGGGATGCTGTCCTTCTCTCGCTGGCTGGGGATCAGGTTCACCGAGTGGGATACGGTTTCAAGGCATAGCAACAGAGGTGTAGACACAGATACAAGTTGAAAGTGTCATTTCATTGTATGAGTTGTGGAAATTGTTAAGTTTCACTTAATGACATCGACCGTACACGGCTGCAGAGCTGTACCTTTTTTGATTATTTGTCACTCGAAGGTGTCAGAATGAATGACAGCTGCTTGGGTACCTATCTTGTTTTTTATTGATTTTTCAAGCACAAATGAGAATAAATCTCACTCCGAGACGCTCTGTTATACAGTCAATACTTTCGTCGACGAATGTTTCGCTTTGTTAGGAAATTTCATCGCTAAACAAAAGTCGAAGTTTCCACCTATTGTTCAAAGCGGTTCAATCCTGTTCTGAAAACTGGTCCTTGGAGGGGCGGGGAAAAGAACTGGTCCTCGCAGGTGATTGGTTAAAATGCTTGTGTGTGGCCAATGACATCATTACTCTGCAGAGGGATAGAAAATTCAGCAACTTTATTTTATTGGAAAAAACAACCTGCAGAATGTGAAGATGGAGGTGTTTGTGGGTTAAATCTCGGCGAATTATGTGTAGCTACGTTGACAGTTGATGTAGCTTTGTGTTTTTTGTCTTTGCTTGCTATATGAAAGGCTATTTTAATTGTTGGCAGCTTTGTTAGTGCTCTGTAGCCAGAATATCAGCGGTAAATGAGGTTCGGGCTGCTGTTAATTATGATGGACGTTCATAAAGAGGCTTTCGTGTATATTTAAATTTGGTGAAATGGTTTAAAAAATGGCTTGTAACCTCAGGAAAATGCTATAGTAGGTGGCTTGTGGCTGTCCGTGCAGCAGGCATATCCTATGGCAGTGACTGCGGCGTCGCACAGTGAATACGTAATGCTGAGGAGAGCTGCTCACACCGGTTTAGGCCGGTCTCCTCCTGCTGGAGTCTGCCTTTGACTGACAGCTCCGCACTTGTTTACCACACTGCTGCTGCTAGGTGGAGGCTGTGCTGAGCTGGCAGAAGCAGCACACCCTGTCCCTTAACTTTTAATTTCACCAAATTATCGTTTTAATTTTTAAATAAATACATTTTTACTAGTTTTATTATTATTATTTTACGTTTTTACGCAGTTTATCAGCACCAGTTTGGGAGCAAAATAGATTTGATAAAAACATATTTCTTGCTCATTTATCTTCCACTTCGATCACATTTATTATGGTGCAGGCATATATCTGTTTTGCATCACATATGCTAAAATAAAGTCCCCAGGTACAGGAATCTTTTGTTCTTAATTACCATATCCCCCCGGCTCAGTTTCTGTCTCCTCGAAACCATCAACTCTTTTTAGTTTCCTTTTTAAAAAATATTGTTTGTCTCTCAAATACATTAAATTCTCACAGACGGATTTAATTGTAAACTCCGTTTATTCTCTTTTCTGTCTCCCCCACCCTGTGTTTTTTGATATGACTTACAGATGCCTTCGTAGAGCATTTTATCCAGGTATGGTATACATGTGTTTGGAATATTGTCCTCCTTGTTTTTCAGACGATGACAACTCGGAGGAAGGGCTCACCACGATCCATGCGGGAAGGCATGAGTATGCATTCAGCCTCGAGCTTCCACAGACGTATGTATCCTGATACGAAATCGCACGTTTGCTTTTTTTAGTGCTTATTTTGACTTTTTTTTTTTTTTTTTTTTTTTGCGCTCCTTTTCCTTTCACTTGCAGACCTTTGGCTACCTCTTTCGAAGGAAAGCATGGCAGTGTGCGCTACTGGGTAAAGGCAGAGCTCCACAGGCCATGGCTTCTGCCCATGAAGACCAAGAAAGAATTTACAGTCTTTGAGCACATTGACATCAACACTCCATTATTGTTGGTGAGCACGTCTTTCCATCAGTTTGAAAAGCTCTTGAGTAGCTTAAACACAACTGCCAACCTCTTAATTTTTTTTTTTTAGTCGAGGAAATACATAAAAAGTTAAAAATAATATTTTTGTATTGCCCCTCTTTCAGTCACCACAGGCGGGCACAGCAGACAAGACGCTTTGCTGTTGGTTCTGCACCTCAGGTCCTATTTCCCTAAGTGCCAAAATTGAAAGGAAAGGATACACCCCAGGTGAGTATTGATACACATCCGCTTGCCGGATAAGTCAATAAAATCGTCACATCCAGCAGGATACTCCTCATTACTGATTAGACATAAACATAATCAATACTCTTATCACTGGAGTGAAACATTAACTTCCCTCTGTTTTTCTTTTTTACCGTGTAGGCGAGTCTATCCAGATATTTGCTGAGATTGAGAACTGCTCCTCCCGCATGGTGGTGCCAAAGGCAGCCATCTACCAGACACAGACCTTCTATGCCAAAGGGAAGATGAAGGAGGTCAAGCAGCTGGTGGCCAACCTGCGGGGAGAGTCCCTGTCTTCCGGCAAAACGGAGACCTGGAACGGCAAGATGCTGAAGATCCCACCTGTGTCCCCCTCCATCCTGGACTGCAGCATCATCAGAGTGGAGTACTCGCTCATGGTGAGCTGTCGTCTGCTAATGTTTGATCCGCTCTCTCTTTCTCTCGCACAGAACATTTAGGTCAAACGTTTTGTTTGTATTTGCTGATATGTTACTGGTGGTCAAATACAAACAGTTCTCTCTAATTTTACTGTGCTGCTATCTGCACTGAATCAGTATTTCCTAGTAAGCCAGTACCTGCCCTAGTAAGGGTGACTCAGCTCACACAGCCTAAACTAGACCTTGGATTGTTCCCGGTGTTATCTCTGCTTGCTGCTAAGAGCATTAGCCCGGGGTATTGGTAGCAACACCTGCCCTGGGGGAGCTTATAACCTCTTTACCCTCTGAACAGACAGACTTTAAACCAGGGCTCTGTCCTGTGTAAGCAGCTGGTCGTAAGAAACTGACCCATATGACAAACATAACCTGTAGAATGTCACGCACAAACCTAAAACCTTTTCTTCTTCGTTGCACGTTAACAGATTCATTATAACCCTGAACAATCAGCAAGCTCTAAACAGCTGTTGTATCTTATTGTCTGTGTTCAGGTATACGTAGACATACCAGGGGCGATAAACCTGTCCCTGAACCTGCCCCTTGTCATCGGAACCATTCCTCTCCACCCGTTCGGTTCCCGTACCTCAAGCGTCAGCAGCCAGTGCAGCATGAGCTGGCTGGGCATGGGTCTGCCAGAGAGGCCTGAAGGTAGTCCCGACCAAAATAAAAGTGTTTTTAAATTTAATAAATTGTGGGGTTTTATTGTTCCAGGAGTGCTAACATATTCTGTCACTTGCAGCTCCTCCAAGCTATGCAGAAATCGTGACGGAAGAGCAGAGACAGAACCGCCTAGATGTTCCCGCAGTCCGCGAGGAGATGGAGGGTCCCCTCTTTGCCTATATTCACGAGTTCCGCTTCCAGCCCCCTCCTCTGTATTCTGAGGTAAACCTTCATAAAGAGTAGTAGTAGTAGTAGTAGTAGTAGTAGTAGTAGTTTTTCCCTTTCATCTGGGGAAAAAAATAATTAACCATGATTTTTATTTTTTTTTTTTCTCCTGCTCTAGATCGATCCTAACCCCGATCATGCCAGCCGCACAGAGGCTCACAGGCTCGACTCCTGTCCATCACGCTGAGGTGATCCCTAAAATCACCCCTACGGATTTTGGGGTGCCTCAAGGAACTTGCTTGTGTGACTGAGCTTTAAACATTTTGTCAGTTAAAAGCATCGACTCAATGCTGTTGACATCATGAGAAAAGCCTCGCATCCAACCAACAAAAAACTTAACCTGAAGTTGAGTTGAACTGGACAAATCTGCTCTTTCCTTCCCTCAGTAAGAGAAACAGGAATCTGTAGTTTGCGGGTATCGCTCTCTTCCTGTGTCAGTCAGCCTTCTGAGGAGTGTTCAGTCTGTACGGTGGGGAGGGGCACTCCCCACCCCCACTCTAGCAGCAAGAGCCTTGGTGATGGTGTGACTGAAGAAAAGGATTCGCCAAGGCTCAGCCTGCCAAGCTCCTCTTCAGCCTTGATTCTTCTGAACTTGTGGCACATTAAGGACATGGCTCCTGCCCAAAACAAAAAAAAAAAAAGAAGAAAAAACGAAAGCAGGACTAATCATGTCCAAACTTCAGCTGAATCACTTAAAAATGGAATGAAGAGAGAAAGGTAACGGTGTTGTAACCACATTAGTCTGTGTGAATGAAAGCTTTCAGCAGCAGTTAACAACAGAGCAAAGACTAGGTCCTTCTGCCTCGTGGGATTTTGTTTTGCACATTTTTTTTTTTTTTTTTACTTGAGTTGCGTGGCTCTGTTTAATGGTTCCAAGTCACTTATTTTATTTTTTTTAAGTTTCCGCTTCGCGACGCACCAGACTGCGAATAGTTACACTGCAGGCTTAACTTTTGACACTAGAGCAATGATTCGAAAAGGATTTGATTTTTGACAAACAAAAGACTGAAAAGTGAGAAATGCACTGAATTTGTTTGAAGCCGTTTTAGTTTCTTTTTTGTTGTCAGTACACGGTTTCGAAAGGCCAGCCTGGGGTTTTATTACAACCGCTGCACACCATCTCCAGGTGGAAGCTCTTTGCCTCCTAAGCTTGGATCAAAGCGTGGCCTCCCTCCTCTTGTGCTGTGTAGTTCGCTTATTTTGTCCTCGTGTTTGGCTCCAGTCATCAAACAGCTTTTTAGCTAGATTTTGTTTGGAGCTTGCCCTGGATTCGGACGAGGAGGACTGCAGTCCTGCTTTTGCCACTCAGACTGTAAATGACAGAAAAATGTTGGCGCATGTGCAACACATTTTGAAGTCACCCTCAAGGCCTGCAGTCCTTCTAGTCCGAGTTTCAGAGCAAGCCAAGCTTGTGTAACTGCCCAAAGCACTGTCTCAGGTGGTTTTCTCACTTGCCAAGCGTTTGGAGAAAAAAAAAATTGTGGATTTTTTTTTTATTGCACTGTTAAAAGTAATTTCTTCTTAATAAAAATCTACATTAGTGAGAAAACAGAAATGCAGGTAAGCAAGGCAGCTTTTTGAGATGAATCACATTCCCTTTTTGTCCTACTTCACTTGCCTTCTGCATCCATTTAGGCAGACTCTACCAGACCAGTGAAACCACATTGCTAGTCATAAAAACATGAGAAAAGGAAACTTGGAAAAGAGAAATGACTGCTTTCTGTGATTAAAACGAAAAAGCAAACCCAGCAGAAATAAAAAGCTGGAGACTTTGTCAAACCTCTGTTCCGGATGGTCAGAACAAGTAGTCGTAGGTTGAAATGAGTAATACATTGGTTTTCTAACTCATTAAAAACAAAAGACCATTTCTAACGGAGGTTTGACATAGTCAAATATTAGAAAGCATCACTTTTTTAACAAAAATAATAAAGATGGCATTATGTGGTGAAGGTCTGAGGCATAATGGGTAGGTACTAACCAAGTTGTTTTTCCAGTAAAGCAAAGTTGTTCAGGATATTAATGCATTATTAGTCACTCGTTTTATTACTAGTAATGCTAAGTTTACATTTTTGAAACATGGCTGACACAAGTTTGTGTGCACGCTCTTATCAAGATCTAGCTTCTGACAGTAAATCCACAAATGGCAGATTGTTAAAGTGATCTTATCTTAGTGGCCTTGATGCAGAAAAGACCTGATCATGACTATTTTTCAGCGTCTGTGCTAACTCGTTCTCGTTCGTGTTTTGACACTTATAGACATTTTTTGACCTTTTTTTATGTGTTTTATTCAAAAGGACAAAAAGGGAAGAGAGAAAAAAATGTCTTTTTTTTAAGTAAAGTATAAAACACAAACATCTTGGACAGGCCTCTTCTTTGTATGTGTGTGTTTTTTTGTTTTTTTTTTTCCAAAGCTGATGAGTGTCAGCTTTTATCCTTTTCATTTCTGGGCATTCAGACCAGTTGTTTTCCAGAAACCTTTTTTTTATTTTTTGTTTTTCTTTTTTTTTTGTTAGTTGTCTCCTTGACTTCCCCGTTCCCTTCTTTCAGGCCTGGGGTTTGTTGCTGTTGATCAGCAACGCCCCCACCTCCCTCTGAGAAACATTTAGTTATGATGGGGTAGTAGACAAAATTCCTTAGTAATTTTTTTGTGTAATAGCAGTTTGAATTTCTTTGTTTTGGATTTTATCTTAGGGAAAATAAATTGAGTTATGTGGTGAAGAATAAGCTTACACATTTGTTTCAGGTTGGTCAGTTCAATAGTCCATTTGCTTGGGCCTCCATAGTCCAACGTCAAAACTAAGCTAAACTCCTGACCTGGTAATAAAAAGGCAGGAGCTGAAATGTTCGAAGAAAACAAATCTGGGTGATGGGATCTGGAACATTTTAGAGACAAAGTGCAATATAACACAATGAATTTTCTTCATTCTCCATGTGTATGTTATTGTTTTATTCCGTCTGTTCATTCATGATGTATGATTCTATGAATACACTTTGTTCTGAATGATTAACCTTTGTCTAGTTATTCCTTTTGATTTGAATAAATATTTGTTCTAAATTAAAATGCATTGCAGTGTTATTTTTTTCTTCACGACTAATTGTGATAATAAAAAACATTTTACAATCTGCTCAAGCCTTTGTGTAGGTTATAAAGTTATTTGAACTTTTCCTTTGTGCTAGTTAATATTTAATGGGATAAAAACAAAACCTTCTTTTACAGCCATGTTTAAAAAGCAAACTGCTCAAATACAATACAATAAATCCTCCATAGTTTTACTTATGTGAAAATATGTAAACTGGGTTGAGAGTTTAAGTCCACAGGTTTAAAGTCTTCAGAAACAAGCACCTGAAATGTGATGCAACACTGCCTCTAGAGGCGGTTAAGAAAACTGCACCTTAATTCTTGAAAAAAGCTGGCTCAAACTGAAAGTCACAAGAATGAACTTAAACAAAAACCTTTGCACATTTACAATATTTTCTTATCAAATATTAATCAGATTTTCAATCTATTGTATTATATATATAT
>NW_013952494.1:903959-909073 GCF_001266775.1 Austrofundulus limnaeus
CACACACACACACACACACACACACACACACACACACACACACACACACGTGTCTGTCCTTGATTGTGAAATGTTGCTGTGTTATAAACTCACTCATTCCTGGAACATATTAAAACCACATTCCGATGCTGAACTGTGACAGAAAAAAACATGTTTATTAATTTGGCTGCCTTATCTATTCACTACTTTAATATGCTGCCTGAAAGAGTTGCTCTAAAGCAGAGGTTCCCAAACTTTTTATCTTCTGACTCACAAAATATCCATGCAACAACTTGTGACCCCAAATATTACTGGTCTGAGTACACAAACTCCATTAATAACCCTAAAAACACAGTTTTTTGATGATCTAAACAGCTTGTACACAAATATAAATACTTATTTTTACTTATTTTGTGTTTTTGTAATAATTATAGGAAAAATATTACCGCAGCAATTATTTTATTACCCTTTAAATTGATTTCTGGAGATTATCCAAGGTGCTTCATGACCCATAATTGGGTCCCAAGCCCAACTTTGGGAACCAAAGTGCAGTGGTTCCCAAACCTTTCAGCTTTTGACCCAGAAAATAACAGTAGCAGATGCCACCAACTATTTTTGGATGATAAACATTTATAACAGTCAACAAAATACAGGCATGGTAACAATATTTTTATGCTACATTTATCCATTTTAAATACACTAATCTCACTCCTTTATAACAACTAAGGCAAAAATGTCATTAATTCAGAAAATATTTTCAGGACCCCACCTTGAAGTTTTGGGACCCCACTTTGGGTCCCGACCCCAACTTTGGGAAACACTGCTCTAAAGCACTGAAACAGAATACTGAGAAGACATTAAACTTACTGAAACGACAGTGCTCAGAAAGCCTGATGATTCTCAGCTACACACCAGAGTTTAGCTCAGTATCTTTAAAACTGTCTGAGTTATAGTCATTTTTGTGTTGATGTGGCGGCCATCTTGAATTGGATTGACTTCAAATATCAGTGAGTTTTTGATAAACTTTCCATGATTATCTTCTGACAGAAACCCTACAGGTTAGTTTAATAAATGACACTATTATGACATAATAAAATATAACAACTTATGTCATATTAAGGACATACACTGCAAAAAATGTCCACCTAACCAAGTTTTAAAATATATATCCAACCAAAAAAACTTTTTGATCTTGTTTTGAGACTGATTTACTAAACAAGAATTGAATGTGTAAGAATAATCATCTTGTTTTCAGAATGTGTAGTATTATTTGTCTTGTTAGCCAAGAAAATTTGACTCAAATTAAATCAAAATTTCTGCCAGTGGAGTAAGAAAATTTTACTTGGTAAGATTCTTGAAATAAGAAAAAAATGAGTCAAATCAAGTATTTCAAGAATCTTACAAAGTAAAATTTTCTTACTCCATTGGCAGAAATGTTTGACTTCATTTGAGTCAAATTTTCAGGCTAACAAGACAAATAATCTTACACATTCTGAAAACAAGATKATTATTCTTACACAATCAGTTACTGTTCAGTAAACCAGTCTCAAAAAAGATCAAAAAGACTTTTTGGATGGATATAAGATTTTAAAACTTGGTAAGATGGACAGTTTTTGCAGTGTAATTTGACAGAAAGTTTAAATTCCAATAGCTTGCGCTCAAAAACACTTAGTTTTTCACTGATTACCGCTTGCAGGCACCAGTGACCCCTGTGACCCTGAAAAGAAGAAAAGGGTAGGTAATGGATGGATAGCTCTTGCAGAACATTACAACCAGTGAAAGGCGAAGTGAAAACATCATGTAAAAACAGGATCTCACAGTGAATGGAATATAGCAACAAAAAAACAGAACAGCATGCTCACTGGTGATATAGGATCATGGGGTATTACAGATGATTCATTTATTTATCTCCTTTTGTCTTAGTGAAAGTGTCTTACAGAAATCTGATTCCAGGCTACCAAACCTCTGCAGCTAATAATGAACACATCCAAGCTACTGTTCAGTGATTATTAACAATCAGATGTCTCAAATTATTTCACATGAACTAAAAGCATTATGAGCCTCACATTGCAGTCTGCTCAGCATGCTCCAAATTCTGTCACCATACCCTAATTATTTAAGGAAATGATAAAGAAACCTGGGGGATTTTTAAATTATTCTACAACCTATCCTCATTTTGCTTGGACAAAAAATAATAATATTAATAATAAATAAATAAAACAAAAAACTATACGAACAACTTTCATTTTCTTTTTTTAATGATTGTAAGCTGAGTCCGTCTCTTGTGCAAAAGGAGGCTGACAGGAGAGGCTGCTACTTTATTATCAAGAAAAGCACGACTCTATTTTGCTTTGAATGAATCATATTGAACAGCTGCTCAAGAAACCAACTCACCATGGAGCAAAGCAGAACTGTTTACTTTTAGCGTTAGCTGAGAGTGAATAAACTGTAAGGGCTACTACTTATGCATCTCAACTCCATCAGTACACAGAAGCGCATGCCTTAAATAAAAACACAAATTAAACCAGGGTGTGAATTAAATGAATGCCCACAGCAGCTGGTGCACATTAACAATATATATGTCACTAGTTGTCAGCTCTTATATGACTCGACTTTCACAACATGATCCATCCATTCTACAAATTCCTACTGGCTCTATCCTCCTCAGACAGAACTGTGCACCGTGGAGGGCCTTTTGCTATCTGAGAGTTTTAAGAAAGGACTGAAAACCTTCCTTTTTAAGGGATTTTAGTGTAAACATAATTTTAATTGCACTGCTTTTAGTTCTTGCTTTTTCTTTCTTCAGATGTTTTTACTTTTGTAGCATAAAGAGATTGAAAAATGTGAAGTGAAAAACAAATTCAATCATTATAATTTGTCCTTCCAGAAAAGACACAGGTCAGACTTTTCCTCTCATTTCACTCAAGTCTTCAGAGTCTCATCTCAGATGGACCACCTTATCTGAGCAGTCATTAAAACTGTTATTTCTTGTTTTATAATGCTGAAAGAGCCAGTTCCCGTCACCCAGCAGACCTGACGCTGGTATTAAGTTTAATCTATGACGACGGCGCTAATTGAAAACCGCCCTCAGTGGGGCTGCATGGGTTGTTGTACGTCTCCATGTTTAGTCCAAACAGCAACGCGATAGCCGGAGTGACAGCGTGCTGTGTTCTCATGCCAAAACTCCCATTCCTGTCATGCCACTGCCTCAGCAAAGGTGAGCATTCCACCTCTAATCATCCTTCACACACACATGCACACACACATTGCAAACTAGTCCACACCACCGGCATGTTTGCAACAGTAACACAGCACCAGAAGTTTGCAGCTTTGCTGTCAATACATCTGGGGGAAGTCCTCCACAGTTTGCACTTCACTTTGCTCCCACTAAAGTGGTCTCAACCAAAATAGAAAGTTGTTGAAAGTGGATGTAAAGTAGGTCAATATTTTAAATTCATAGTTTAAATCTTTTCAAGTGGGGTTATAAGGAAAGGGTATGAACTGTTAATATCTTACCTGTTGTAGACAGCTATTTAAGCAACCTCAGTTTGGAGAAACAAGGATTTTACACCACTGCCAGTTACATGTTATATGGTTATTAAATAGAATTCTATTGTTTATTTATTCAAAAATATTTGTTGTTACATAGGGACCATTCTAGAGTCTCAGCTAAAAGAGGTCATGCTGATTGTGTTCTTTTGAATCCAGCCCCCATATGGCCACAGACCTAGGCAAAGGCAAGAAGATTAGTAACTGACTGCCTTTACCCTGATTTCTTTTGTTCGGCTAGACCAGAAGGGGATTAGAAAGCCTGCAGTCTTCCTATGCCATCGACAGAATACCAGCTTATAACGTCATCATACCCGTAAAAAAACTTTGTAGAGTCTGAATTCCTGTCAGGGCCAGACCACAAGGGGAGTCATACAGAGTTCACCTTTGAAAGACTGCTTTTGAACAAATTCCTCCTGTGCTCTTTCTCTCTGGCGAGGTTTCGCAGCATTTGTCACCTGCAGCACCCCTGCATTTCTCACTTTAAGGCTCATCTAGTTGCCAGATGTGCTTCAAACTATTCACAGCCCTATGTTCACACTGCACCACCCAAACGATTGCACTTTCTCACCGGGGTCAGTATATCGGCTCTATTGTTAGAGCTGAAAAGGAGAACCGGGAGACCGCTTTTCACCAGTGATGCTTCACGGTTGTGTCATCAAGCGTGTGCTCGTACACTTGAATCATATTTTGTTGTAATAAAATGTTGCCTTATGTATTTTTTTAATTTATGTACATTTATTTAATCAGGCAAATCCCTGTTCACAGATTATTTTAGCAAGAGAGATGGTAGCCTAAAATGTTTTAGAACCGTGGGAGGAAACACCGTGGGTCTGAAACCAGGACCTTCTTGCTGTGAGGCAGCAGTGCTAACCGCTAAACCATCATGCTGCATTTAACATGTGGTGGTGAATTAATCACGGTGTTCTTTAGGGATTAAACTTTAAAGACTATTTTCGTAATTTGCAGTAATTCAACCGTGACATGCAAGGTCAAATTTGATGTGTTTATTTATTTATTTATTTATTTATTTATTTATTTTTGTATGCAAGTCCCTCTCCAACGTCCTTGGTCGCCTCACGTCAAGTTTCAAGGGGATGAGAGACTGGAAGCTGAGGAGTGTTGTTTCACCACTTGTCTTATTTTACCCTACCAGTCCCTGGTGGAAGTTGCTCAGCTTCCTTTTTTAGCCACCGCTGACTCATAACAAAAACCCCTGCCCCGCCCCCCTCCCCACCCCAACACACACACATACATGTTTTTATATCCTTATGGGGCCCGTACATTGACTTCCATTCATTTTTTGGTAATTTTACAGCGGGTAAAATAAATATTGAACACGTCACCATTTTTCTCAGTAAATATTTTACTAGAGGTGCTAATGACATGAAATTTTCACTAGATGTTGGTAACAACCCAAGTGATCCATACATACAAAGAAATCAAACCATAAATGTCCAGAAATGAAGTTATTTGTAATAATGTGGAATGGCACAGGGAAAAAGTATTGAACACTAGGGATGTCCCGATACCACTTTTTCACTTCCGATACGATACCGATATTACAACTTTGAGAAATGTCCGAT
>NW_013952494.1:911128-922916 GCF_001266775.1 Austrofundulus limnaeus
GGGGGGGGGGGGGGGGGGGGGGGTCAGTCGGTTTTACTCCAGAAAAACAACAGGTGCAGCAGAGCCTACAGAGGGCGGGCTGTCTGCAGAGCCTTCCAGTCCCTTCTCACTGTTATTTCACCCCTTGGCCTCCAAGCATCCAATCTGTCACCTCCTCCCCATCTCTCAGCCAAACTCTGTAAACTCTGTCACCCCCCTGAACCTCCAAACAACCCTGTTGCTCGACACAATTAAATTCACCTTTTTTTTCCTCCCTGAGAAAGTTATACATCATGCGAAAGAGAATCTGATTAAAAAAGCTTGAATAACACCAGTTTGAGAAGCTAGTCCCACCTCAACCCTATATGTCTAAAAGAGTGATATGTATTATGTATTAGGAATTGTAAACATATTGAATTTCCCCCTAAAAAGAAACCAGTTTTTCTGTGTTGAGCTTCATATGGTTTCTAGGCCATCACTGACATATTCACAGAAAGTTCCAACCGACAAATGACCTGCTTCCCCTATTTTCAGTTCTTCCTTTCAGATTATAGTCCAGTGATTTTGAAAATAGCCTGGTGTTTTTTTTCCATGCCGTAAAATGCAGTAAAAAAAAGACTTAAGCTGGTACCATGCAGACATTTACAAGTCTTAAATGCCTTTTTTCAGTTGTGGAGTTGACTTGAAGAATGGCTCCATAAAATGAACTCTGACTCTGTGGTGGCTGACATTTTGGTGTTTATTTCTGCCGGGGTCTTGTTGATGGGTTTGATGAGCAAAGTAGGCCTGCTAATTTTAGTTTAGATTGCTCCAGTGTAGCCTGTTTATTGGCAATGCGCTGCCAGAGGTTTATAGTATCTTTATACCGTGGGAAACTTGTATAAACCTTCTCCTGAGTTTACCCAGTAAAGTAGTCATGGTCTGCTTTTAAAAGCTTTTATTGTAGTAATGAGTTGGAAAATTTAATACTTTTCACGGTTTGAGAAATATCCACAACAAATGTTGGTACGATGCAATCTTAAATATAAAAACCTATTGTTCCCAAGTGGACAGTTTTGGACACTTTTTCTGTTGCGCTGATCAAGATTGCTTATGTTTAGCTTAGTTGAAGTATTATAAATGCTTCATCTGTTCGTATAGCAATGTCAGAAACCTAGGACTTAAATTTCTTCTCTTTTAAATTTGTTGCCAGATATCTCTGGACTTCAGCTCCTGTTCCAGAAGTTTCCGTGCGTCTGGTCAGAACTGAACTGGACACGGTCGGTATTTTCCTTCCGAGTCCACGTTTGCCCCTCAGGTTTTACTGACATGCATGAACCCACATTGTTTGTCACCCCCAGATGGTGTCTGCAAATCCAGGAGAGTGGATTCAAATGACCAGGGGGCCTAAAAAAATATCACAAAACCAGTTCTGGCCACTCAAGTCTGGAAGCAGGGTATATAAATTGTTCTTTGGGAGCCTTTCGAGCAGTTTGCCGTTTCAAAACAAGACCTGCTGAAATGTCATTTTACTTTAGAATATAAGAATAAACTAGCCTTACATAACAGGGAAAATAAATGACCCCGTGTCCTGATTTGTTTGACCCTTTTCAGGCAGTACCACTTTTTATTTCAGACACTTTCTGCCTTTGATTTATTTTCCTGTTTTGTCTCTTGGCTGTGAATTATGTTGACTCTCCTTTTCACCTCCAAACCAATTATCACCAGTGCATTACAAGGATCCTATCCTGAGGTTTGGCTTACTGTCTTATCTAGTATAGACTTCTCTTTAGACCCCACCCCCCTACACACATACACACACACATAAAGTAGGTCAAACCACACCTTTAACGCAACTTATATGCACCCCATTTTCTTAAAGCAAGCACATACACATTAAGATAATCAATTTTTTATTATTATTATTATTATTATTATTATTATTATTATTATTATTATTATTATTATTATTATTATATTTTAAAAAGTAGGTGTTAACATTTCTATCATGTTTTCTTTTAGGTTTAAAGCAGATGGTAAAAATTCTAAGTAAGGACAAAATTGTTTTGCTTTTATTATCACATTTTCTTTCTTTTTTTTTTTCTTCTTTTTTTTTCCAAGACACACAAACACACACCAGAATCTCTTTTGGAGCAAGGGCAGACTTCTCCGGTTTGCACCAGTTCTTGTGAGTCATTTTAATCAGAGCTGCTGCTGCCCAAAAAGACTAAAAGGATTATTTCATTTTATCTGAGTCAGTTTTTGGCATCTCACTGCGTTTCCCTCCACACGAGAGCCGAGGCAGGGAGCGCTGAGCAGACAGTGAGGAATGTGTGACACTGACACTTGAATGCATTCGTCCGCTGGCGAGCACTGTACGCTCAGCGTCTTGTGTTTTCAAAGCCAGGTTAGCCATGCCATTTCTATCGTTGTGCAACTTTTTAATGCTAACCACTAAAAGTAGCTACCATTAACCAGCCCTGGACATGTGGCAAGCAGAAGTGGGTCACTGCAGCTTTTTATACAACCTTTTACAGAGTCATAAGTTACATAATGGCCTGTGTTTTCAAAAGAAATACGACATAAAGTGATTTTTTTTTGGAAGGGGAGTTTCCACCAATACCACATATAAAAATCCACAGATGTTTGGAAATGTTGCATTGCATAACCAGAGGTTCCTTTTTCTTTTTAGTAGCTGCTAAAGTTGCTTTTCATGGTTTTTTTAATTAATTAACTAATTTTATTTTTTGTAGTCATTCTCAAACAAGTTCTTGATTTTTTTAAGTATTGCTCAAATACAATTCAAAATTGTAAATTGCTCTATAAGTTCAGTCCATTTACCTTTTCTTCCCGAAGTACGATGTATGAAGTCCAAGTACAGTAACCTGTTGACTTCAGTGAAGTGGTTCAAGGAAAAGCCGAGCTGTTCTGAACGTTTTAAAAATACTTCAACATTTACGCAGAACTCATAACGCTACAGAAATCCCACCCTGTGGTTCCCTTTGTTGCTCTCCTTGTTTGCAATTCACAAAACAACAGGTGTCCCACTCCAAGTATTATGACCTATGAAGCACGCAGCTTAAAAAAAGATCACATTAACTTAGACTAAATTGTTCCGAGTAAGGACATTCATAGTTCTAATTAATGCTGTTGAGGTGTCGAGAGGAAAATTCAAGGACAAACTTGACGTTTTTTTGCCCTCTGTTTTAAACCGTTTTCTGAACTGGTATAGCTGAAGGGAAGTCATGCGAATGGTGGAAAACAGAGGGCATTAAACGAATGAAAAAAAACATCTCATTCGAGTTGTTGCTTCTGATCACGCTCGTCTTCATCACAGTAACTCCGTTGTTTGGTTCAGTCACATTTCCCACCACTAAACCCTGCTGCCGCCTCATATCTGACATTTCCTTGCTGAAGCACAACAACGGGTGACATTGTGTTAGAGGTTGACTGGGCCGGTCTGACTGACTGGACCAGTCTGAGCCAGACGCTCAGCCTTATATGTTGTTGCTGCTACTAGACATGCTGGATCAAACCAGCTGAATCTGGTTGAACGCACGCAGAGGAGCTGATGTGACGCGATGACTCTCTCCCTCTGATGTGTCACTTCCTCTTGGTTTACAAAAGTTGCACGCCTCGTTGCTGAGGTCACCACTAGGCTCCTCTAGAACCCTTTCATTTCAGCAGCTGTATACTTGTTGCCCTTCTATTTAATTTTAATGTCTTTGTATAGTGCTTTAATATCTTTAAAGCAAAGATTAAAACAAAACTAATGCAAATATTGTGTGTACATTGTGCTTTCCTTTAAAGTGCAACCAGCTGCTGAGATCAAAAAGAGCTCTTCCACTCCTGGCAAACAGCATTACATCATTTAATTTGGCCCCAAAATATAGTCAGGCTACCTGACAACTAAATTTAATGGCAGTGTTGTATGTAGTATCACAAAGTGATACTTGAATAAAAGTACAAGTATCTTACCAAAAATATTACTTTGGTAAAAGTTAAAGTCTCCTTTATGAAAATTACTTACCGGCAAGTAAAAGTCTTAAAGTATCCGATATTTTTTGTACTTAAGTATTAAAAGTAAAAGCACTTCTTTAAAATGAGCAGTTAGGTTTTCTGTAAAGACATTTATTAGGAGGTGACCTCCTCAAAAAAATGCAAAATGATATATTCATGAAATACAAATACTTCTTAAGTACAGTCCTTTTATTTTAATGATTATGTCCTGCTGGAGTGTGACATGATTTGTTTGTGTACAAACTAATAAGGTATCAGAATTTTATATTCTTATACTTCTCATTCAAGCACAATTAAATTCACTCTGTCTAGGAGGCACAATTTATTAGGATAATATTTATTTTTTTACAAGAACAAGCTGGAATGAAAACAAGCAAAAATGAAATAAAAGTAACAACTTTATACTTCTTGCCTTTTTAAAAAAATGTAAGGAGTAAAAAGTACAGATAACTGTGTGAAAATGTAAGAAGTGGAAGTAAAAAGTAGGCTGAAAAATAATTACTCAAGTAAAGTACAGATACCCCAAAATTCTACTTAAGTACAGTAAATAAGTATTTGTACTTAGTTACTTTACAACTCTTTTTAATTGTTAAAATAAAATAAATATGCAGCTTAAACCTTTTGATTTAGGAGCTCAACATGTTAGATGTGACTTTTGTAAGATGGCAGTGCCAGTTGCTGCTGTGGTCCCAATAAATGGCAGGGTGGCGTGATATATCTTTCCCACATGGATCAGGTTGTCACAGCAAAAGCTACTTGTGGATGATAAGCAAAGAACTGGTCTCAGCCCGACAGACTGAGTGACGCAGAGAGACACAGACAAGAAGAGATATGGGATAAATAGGCTGTTGTGGCTCATTTCTAACAAAACACCATCAATAATGGAACTTAATTACTATTTTAGGTTGCTGAATAAGGTCAACATTATGCAACAAGGTCTTAAACTGGAAAGCAAATCTAAACCCGTTTCCATCATCAATCACACACACTGCATTCAAAACACGTGAACCAATTTTGTCTGACACCTACTGTCAGACAAAATGTACGCACACAGAATAAAAAAAAAAACAAGTAACAAATACATAGATGCATGTTAAGGTACTCACTAAAAATAGTACATATGCTAACACAGGAGACAAACAAGTTTTCTTGCCAAACAGACAGCATAGTGATGACAAGACTGGGTGTCGTTTGCAGACATGATACAGTTCATCCACTCCTGCTGGCTAGGCACAACCCTGCGTTCACACCACACGCTCAGTACGGATAGAAACTCGATGAACTGTATTGTGTTTCGCTTGTGCAGAAGCACACTTTCTAGAGTTGCTGCCCCCTGCAGATATTAGAAAATACACACTGTTCCCTGCAGTTTGCCATGAAGAAAACAGGCAGCTATTGAAAAAAAAATATATATTTTCTTATTTTTTTGTGATGTCAGTAGCTTGATAGAATTTCAGATGTCACATCTGCTTGTACTGTTCCATTCTACCTTGAACTCTATGACTAGAAAAAAGGCAAAGGTTTTGGTTTTCACATGAATCTTGGTTACGGTTGCTCAGTAGTGTTTCAACAAACTATTTATTTATTAGGCAAGCTTATTTTAGTAAAGTAAAGGTGCGTTATTTGTCATCAGTGTATGTTTCCACACAATGATGAAATTTGTGCTCTGCATTTAACCCATCCACACCCAAGTGGAGCAGCGGGCAGCCATGTGAGGCGCCCGGGGAGCAGTKAGGGTTAGGTGTCTTGCTCAAGGACACCACGACATGTGGGYAWGGYGGGGAGTCGAACCTAAGACTTTCAGGTCCCAAGCCGGCTGCTCTACCAATACACCACAGCCGCCCCTTATTTTGAGTTGAAATGATTAGATTAAGAGGACATGTGCAAAAATACACTTTTAAAGCCGTTAAATACATTTTGTTGTGTGATTGGAGTCTCTAGGAGTGCAGAAAAGTTGAACTTAGTCTCTCCTGGTGCAGCGTAGATAGATTTATATTTTGTCTGGGTCCTTTTCTTCAGTCCGTTCAGTTTTCTCTATTCCTTGAACAATTATTTAACATTGTTTGCTTTGGAACTGCTAAAAAAAAAAGGTCGTGGGCTTCCAGCTTACTAATTTTGCAAATCTGTGGCTCTGCAGGTTCGTCGTCTTCTTTCTCCTCTCGCTCTGGGTCAGACTGTCTCCAATATGTACGGCTGGATGGACAAGTCTTCTGTTGTTGACATCTTTTAATGAATTTGCAAACAAAAGGTTTCCGCTCAGCTAGGTAATTGTATCTCTACTATAAAACTACAAAAATGGTCGAACAGGGTGGAGTGGACAATGATCATGAGACCTGGAGAAGGGCGGGGTGTGAATGGCCTTATTTGCATTTAAAGAGCCAGCACCAAAACGAGTCGCTCTCGGATGCACCTCAGAACAGAGGAGCCTGTGGAGCTACATTAACAAGGAAATGTGAAAAGGGAGGATTTAAAAGCATGATCTTGTGCAATCCGTTAGTACTTAGAAATTGTGTAGGTGATCTGTCTCAGCTGCCACCACACCAACCTTTGGTCAGTTTCTGTAAATTTGACTCACTTATAGTAATTTATGTTTTTAAAGTCAGTTGCAGCCATCTTCAACTGGGCGGCAATATATAAAAAGAGCAGCATGTTCATGCCGTGGTTAGCACTTTCATCTGACAGAAAGAACATTTCTGTCCTTTCTTCGGATGCTCCGGTTTCTTCCCATAATTAAAAACAAACTTGATATCATCACATCTATTCCAAACAGTGAAAGTTTAGGTTAGGCCTGCTCTCTGTGTCCCTGTGAAGGATTAGCAAACATTCCATTGTGCACCCTGTCTCTGAAAAGCTCCAGCTGCCCCCTGAAAGGACCAGGATGAAGAAAAGATGGATAAACAACTTGGAGGCATTTGAAATTTCACAGCTACAATATTAAAGTTTAAAGTTGACAAATGATTCAGTGGATTAAAAAAAAAGATCAATATGTCTCTTACTGTGCAGTTGTTTGCATTTATTACGCAAGTCTACTTTCAAATAAATAATAGAAGAGCAAATTCTTCATTCAGACGCTCAGAAATTTACGTCGTCTGTCTTTCCAAGCAGCGTCTCTCTCCGGTTACTGCCGAGGCCACCAGATATCCTCCAGGAAGAGTGATGTCAGAAACACCTGTGTGCAAATGATGAGCGCCACGTAATTGACGACAAAACGGTTCAAGTCCTTTAGGCTCGAGCGAAAAGAGACGCACTCTCCGATCTTATCATGGAAAAGGTCGTCATTTGCCCCGTTGATGAAGGGCTGCGTGAGCACCAACCTTCAAAAACACATGCTTACACTGATGTGAGTTCATATTTGCATCACTGAGTTTATTGTTGTGTGTGTGGGAGGGGTGCAGATTGCTCGAACATATGCAAACACATGTACAAAAGCAGCCTGTCCTCGGCTGCTTCATTTCAGCGTGTTTACTTCCAACTCCCCTTTTGAGACACTCTGTGCTCCCTCTCTCCTCACATTATTCACCCCTGCATGTATGAATGAAGCATCTGCTGGGTCCAAGTCTCTGCTTCTGCTCTTGAGCTTTTTTGGGGGGGGAGGCTGTCAGGAGCATGGGGAATGTGGTGGGAGTACAAGCGTCATGTGCGTAACACACAGATTCACAAACGTGTTCTAGAATCCCAAATCATCTGTTCTTGTACCTGGCAGGATGGCGAGGCTGTGAATGTAATGTAGATGGGATAGCTTGCTCAGCAACATACTCTGTGGAATACTGAGAACTAAAAAAAAAAGTCTTGGCTAAAGCGATTATTCAGGTCTTGTGAAGTGGGGCTCAATAAAAAGGTTATGAACAATTAATATCTTACCTGCTGCTCTTCAAACTGCATCAGCTGTAGCACTTCCTGCCCACTTATTGGAGAACCTCCAGTAGGAATATTCTACTAATTCTAATTGAATGTTTTGTTTTTGAAATGAACCACACAAAAAAACTTTATGTTCAATCAAACAACAACAAAATAAATAAATAAATAAATAAATAAATAGAGCTATTAATCAATGTCGTGAAACATTGATTTGATTTGATTTAATTTATTGATTCAACAGGAAAAGATTACTAAAAATCAAACCTGACTCAGCATAATTGCTGTTTTACAGCAGGTTCCTGTTCTGCAGCACATAAAACACTCAGAAATACAGCATCACATTCACATTATTATAACACCATAGACACAAAGACAAACAAGCATGCAAGAATGCAACAAGCAAGCAAACGTGTTTAATTTTGAACCACTGACCACTTTCCCTGAACTGGTGACTCATAACTTTTTCTGTGATTGTATCATTTAACTAAAAAAAAGGAGCTTAGACTTCTAAACTTTCCCAGTACTGCAGGTTTACCATCCCTGCTGTCACCTGAGCTGTAGCACGTTTTGACTAAAATTCAGACCAGTGTGTATTTACCAAAACGGCACGTTTCCACACCTTCAATCACAAAGAGGTGGATTTATTACATTGTGTATGTGAAAGTGAAATGACAGAAGAGAAACTAGTCAAAAGGTGGCATTATCAAATTACAGTCGTTCCCACCCTTTTTATTGAATACGAAGAACAAAGTATAGTTCACAAAGAGTGCTGTCGTCATACAAACTACAGTACAGTTTGTTATGAGTTTGTTTGTTACAAGAGATTGCTTGACGCACAGTCTGTATTTTGTTTTTTTGTTTTCATTTTTTCTGTAGGCAAATTGCCTCCCATTTCAACAACCCCTTCCTTTAAGGACATAGGTATTTATCGAGGGATACAGATGTGAAGGAATCACTTTAGAGTTTATACAGTTTGCACGAGATGTGTGACTCTATTTTTGCTGATTGTCTGCTCTCTTTTTTAATAATTAGGGGTCACAATTTTTTGTTGACAATACGAGAGGGCCACATAATGCTGCACACATACCCAAATGTAATAAAACTGCAATTTAATTTTTATGCATATATACACGGATATGTTTATTAAACCAACATACAATGCAGTAACTTAACATATGTCATGCTGAAATGCATGTAAGCCAACATTTGTTTAATAAAAATGAAAAAAATTTGAAGCAAACAAAAAATAAACACTTGTTTATTTTAGTGAGCTGAAGTGCAATGTCCTAAGATGCCTTGAGTGCAAACTCCTGTGTGGTTGTGGTTCTGGTAAAAAGTCACTGTTTATGTACTTGTAACTTCAGTTTACCTCTTGTATTTAACTTTAAGTAATGTGTTGCGGTGGCCTAACCCTGGCTTATATTGAAATCCTCCATGGCAGAGGTTTCTGAGCTCTGACCCAATAAATAAATAAATAAATAAATAAATAAATAAATAAATAAATAAATAAATATTTTTTCTACTTTTTGAGGTTGGATGGCTTTTTGGTGGGCCAGAGAGAAGTCACCTCATGTGGCCCACAGGCCACTTGTTGTCTATCCCTGCTCTTGTGTTTTTTTTTTAAGAAAGATGAAGTGTATAGTGTACTTTTGTGCAACTGAAATTTGTGCTGTGTAGTTAATATCTTACCTGCTGCAGACAGCAGTCAGTGATTTCAGTTGAGAGGTTTGCATTGGTGAATGAGACTAAAAGCTTATAGGTGGAGTCTCAAATTTCTCTCATTTACCAAAATGAGTTTACGCTGACTTATGTCTGTAGCAGGCAAGATATTGACTACTCAGAGCAAACAACCTCACCTATAAATTAACTATCATTTTAGGGACTTTAATGTAATTATGTTTCCTTCTAGTGTGTTGTCTTTAGGCTCATGGTTTACAGTCTCAAGCTCTTTGCTCTGGCTTTTTACCTACTATTCTTCCCCAAGGGGTGATTTAAGTAATTAGAACACTTTCACTAAAGCTTTGTTTATCCTAGCAATAAATAAAAGAAACAAAACAAAACAAAACAAAAAAAAAAAACTAGAAGAAATGTGCCACTTTTTTGTTATCCACAAAAAATAGCCTCTAAGCTGAGAAAAAGTGCTTCATCTTGTTTCAGCAGAAACACATCACTGCTTTAATCAGTTCAAGTCCTCGAGCTGAGGTTTGTTCTTGACCCCTATGAACAGCACCATTTTGATGAACAAGGGATAATCAAGTTGCACATGAAAGAAAAAAAAATATTATCCCCATTCCCTATCATAAAAAAGACAGAATATATCTTATCCAGTGCCCATAATGTACTTTTATCACAACTTATCATGCTTGGCTTGATAAGTCTGGTTTAGTGCTTGACCTCTCTCAAAGAACAGTGCTGAAGCATGACTGAATATAGCTACAGTGTGTGGGTATTTACATAACCAGTGCACGCTGTAAAATATGTCACATGGGCAGGGTCAGCAGGTTTAGGCCAAATTTGTTGTTTCAAATACTATTTTACAGTGAATGAAAAGATCTTCTTGCTGTGTGGATTCTGATTGTTTATATTGGACTCAAAGTACTACTTTTGTATACTTGGTACCGTTTTAACTACCGTAGTCATGAATCAAAACATTCCAATCATAAAGAAGAAAGTGATATGGACTTTGGTTTTCTTAATTGTTACACTTCAAGATATTTAACTTTATTGGCAAAACTATTACTTACTGTACTTTAAACTTTCTGTCTACTGTGATGGGGACAACTAGCTGAAACCACACTAAATTTTAACTCAGTATTTGTAAAAGCTGATCAAGTTACAGCTATTCTTTGTATTTGCTCATGTTGGTTATCTGTGGCAGTCGTCTTGTATTGAGTTGACCCCAAATGCTTATCAGTTCTAGAAGTACATCTAAAGATGACTTTCTGAGAGTTTCATCAAAATCCATTCACTGGTTCCTGATATATTTTGCTAACAGACGAACAAGCATACACACACACTCACACAGAAGTACAGAATACAATATTTATTGACAATGTTACACAATCTCCATCCTCAGCAGCAGTCGTTTTGCTCGTGGGGCACATCGTTTGATCTCTGGCTAAACGTCTACAGAAAATACAAACCAACAGAACAAAATATACATTCAGAAAATTTATAAGAACTTTACAAAAAAAAAAAAAAAACAAAGGAAAAAAAACATTTAGTAAAACATTTTTATGTGAACAGTTGTAGAGTAAAAACAATTTACAGTATCAAACATCTATATGAAAATTATCTATTTAAAAAAAACAGTTTTAGTGCAAAGACTTTATTTGTTTACAATATAAAAATACTGTTTTGTAATTTCTCTTTCTGATAAGAACAAACAGAGGACATCAGTGTGAAGGACAAAGGTTAGAGGTGCGTGTCTGCGATTGGGATTCGTCGGAGCTCGACGATTTGGGAGTTGGCGACGCTCCCACCGTCGTGGCTTCCAGGGATGGATTCATTATCGCTGACATTAAGACCGGTTCCTGAAACAGGAATAAAACATGATGAGGTTTCCCTTTGTCAGATAAATGTGTCCCGTTTTTGCCGTTGTGGTGTTATGTCATCAAGCCTTCATTAAGATAGCGTACTGTACTTTACTGTATCTGAGCACGTTTAGCTACAGGAGGCTCTAAAGCTAAATGACTCATATGTCAGATAATGAGTCACTAAGTGGGCCTGTTGGCAAAACACTCACATACTCAGTAAACAGTAAACATAGTTATGATACACACTAACAGTTACAAATGAAATGCCCAAATTTTCTGTAACTGTGAATTCATTTACCCAAAGCACAACTGGGCTACTACGTTTAAACAAAAACACAATGTCACTGCCATCCACAACTAAAAGGTCAGTTCAGGCAATACTGTACTGCACATGTGTCAAACACACCCATGTGGAC
>NW_013952494.1:923061-928841 GCF_001266775.1 Austrofundulus limnaeus
GGGTAGCACAGTATTAATGTCTGAAAATAAGCTGCTGTAAAGTCACCATCAAACATAAACTAAATCTGCCATAATGCAGCTACTCACTAGAAAATCATCAGTGAGTAAAACTTTATTTGTTTTACTTTTAATAATTTTTCTGTATTTATTTCAGATTTAGTCAGTCGTACATTTAGTTCTTATCGGCGTTTAAAAGAGGACGTGTTAAAACTCTGTTTAGTCAAAGTTAAACATGAAACGTCAAAGTTCATTACAACTGGCCCCCCGAGGACCACCATAACGCTCACGTGGCCCTCGGTGAAAATGAGTTTGACACCCCTGCTGTATTGTGTGAGTGTTTTTATCTGTCACCTGCTTACTGTGAGTAATAATTAATGTACATCTACAACTGATTAACTTCTAGAGTCAGCTTGATTCAAGTTAGCTGCTACAATCAAGTGACCTTAAAAAAAACCCAAAACGACTACAAGTCAGTTATTATCCCTGCAGTCAGTCAATTACAGAGACAAGTACAGAGATAGAACTTAAATTTGGCCTAAACCTTAGCATCAACTCTATGGAATTGAACAAAAAGTACAAAAAGTACAAAAGTACAAAAAGTGTCACCCTTATTTTGTCATCTCTTTGCTACAGATTGTATTTTAAGTCAGTCCAATTCAAGATAGCCACCACAAATAATCCTCCTTACCCAACATATAAATGTGACAACTATGTAAGTCAATTTAAAACATACTGAACTGAAAAATTGTTTTAAAAGTAGCTGAAGGCCATTCACCGTACAAAACTCTGCCATAAAAGTGGTGGGTATCAGGTTTTCAATTGGAAAAAGAAGTTTTCATTATGGATTGCTCACATTTTATTTATTTATTTATTTTATTATTTGCATTTCTGTTTCCATCGTTGCACATTTACCTGAAAAGCTCATTGTGTTTTAGTGAAAGGTCAGCAGATTCACAACTGAGAGAAGTTTTGTTAACCGAGCAATGTTATTTATTTATTTATTTACATGAGCAGCCCTTTTCCGATGCCATGTTAATGATCAGCTCTACTACAGTTCATGTGTTGGGTGTACGTGTGTGTATCTGTGTTTGTGTGTTAATGGTTGACTACAGGTTGAAGTGTCTGAGGACCCTCATTACTGTACTGCTTATTGAACCCTGACAGGTGGAGCCAGATTATGTAATCCCCATCAGTAAGTAATCTTTGTTGCAGATTGTGTCGCTGTAAATCCTGGGTGTCAGTCAGAGGTCATTAAGTAAATATTAGAGTTGACCAAGCTAAAGGGAAATTTATTTGCAGAGATTCAAAGAGTAATGAATGAGGATTATCTTTCACCACAAACAACAAATATCTGACCATTTGTTTCAATTGATCTTAGATAATTAAACTCCAGTTTCCTTCAAGGAGCAGAAAGAACTCTGCAACTATCCTTCTGAACTCACTCTTTCATCACACAATCAATCAATAAGTGAGTCTTTTTACTGAAAGCAACCCTATCCTGTGAGCTTAATCTGTTTATTGACACCTGCAAAGCTTTAAAGACCCAAATCTGTCAGGCAGGACCTCTAGTTTGACCATCTCCATGGCTGCATGTTTTGATTCACCTTAACTTCTTGTACTTATCTTAGAGCTGTCCACCTTTTTATTTGTGTTAAACATCCAGGTGAGACACTGAGACAGACTGTAGTGAGCGGCTGTCGCATCCGTTTTGTTTTTGATAGATTTTATTATTTCAGAGAAGTAAAAATGACCACATCCTTTTCATATATACAGTATGACACAGCACAGTGACTGCAGGTGTCTGCGTTGTGAATCTGTGAGTTGTTTGGGCCCTCGGCTCATTAAATGGGAAGCAGGAAAAGAATGGTTTCCATAGCAGCAGAGAAATATAAGGTCAGAAGAGGCATGACTGAGCAGAACTGCTGCTAATGGATAAATAAGATACTAAGTTTTCTGTTGCGTCAAATCAGATCCTTACGATTTATTCCTCAAAGTGTTCTCGGGTTTGGTCTCCTCGCATTTATTTTAATGACACTCCAGTCATTTCTTTCCACTTCCTGTTTCTGCAGCATCCTATATTTTCATTAGAAGAGATATTGTTGCCATTGTACTGAGGAAACTTTTTTATTTTGTGTACCAATTTTCTTTTCTTTTGCATTAAAAATAGTTGCACGTTGTTTTAACCTAAAAAAAATCCTGGAGGTGAGAACTTTTATAATATTTGACAAACCATTTCCCTTTTCTAAGTAAACAGGACTCACTGAAACACATCCAAGTAATACCAAAGGTACTTCTTGTTGTTTGCTTTTGCTGTGATAAAATCTATGTCAAAGTTCAATCAGACCTTTCTGCTTAAATCTACACCAGGGAATAACACTAGCCTTTTGTGACGTTTAGCTTATAGCTAACATTTTGTTTCTTTTAGCTTGTTTTTTTAATTTTTGTAGAGTCTTGTTACAAACAGGTCCTCAAAACTTTGGACAACAAGCCCTTAAGACACCATCATTGTCGCTAAACTAGAACATCCAGGCAGAACTGTGAAGTTCCTGCTCGGCGCTCAGCCTTTGGACAAGCAGCTTTTTCGGTTAAAGCCATCGCTCAGTGGAATGCTGCTCTTGATTTTGTAAAAAACTGTAGCTCTTTTATTAGTTTTAAAAATAATCTTTAAAAGTATCTTAAATCTACTCAGTGTTGCAATCACTGAATTGCACCGGGTAATCGATTTTAGAGTTTGCTTTGGTTTGGGGGAGTTGCGGGTTTTTTGTTGAATGTTTAGTGATATAACCTTTTAATTGTGACTGGAGAGTGGGCAGGGTGTTTATGTATTTTTATTGTTGATTGTAAAATGTTTTATAATGTATTGTTTTCATTTTTCTGTTATTTATTTTCTTGTTTTTATTATTGTTGGATGTTGTGTTGAGGACTGCAGATGTAAATTAGCCGTTGGCTAAATCTGGTGCAATGCATCAAATGTTTTTATGTTTATGTTTTAATTGCACATTGTCCTTTTAAATAAAATTCATTCATTCATTCATTCATTCATTCATTCATTCATTCATTCATTCATTCATTTTAGCTTTCAGTTTGTGTTCCGCTTCTTTTAAACATAAAAGATCAGTTTTAGCTTTAAAACAAAGTTAATCAGTCGTTCAGCTTGCGGCGTTTACACAGCGTTGTTACGGAAAACGTGAACTCTGGTTGCGTTTGCAACGTTTGCCATGATGTTCACGTGGAGGCTGTCATCAGCTTGAGCTCATGTCAAACCAGTAACACTCCACGTGTCAACAGCGCAATGATTTTAGTCGTAACCTAATCAGAACCCCCTCTGATTGGTTACTTGTGACGATACAAGTGTTGTTTTAGCACTTCTTTAAAGTTCAGAGCTGTTTTAGTGACATATCTGGACTTATTGATTATGAGGGAGGCTGATGGGCATAAACTGCTTTTTGTATCTGGTTGCTTTTTTTCCCTCTCCAAGGAAAATCTAAAGCAGCTATAGCGACTGAGCCTGCTTACGGTCATTTACCCCACCCCCACCTGTTTTTAAGGCAAATATGAGGTCATCAAACTCCTGCGACTCCTCGTCTGCAGTGACCAGGTTGGTATTTATGAAGCTCCCCTCAGTGGTGTACGTTTCCATCGCAGGACTGGGCTTAAACGCACTGGTGGGCTGAATACTGGTCCGAAGTGATGTCCGTTCCCAGTCGGCACATACCTGAAACACAACCGCATCGTCACGATCTCTTACAAGCACCATAGCCTGCAAAGCTTAATGGAACAAAAACAAAATCTAGCTAAATACACCAATGACCGCAGGTCCCATCTGTTAAAGGGATCCCCGATTAGTTGTAACATTAGACTTTTTATGATAAATATATACTTTAACTGTAAAATAAAGACTGTAAAAATACTATAGGATGTTTAGTTTTTATAATTTTTAAACAAAACGTTTAAAAATATATTACACAGACGGGGCCATTTTATTTACATGCAAAGCATTCTGGGTAAATGATGACATCAACTAGGTCCTCGGTGTGATGCTGCTAGCGAGCTATATCCACCCTGAAGGTTAATCTTGGACAATATCTGATGATTGGCTCTTTTAAATGAAACCAGAGAGCATTGACAGAGAGGAGAAGGTAGAAATAACTCAGCTGCAACTGAAAATATGGATGGAGGACCTCAGTTTAGCTTGTTTGTCGCGCTAGCGCCAAGCTAAAACATATAAGGCAGTATAGCGTGGGCACTAGAGCAAAGGCTAACAGGCTAAGCTGAGGTTCTTCTTCCATGAAGCAGCTCTGTTGTCCTCCATCTATAGTATTTTCAGTTCCAGGCTGAGTCATTTCTATCTTCTCCTCTCTGTCAATGCTCTCTGGTTTCATTTAAAAGAGCCAATCATCAGATATTGTCCAAGATTAACCTTCAGGGTGGATATAGCTCGCTAGCAGCCTCACACCGATGACCTAGTTGATGTCATCATTTACCCAAAATGCTTTGCGTGTAAATAAAATGGCTCCGTCCGTGTTAAAATATATTTTTAAAAAATTTACAAAACTAAACAGCCTACAGTATTTTTACAGTCTTTATTTTACAGTTAAAATAAATCTTTATCAAATAAAGTTTAATGTTACAACTAATCGTGGATCCCTTTAACTGTGTAATTTTGATCGCGCTGAGTCGGGGTCAGGTGCAAGCTGGTAATAATATGCAGGGTCAGAGTGTGTTCATGAGGTGAGGCGGGTTAGAGTTTCACTCTGTTTCTGGCACAGATAGGAGAAACGACCACTTGTTATTAGGTGCTTTCATTGAAACTGATGCCTCGATTCAGAAAAAAAAAGGAAAATGAAAAGAGATTAAAAAAAGGTAGTGGACAGAGAGTTAAAGCAATAATAAAAGAAGAGTTTCTTCAATAAATCGGTCTCATCAGAAAATGAATCCATTGTGTTCTCTTTGAAAGTCTCACCTGTTCGTGAACATGCATAAATGTGTGTTTGTACAAATGTGCTAAGCCCTGTTTGGCGGGCTGTGACCGGAACAGAGTGTCCCGGTGAGGTGAGTTAAGCACCACCAGGCACCTCACATCGCGTCTCATCCACCCTGATAGGAAGCGAGAGGCGGACAGCTTTAATGAGCCAGTTAACTCTTTTTAACTTTTCACCAATTTGAATTTATTGTTGTTTCCTCTACAAACACTAATCAAACACTCCTCTTTCTCACACCAACGTCTGCCTGCACTGTAGATCAGGCTGCAGCTGAAACTAAAAGAGGCAGGAGTGTGCTCTCATGAATAAAATAAGATTACGAGGACGACATGTGGAGATGAAGATTGAAAGAAAGAAAAAGGAGGGGAGAGTTCCCAACCATCCCAGTCCATTCCTCCTTACAAGGTATTCTCCTGGGAAAGAAAAAAAAAACTTCCCGAAAAGTTGCTACAGAATGTGTGTGTTTTCAAATTGACTTTTATACAATGTGCCACTTTGATACAAAGGTTACAAGAAAAGCTGATACCAGCATCTGTGAGAGTCAGGAAGACACACATATAATTTGACACATTTAGTGTGTTACATAATGAGGGGCCGAATGAGAGTCTGAGTGAACCGCTTTAAAATGTTCTTAGGGAATTGTGCTCAGCTGATGTGACAAATGTGAGACGGAAAACCAGACATGGGCAGAATGGCCAATGAGGGCATGAGAAGAAAGAAAGAAAGAAAGAAAGAAAGAAAGAAAGAAAGAAAGAAAGAAAGAAAGAAAGAAAGAAAGAAAGAAAGAAAGAAAGAAAG
>NW_013952494.1:929686-932512 GCF_001266775.1 Austrofundulus limnaeus
CACAAACACACTTGTGGTGTTTTTTGATACCATAAAAAACGATCAGACCGCTGACATGGCTCTCTACTTCAGTTATTTCTGGTTGTGCAGCGTCACTATCACGAATGTGATCAAACAGATACCACTCAACCCACTGTTTCCCCTCCCAAAACAGGAACACAAATGGTACCAAGAGGGATTTCAATACTGAACATTAAAATTGGCCTAGTTTTACTTATCGGACCAGTACCGTAACGCTAAAAAATGACCAACATTGTTCGATATCAATGTTAATGCCAATAAACCATGCATCCCTAGTTGTTACTCAAAGTTAATTTTGACTTGTTTCATTCAAGCTTGTTATTGTTAAAATAAACCTGCGCAGATAAACTGCGCCTCCTGGATACAGTGAATTTAATTGTGGTTGGATGAGAAGTATAAACATATAATATACCATTCTGACACCATATTAGTTTGTACACAAATCATGACAGCTGCACATGACACAAATCATGTCACACTCCAGCAGGAAACAGCCTAGCACAGCTAAAACAGGTAGACTAAGTTTTTAGCATTAACATTTTAATATGATATTAAAGTCCTTTCTGTCTTCAGAAAAATGTTTTTCGGGAGAGATCACCTCCCAATAAATGTCCTTTTGGAAAATCTAACTGCTTATTTTTTCCCAATACTTTTATTTTTAACATAAAATAAAAACATAAAAGTAAGAGGTACTTTATACAACACTGTATAAATCCAACAATTTATATTCATGATAACGGTTGATTGTTACGTTCTTTCTTTGCAGTACGTTTGCTTCTAAAAGGAGCAAAATTAAGAAAACAATGAGCCCCACTGGACATACTGTACCCATGTGCAATGTCAGCTGCCAATAAATGACAATACAGATGAAAAATTAGACACAAGTTCTGGTGGAGCAATTTGAATCTCAGTGACATTCAGCTGAGATTAAATTACATAAAAGAGAAATCCATTTTTATGTTTAAGAAGGCAATGTTGTTCTGGGTTTGTTCCTTTTGCATTAATATTGATAAACAAAAACTGCATCAAACTTACTGCAGGACAATTAAATCAAAGTCTGTTAAGTCTGCAATATTTGTGTTATGCTAATTTGATTTGTGCTCAAAATAAAAAAAAACTATGATAAATAATTCCAGTCTCAGTAAAAGATTAAATTATATGAATCGTGGTAAACTCCCGTTTTTGTAAAGTAACTTTTATCTAAATTACATTAAAACAAGTTGCTGTTTGTATTTAATAAAAAATATGAAGTCTTCTTCATCAGTGATTTTTCTTTATTAAAATTTGTTTTCATCCTTTAAGTAGTCAATAACCTCAATGAAACCACAAATCTGATTTACCAGAGTTCAGAGTATGGCTAATTTATTTATTTATTTATTTATTTATTTATTTATTTTTCCATCGAAGAGAAAAGTCATATTTGGGTTTAATTGCAGGGGTTTTTATGCACCCTGAAGTAGGTAGAAAAAAATGTCACAGATGTTTTAAAGCTTTAAGTAAGCTTTGTGCTTACCTCTTCCATTGCACTGATGAGATTCTGTGTTGATTTGTTGATGTCGCCTCCTATGGTAGTGGGACCTCCTCCTGGATAGGTCCCATCAGGACCACCATGGCCATTCATCTCCACCGTGTAACTTGCTTTAGTAGGCCAGCATACCTGGTTGTGCATCATAAAGTACACAATGAAGACATACAAGCCCTGCAGAAAGAGAGAGAGAGAGAGAGAGAGAGAGAGAGAGAATAATCTTTGAATAGCAGTTCATCCATCATTCTGCTTTTCAGCTCCACTTAAATTTAATCCGTAGCTTTATATATGCAGAACAGCTGCTCTAATTTCAGCATGTTTCACCATGATTACTGCAGAATTACTTCATCACCTGACCATGATGCCATCGGTATTTCTGCCCCCCACCCACCCACCTCATCATTACCCAATCATTCTAGTCAACAACAGCAGACTGTGAATTACCCCCCAAAACACCGGACTGCCAAATGTCACAAGGCTGTCCAGCATTTCACAACACTCATCAGCAGGTGATGAAGGTGCTTGCAGATAAAGTTGGAATGCAGAAAAGAGCAAAACACAAATTTGCAGTTTGCACACAAAGACAGAATCCATACCAGAAAAATCACACAATCACATATTAGACTAAAAACAAAATGTTATGGACACTGTAAGTTACATGGTTTTGAGCAACGCTTCTTGTTTATAATAAAAATGTTTAAGTTTCTAAAAGACTGTTTTGTTTTCAAAGATGGCAGTGAGTCCCAACTTCCCACCCTACTCCAAATCTCATTTGTATCTGAGAGGTTATGTCTGCCATTACTAGATCAAAGTGTTCTGCCAAAGCTGTCCACATTACCCTCATTTCCCGAAAGGAACTGATAACGAACAAGGACTTAAAACAGCATGGGTAGCTACAATCAACATTACCAGGAACAGTGGCCATAACTAGAAACTCTGTGTTTACAGGTACATTGTAAAACTGCAGCATCCGCAGAAGAAAACACGGCAGCAAGGAGATGCAAAACACATTGAACACCTCGGAGGTCATTGGTTTTGCTTCATAGTCTGCTGCTTTCTGCAGATGGGACTTATTAAAACAGAAATGACACAGGTGTATACAGCGGGTAAAATAAGTATTGAACACGTCACCATTTTTCTCAGTAAATATATTACTAGAGGTGCTAATGACATGAAATTTTCACAAGATGTCGGTAACAACCCAAGTGACCCATACATACAAAGAAATCAAACCATAAATGTCCAGAAATTAAGTTATTTGTAATAATGTGGAATGGCAC
>NW_013952494.1:933574-936274 GCF_001266775.1 Austrofundulus limnaeus
ACTAAAATGAGCACAATAACAAACTACATCTACTGTAGTGTTATCCCAAATTATTAAGTTATTTTATTATTTATTTATTATTATGGTTTGATTTCTTTGTATGTATGTGTCACTTGAGTTGTTACCGACATCTGGTGAAAATTTCATGTCATTAGCACCTCTAGTAATATACTTACTGAGAAAAATGGTGACATGTTCAATACTTATTTTACCCACTGTATTACTTAAATATGTATACTATTCCATTTGTTGACGTATTGCAGTGGAGAAGCTTCAGGAGAAGCAACAGGTCAGTGTGTACAATGCTTGCACTCTTTCTGCCTTTTTTTTGCACAATAAATCAAAAGGAGGAAGGTAACCCACCTTTATGTGATCTCATACAACAAAAGCACATGTGTACTAACATCTGCATTTACATGTTGCTTTCTTTGTCTGGGGGTGATTACCACAGATCATTAACAAGCTGTGTAGCTGGAGAAACAGGGTTTACCACTGTAGGCCAGTTATATAAGTGTTCCCTGATCACTCGAGACGGATGATAAAGCCCTGAGAACAGCACGGAGGACAAAGAAAGTGATCAGGGAGGACAGAAAGATTAGGCACAGAAACCTTTGGAGACATTAATGAGAATTAGAAAAGATTATAAATACTGTATATACTGGACACCAAGAGTCGTCAACAAAATCTGCTCAGGGGCTGAAGATAGAGACTACAGAGGAAAAGGACTTTTTAAAATTAAATATGTAGTTTAGAATTACAGTTTACTTTATTAATTGTATTCTGTGCTGTTGTATTGAAATATTATACTTCTCTTTTTTGATTTGACTGTACATAAATACTCAATATACATAAATATGCAAAAAGAAAAGCAATATTAAAAAGGTATAATGTTCCCCAAACATGACACGATGGATTGGATGAAATAAAAATAGCTAAAGTTTTAGAGTTGGTACATTTTCCTTAAAGAAAGTATCAAAAGCTGTGTTCATTGTTTCAAGAAAGGATTAATTTTACTTTAGCTCTGTTAGGTACAAACATAAACAAGGTTAACACTTTTGCAATTGAAAGAACTTCATAAAAACCACCTTTACAATACAAGATGCTGCTGTGGCTATAGCTCTTTGATGCTAATCTTTTTAGCGTCAAACATTCTCTTGTGAATTTATTATTTTAGCACAAACTCACCAACTCAGGAGTTTAAATTTCACCACACATAGATCTAGTGTTTTTTTAAATAGTTAAATTAACATTTTAACTTAAAAAATGTGAATTTGTTTTTAATAAAATTTGACTGAGTGGGCTGTAGTTGATAGTAATTTTTGGGCAACTTTTATTTCTGAATCAGATTATATTAAACGTATTTCAGTTTTTTAAAATTTGTAGACTTGACAAAACAAACTTGTTGTGACATTCTGTATTGTTTACCTGAGTCTCCTGTGAGATGACAGCTTTAATTGGTCTCAGCTGTGGCAGCTCCTGTCTGATGAGCCTCACCTGTATTTACGGCAGCATTGAAGATAGGTTCCTCGCTGAAGCATCGCTTATGTTGGGTAAAGCATCTCAGCTGCTAAGAGTATTAACCTTACCCAGTGGTGGGCAGCACTAATCTAAAAATTAGTTCCACTAGCCCTAAAACACTAACTCAAATATTTAGGTCCCCTAATTCTAAAGCGCTAACTCAAATATTTAGGTCCCCTAATTCTAAAGCGTTAACTCAAATATTTAGGTCCCCTAATTCTAAAGCACTAATGCACTGAAAGTTTTAGCAAAAGCTAAATATAAAGCATTAAAATAACCCAGTCAACCCATCAACATTCTTCAACAGACAACATGAGTCACATGTTGCCATTTTGCTCTCTTCAGACTTATCATTGACATTCCACAGCTGTATTTGGGTTCATATATTGTCAATATGTTGTCACCTGGTGGATCAGTGACACATATGAATAAAATGTGTGACAGCTTCCACCCTCAGCTGTTAACATTTATGTTGATCATTAACATTTATAGACCTCAGTTAGTGCTTCTAAAATTAGCCTATATATTTAGCAAGTGCTAATCCACTAATAAATTTTAAAATTAGCAAAAGCCCTAAAGCACTAATCAGGAAATTAGTTCCCCTATTAGTGCTTTAGTGGAACTGTGCCAACCACTGACCTTACCTAAGCTTATCTAACCGTGTGTTATTTGCATTACCTCTGTGTCCAGTTTTTCCTGTTGGAACTTCTGCCTCTCCAAGGATCGCTCATCTTAAGAACCTGCCTGCCCTGAGACTCACCATGACCTGTGCCTGTCTGCCTCACTTGCTTGAAATCATCTGCCTGTCTGTCAGGCCACCCTACCTGGAAACCTTGCCTGCCTCCTGGATTTTGTCCCTCCTCTCCACGCAGCACCAAAACCTGGAACATGCAAGCATTTACCAATACTCACCTGAAACTAAAATTACCTGCAACTACTTACCTTCAAGTCACTCCGACAATAACCTGGTCCTCCTCCTCTCTTTCAGGCTGGAACCCCTTTCCCCTACACTTGTAAATAAAATCACTTACCTTTTTGTATATCAGATGTCCTGGTCTGTTCTTCACTGGTCGCTCACATTTGACAAACCTTGAAAACATGTTACTTGTGGGCCAAATATGTTATTGCTTTAAATGGAAGAGACATTGGAAATGATTCACCTTAATAAAAATACTTGGGGGG
>NW_013952494.1:936309-942324 GCF_001266775.1 Austrofundulus limnaeus
TTCTTATTCAGCTGAATAATTGATTAATGCAAATGAGATATTTACTATGGAAAAATGCATGCAAATGTGTGCAAATATTTAAATTTAATTCTCTTTCTTTTGAAAAATATTTCTCTTGACGCTGCTGCTTGCATGTGAACAGTTCTGGAGGTTGAGTTCCTGATTTCCATATCAACATGCTGCCAGTTCCTGGTTTCTATTTTTAGAACACATCAGGGCTAAATGAGGAAGTGGGGGGGCTATATTATTTCGTAATGATGATTGGTGCTGTTTCTTACCTGAGGATATTTTTGGCCCTGCCAATGCAATGAGATTAGACTCATGAGCAAACAGAGGAGATAATGAGGGGTGGTGCTGTGGGGATCTGATTACTGTCTTCTAATTCAGCCTGACAAAGCCCAGATGTACGAATGGGAAGAAAATAAGGAGCCATGAAGGGAATGTGGCATCAAATCTAAATTTAGAGCTCAGTTTTTTTAAAGTGATGATGGAAATAGTGACTGTTTTCAAGCCCCGCAACACAAAACAGGCAAGCACAGCTACAACATCTGCAGCTGATTAATAATGCCCAATAATTAGCAGCGGGAAGCTGTACCCCACAAAACTACACCAACCAAGGTAAATACGGAAAATTCTTCAAATGGAAAATTCACTTCATGAAGAAAACACAAACCACCTTGCAGCTGAGGCTTACAGACTAATGGCTTCCAGCTTCAGCAGGTCAAAGGAAAACAATGGAAAATGACAACATTAAAGGCAAAAGTAAAATAGTTTGCACGTTTAACAGCAGTGGTTGGAATGATAATAATGCAGGCTGAAAGAGGTGATTTCTTTCTTTAAACTTTCCATGCTGACTGCAGAAATTTAAACCATGAGATAACATAAATTAGTGCTAATAGCAACAACACGTGTAACCTTATTTTGACAGTTACAGTAAAGGTCTTTTTGTATAGGAATATTTAAAAAATATAAATAAAACCAAATAAACTAAATCAAAATAATAAGTTCCTCTTTTGTGTTTTTATTATCTGTTCATTAGTCTTGCAGAATTATCAATCAGGATTTAGTTTTTTTTTTTATCTCTAAAGAAAATTAAAATGAACTTTATTGTGCACACATCAGATTTGCTCCCAGAATTCTGCATGTACACAGATCTAATTGCATCCTCTGTTTTTTTTTTACATTGCAGCAGCAATGCAACAGATTCCCTTTTATTTGGTTTACCTCTGATCAATAATTCTACAGAAAAGATTAGCTTTGGGGGACTTCACCTGTTTCTATACCGATGAATTTTTCCTCATCCCAGCTGCAGACCCCAGGGCCTAATGTTTTAATAAGAGCTTTGATGTTGCATAGTTGGTGCTTCAGTTGAAAATCAATTGCGATAGTTCTGTTCATACATGCCTTTTTTCCATCTCTTTTTTTTACAAAACACAGAGTTTGAGAGGGTAGAATGGCTGACGCACAGGGGAAAGAAAATGTAATAGCAGAGAATCAAAGAGGCAGGAATGACTCCTTTAAAGATATATTATGCCTCCTTTGGCCCTGGTTAGGTGGTATGATTGAGTGGTGTGAGTGTGGAAGAAGACAGCAGGAGTGGAGGTAGTAATTTGGACGACCTTAGGGGCTTCAAAGAACAAGAAAGGTAGTTAGAGCAAAAATAAAGAATGGTAATTGTTATGATTCTGTCTCTGTCTGCCCAGATCATGCCTCAGTTTAGTTTTATTATCTTATTTCATGTTCCAGTTTCTCCTCACAGTCTTGTTCCCAGCCTTACAGCTCACATCCAGCTCCTGCTCATTGCTCTCGCCCCTCCCTTCATAGAAACCCTAATCAAGCTCATTTCACTCACCTGTTTCCTGCAGTATATAATCCAGTCTCACTCTCCAGTTCACTGCCAGTCAAACAAGTTTAAACAGTACACTATTTAAAATGGGAAAACATCCAACAGGTAATTGCGAGTTTTGTTTTCTAGGAGAGATAGTAAAACATGTTTTGTTGATTATATAAATTGCGTCCTGATCCACACTCCATACCAGTAGGTGGTGGTAATGCACTCCATTAAGTTGCTTGCCAACCGCCATTTAAACAAAAAGAAGAAGTTCACTGCCAGAATATCATCAGCTTGCCTGTGGTTCTCCAGCGTTTTCATCCATGTCTCGTTTTTGCCTCTCGATCCCGACCTTGTTCTTGTCCCCTGGTTCAACGATTTTCGCCTCAGCCCCTAATGGATTATAACTGCCATCTGCTTTACCGGTAACGACTCATGCCTTGCTTCTTGGACTCCTGTTCTTTGCCTCACCCCTGATCGGTACCTCCAGCCATCTGACCACCTGGATCTCGACCCACGCTTGTACCACGGATTATCAGAACTTGCCTTTTGGAACCGAACACTCCAACCAAACTAACAGTGACGTCACTGCACCGTGCTGGAATGCAAACCTTTCCATCAAAGTTTCTGTCTGGAGTCCTTCAACTGGAAACAGGTTAGTGGTTTTAATTCTTTGGAAAGTCGTCCTATATCGTTCTGCCACTAATCTGAATTTCCTGTGTTTAGATCTGATGAGAATCTGGTCCAAGCACTTCCTGGTTCATTCACTTTTGCACAATAAACTTTGTAAAACTTTTGTCTTGGTCCGGTGCTTATTCAGAACTCAAAACTCGGTTCTTATCAGTAATGTGTAAATACTTCATTGACTAATGGTGTTTTTCCTGTTTTTAAATCTGCTTTGGTTGTACCCATCTTAAAGAAGCCTGGGCTTGATGTTGATTCTGTTGCTAATTACAGAACCATCTCACAGCTATCATTTTTATCAAAGATCATCGAAAAAGTTGTTTCACAGCAACTTATCAGCTACCTGTCTGCTAATTTGTTCGATGTTTCAGTTTGCTTTTAGATCTAACCACTCTACAGAAACTGCTTTAATGAGTGGTGAATGACTTATTGGTAAACGCAGACAGTGATCATCCTTCTGCCCTATTGCTATTAGACCTAAGCACAGCTTTTGATACTGTTCATTGTTTCTTACTGGATAGACTTGAACATGGTATTGGAATCACAAGTAATGTACTTTCATTGCTGAAATCATAAAGGGGCAATATCATGTAAAATCAACTTTTGAGTTTTATGTTATGTTATACACTCATAAAAAACATGCCCAAAGCCTTGCTTTGACTCATTCATGCATGTTTGAGAAATCCTGCAGCGTTTTTAGGAAGCCATGCTGAGGAGCAAAAGGACAGGTGGGGACCAGAAACACCCCTGGGACGTGTCTTTAAGCAGAGCTTTCTCATCACGGGGCACACCTCCCCACCCCACACACCCCGCCCATGACTCCTGCAGGCTCTCGGCAGTAACAAAGTGCAAGTGAAACTTAACTGTCTGCTGCTCTCAACTACTTCTCACTCAGTGAAGCTCTTTTCAGATTCAAAACACCTTTGAGGAAATGTATTTTCAGATGCTAAGTAAACTGCATCATAGCACATGCGCGAACCCCCGCCCCCACGTGTTATCTAATTTTCTGCCCGTCAGCGTTGACAAGACTGATATAATCATCATTGGTCCTAAGAAGTTCCATGGCTTGTCTCAAGTTTTACCCTGCAAATTGAAAATCAGATCATTAGATGTCAAGAAATAGAAACCTAGGCATGTGGTTTGATCCTGTGCTTTCTTTTGACTTCCATTTAAAAGAAGTAACTACACAGGAAAAATAGGAGAGTAATTTTTTCGGAGTTAACATTATTTTCATCTGAAAGTGTCATTTTTATACATTATAGAGTGAAATAAATTCAATTGGTCAATAGAATCGGAACAAAAAAATAGAGTAAATCATATCAGAGTAAAACAAGAACACGCCCACTGAAGTTCCTTAAGTTTCGTTTCTTCCACCATCTTGTTAACCCCGCATTGGAACGGAGGCGACGGTTATCTGTGTGCCAGGTAAGTCCCCAAATGAGTTGTAGATGTATTTTACGTGGGGTTTTATGATTTATTTTTAGTATTAAGACTAATTATCTCTAGTGGAAAGATGACGTGCTGCTGTGTGGTCGTGGGGGAAGGAGGGGTGCAGCGAGGAATTTATTAATTAATTTAAGAGGAGCTAGCTGTACAGTCTACTGTACAGCTGTACAGTCTGCTAGCACGTGGAGCCAGGTTTCTGCCCATAAAATGGTGCGGGAGGATTATGNAAATTCCTTTTTAGTCAGACTAAAAGTTATCTCTACTTAGAATAGAATGCAATTCTATTTAGAGTAAATTATMTTCCACTTTGAGTTAAAATATGGTGGAGTAGTTTTTATTTTAAACAACTTAGAGTAAATTCTCTTGGCAGTGATTAAAATTTTTGCACTAAACTGAGTTGATTTTACTCTGTAATTTCAACTCTTCCATGAGAGTAAATTTTACTCTATTTAGAGTGGGACCAAATGTTGTCTTTTTTAGAGTAAAATTTTTTTCAAATTGAGTAAATTTTACTCTGGAAATTTTACTGTGTAGGACCGCCTTTTACCACCTCAGGAACATCGCCAAAATCCAGCACATTCTCTTTTGACAATGCTGAGGTCCTTATCCACGCTTTTGTGACCTCAAACATCGACTATTGCAATTATCTCCTTTCTGGACTACCCAGGAAAAGTTTTAGATGTCTGCAGATGGTCCAGAATGCAGCTGCCTGTATTTTAACTCATTCCAGGAAATAAGAACACATCACCCCTGTATTGTCATCCCTTCACTGGTTGCCCTGTCAGGTTCGAGCTGACTTTAAGGTCTTGCTACTCACCTATAAGGCTTTAAATGGCCTGGCACCTCCATATCTCACCAATCTCTTAAATCCTTGCGTTCCGTCGCACTAATATCTAAAGGTACTGGCCTATTAATAATTCCAGAAGCTAGAAGAAAGACCATCAGTGAACGTGCCTTCTCATTTCGTGCCCCCTTTCTGTGGAACTATCTCCCTCAGGACAACAGGCAAGCTTGTCTTGTAGAGGTTTTTAAAGCTAAGTTAAAGATGCACCTGTTCAAATTATCTTATCTTAATTTTACCTTTTTCTTAATTGTTTTTGACCTGTTCTGTGATTTTATCTCTTGCCCTCTGTGTTTTTATCTTGCTTTTTGTGAATTCACCTCTTGTCATTTGTGATTTTATCTCCTGTTCAACGCATTGTTTGAAAGCGCTTTATAAATATTATTATTATTATTATTATTGTTGTTGTTGTTGTTAAAAAAATGAATTAGATATTTTTTTACTTGAATCAGAAAAAAACCCTCAAATGTCCAGAAACCTGATGAGATCAGGTAACTCTTTCAGTATAAAAATTAAATATAATTTGAAATACAGACAGAAAACAAAATAAATATAAAACACTGGCCACACAAAGAAATTGCCAGGCCCTTTAAATGACCGGTCAGCTCAAACTGACCACACGTTACAAAGTTGGAGCACAGGAGCTCACAGATAAATGGCAAGTGCGACACTGCCGGCTGGCGCTGACCTCACCGCTCGTCATTAGTCAGTGCGCCAACAGGACAAGTTTATTTTGGTGGAACTCTGTTGTCTTTAGCATGTGGATGCCACATATCACCACGGGTTACCACAGAGATGTTATGGTGCACCTCACAGACAGATGCTGGCTTCCAGACTATGACAGAAGCAAACATTTATGCACAGGAGAAGAAAAGGATCTATTGAGCCAAAGAATGTGGGAATGTGACAGACTAATAGACACCTGGGCAAACAGGATATTATTTAGTCTTAACTTCTGCAGACTAGGACCGTACTGAAGGATGTTTAAGAGAAAATTTAAAGATTTTTGGAAAATGTAACAAACAGGTTTTTAGTTTTTTTTCCTGATGTGTGCTCAAAATGTAAGAACTTCCTGACTTTGAAGACATGCTCAATAACTGTTAAGTGTGTTATATGTTGATTTATTTGTAATATTTTCTAAATAAACTGGTAAATGCCTTTCAATATTCAGTCAATTTATGAGGCCACAGAGGTCACTAAAAGCTGTTTGAAT
>NW_013952494.1:943214-957524 GCF_001266775.1 Austrofundulus limnaeus
TTAGCACAGAAACAGTACTATATAACATTTTAGACACATTCTAGACAGTTTATCAGCTAAAAAAAGTTAATTTTGGGGTAAGTTACTCTTTAAACAGATTTGGTCCCTGGAGTGGAGCTCGCAAATGATACTGAAAGCCCAATGTCTATTTAATTTGGGAGTTATTGTATATTTAAAATGCCTGTTCACATATAGAGCAGAAAAAAAGGGAATCAACCTTGTGACTCGATTTTAGAAAATTAAACAAAACAGAATCTGATGAAAGAACTTGCTGCTTGTTCAATCAGGAATACGAGAGAGGTGCACTTGAGGATGAGTACACAGAAAGTCTGACCCACTTTAAACTCAACCTGAAGCTGTTTTGAAAGAGGACCTAGTAATGTCATCAACTGGAGTGTCTTGTTTTACGCTACTTTTGTTGTTTTGCTGTTATTACTCATCGTGTTTTCAAGTACTTTGAGTGCATTTTCCAGTTGGGTTTTGTGTTTTAGTTTTGTGTGTTTGGTTCTGTGTTTTTCCTGAAGGTTTCTCTGAGGAAATGTTCAGTATGAATTTGACTGACACAACAAAATGCATGTTAAGGCAGCCCTGTGGCCCACGCCTCCCTTGAAAAAGAGGTCTGTGATCTTAGCGGGATCTGCCTGGTTAAATAAAGGTTAAATAAAGAAAGAAAGAAGAAAGAAAGAAACGTCTGAGTTGAGTTTCTATGATGTGAGTAGTAGTTCCTGACATTTTGTTTGAAATGGAGAGACAAAAAGGCAAAAAACATCGCTGGGAAAAGGAGAGGGAGACAACAACAGCAGGCAGATACGGCACATTGATAACCCTCCCTCTGTGTGTGTTCCTGAGGCATTCCCAGCTCTTTGAAGCAGGGAATCAAAGTGGGATGATGTTGCCTTCATCTGACCCCTGCAGTACTCTTAAGTCAGCCAAGCATTCACACAAAAGCTCTCTCACACGTACGCACGCACACATGACCCATCAAAGGAAGGGACAAAACAAAACACTTATGCCAAACCATATGAAAAGAAGGCTGTTCAAACATTTTAAGCTTGAAGGTATGTGGAAAAACATTTACTCCTAAATGATCACTTTATATATCCACTTTCAGATTTTTAATCTAATTGCTACAGTTAGCGGCAACTGCAGCACTGTGAAAAATGTTTTGAAAAATGTGTTAATCATTGTATTTAAATAAAAATACAACAACTACCGAACAAAGACTGTAAGTAAGTGAGTAGAAAACAAGTATTAAGCAAATAAAAGTGTCAGTGAACTCACCAGTAGACAGTTAAAAATGACGTAGAGGATCAGCATCCACAGGCTCTTGAAGCCCATGTGAAGTCCGGCCCACAACCAAACCAGAGAGATGAGCAGAAACAGGTAAAGGACCAGTGGCACCTCTGGAGCACAAAATAACACATTATCTTTGATGAAACGTCCCAGAACTAAAAATTAATAATATAAAAAAATTGAAGAAACTAAGTAACATGCAATTATATATTTTATAATGACCCTGTGGGCAGTCTTATCACCATCATCTTCAGCAGCAACAGGTCGGAAATTTCAAAATGTGAAAATCTTTGAAAACAACGAACACCGCATCATTCATACCAAAGAGGAGAGGTGTTACAAAATTCAAAAGCCTGCCTCTCTGATGGTATGGGGTTGCATTAGTGCCTTTGGAATGGGCAACTTTATCAGGAAAGGCACCCTAAATACAGAAAAAGTATATACAGGTTTTTTATGTGACTTGAGATGAGTCAGAATGAGCACAATCAACTAAACTAAACTAAACTAAAATAAAATAAAAACATAAATTTGTTCTAATTAAAATATGCATAAAAACTTCCTTAGGACACCACCTTGTAATTTCAGTAAATACAGCATATACACCAGAGGAGCACAAAGTGGGGCCTGCGGGCCAAAATTGGCCCGCCAAGCCATTTGGTTTGGCCCACCAGCAGCTGTCCTGCTACTAGGATGTATTCACATGTTTACTGTAGAAACACTATTTCCATTTAGTCATCCCAACTATTGGTCCAACTATATAAAGAGCTGTATGGCTGACAGTCTTAACTCACGTCACTTATTTGATCATAGAATTATATTAAAGTTAAACATACAAGCAACTACAAGAGACATTTAGATTAGCTTTAAGCACATATCTAGATTTGCATACTAAGACCCCAAATACACAAATTTAAATTTATGAAAAGCCCCATGAGCCTTTGGTGCATGTATGTATGTCAAATTTTCTGCATGTCCATTGGCTAACAAAAAATAACAAACAAAAAATGTGGGCCGCCATATTGACTGCTATCTTGATCACAAAAAAATAAAACAACTTTACTTAAAAAGTATTTGCATTTAATCTATTATATTATTGCATTTGGCCCGCAGGCTTCTGATCCATTTACATTTTGGCACTCCCAGGGAAAATGTTTGGGCACCCCTGATATACACTGTAAAAAATGAAATGTTGGATTTACTTAACCATGTTATGTTACCTGGTTCCACTTAACTGAGTTGAGTAAATTCAAAGCAATATACCAGTTCTTTAACCAAAGAACATTACAGTATGTTGCTTTGAATTTACTCAACTCAGTTAAGTGGAACTAGGTAACATAACATGGTTAAGTAAATCCAACATTTCTTTTTAGAGTGTAATTTTCCCTGCTCTACCTTTAAATCAAAGTTTTCTGACAAGTCTGTCTATAGAAAAATAAAATCTTTATATTTTAAAGATTTCTAAATCAACCATTTTTCAATATACAGCTGGAATTGCTAATGTTTATTTTAATATTTGAAATAACAACCATATATATTGACCATATTGTAAAAATGTTTACTACAGTCACAAAAGGCCTGCTGACTTCATCTTTATTTTTAGAACATGACACATGCAGTCTAACTACAAATGACAAACTGTGTAATTCTTTGGGCAGGTGATCTGTTAACCTATTAAAGGTGTGACGCTTCTTGTAGTTTCGAATCAAGTCGTTTCACAAGCATGGAAACCAGTACTAAAGGGTTTTTTTTGTGCATGTTGTTTACTTTGTGAATTTGATGCATTGTAGGGCAACACCACATGGATGCTGACTTGTGCTTTGCATCCTCAGAGATCTAAAATTACCGTTTAAAACAACACTGCTGAGTCAGTAGTTGTGGCCTGCTGCGAGGTGTTATGTAGGACACGGGAAACAGTTCACTTCACAAGTAGGATGGAAACACAGGGCACAGGGCCCAAGTTTGCACAAAGGTTCTCACTTAGGTGCCACTTCCATCACTCAGTCATTTCCACTCTGCTCAAATGTCTGCCTTTTATTCCCGCAGTTATTTTCCTCTGACTCAGCCTAATCATACTTCCTTAGCTCTGCTTTCTTTTTCTTTCTTCCTCCTGCATTCCTGTTGAGGCCTTTTCTCTCTGAGCTTTCCTCCTTTATCCCCTGATCGTTGTTTTCCAAAGTTTTGCCGTCATTACCTCCTCATCTATTCTGCTGATACAGTCTCACATCTAGGAAATGTGTTTAATTCTTTTCAAACTCTCTTTTTTTTTCTTGCTTCATTCCCCTGTTGTGTTTAGCTTTTTCTTCCATCTTGCACATCTGTCTCCTTCTCCTCCCTTCGCTGGGATTGATTTTTCCAACCATGTAAGCACATTCCAGTCTGTGGACAGGACAGAGCTCCCACAGTAAAAACAGGTTCCCAGAGCCAAGTGGAGACTGACTGCAAAACGCTGACTGACTGTTTGACTTGATACGACTGTGATGAAACGAAAAGGAGCAGAACAGGAAGATAAGTTTGTGTAACAGCTATATATATGTGCGTGTGTGTGTGTGTGTGTGTGTGTGGGTGGGGATTGTTGCATGAACGCCTGTGTCTGTGTCACTGTCTGTCTAGTGGAGCTACAAAGCAAACAAATGTTCTAAATCTCTAATCGGGCAAGTTGCAGATTCATATCATTTCAAGTGAATTTTGCAACAAAGCTGTGAAAACAAAAGAGTGAAACTAAACTCCCAAAAGTGAGAGGTGATATGTTTTTGTCTGTGTGCGTTCATTTGTCTGCAGCATCACAAATGTATATCAGAATGGATTTTAGTGAAACCCTCTGAAAGTAATCAGCAGGTATAAGTCTACATTTTAGAGCCAAACATATTCAAGATGGTGGCCACAGCTAAGCAGCCTGAGCAAACACAAAACATGCCTATAATTATGCTGATTTTACAGATATAAAGCTAAAGTCTGGTGTGGTAGTAGCTGAAAGTCTTTCTCAACACATGCTTTGAGGACTAACTTGAACGAGCAAGACATGTTTGTAAAACTTTGCTATGAACTCCTGAAGTCATCTGTGTGTGTCTCTTAGCAAAGCATCTCCCGAACCACTGGACAGATTTTAGTGAAACCCTCAGAAGGTAATTATTGCCTGTACATCTATAACCTGTTAACTTTCTGCGTCCCCTCAATTCAATATGACCCAGACAGACAATCAAATTCAGCCAACACAAAAAATGGCTGTAACTCGGTCAACTTTACAAATACTGAGCAAAGATTTTGAGTCATTTGAGTCAAACAACTTATATTATATAATACTTTACTATATGAAGCGATTAGGCGTTTAGGTAGTTGCTAAATTCTCTAATGTGCAATAAAAGACTGGCAGTGTTTTGTTATAGCTATATTTATGCATCAAGGGGAGAAGAAAAGCACAAGGTATTGGAGTGGATACACTTTAGGTTCTGAGGTCACTCTGGAGCAGGTTTTGTGAAGCAGCAGATACAAATGTGACAGATGTGGTGCAATCCTTCACCAAATTTGTGCACCTGCATAAATGACAATGCCCACCCAAAAAAATACTATTATTACATGCTATTAGATTTGACCTGTGCTGTTGGTCCGACCACGGTAAAGGTCATCGTAGGCCTTCCACTGCTCGGTGACCTGGTAGGCGTGGATGAAAATAACCAGTACTGCAACCAGACAGATGAGAGGCACCAAGACAGCCGTGCACAGAGCCGCATAGATGTTTGGAATGAAGCACCTAGAATGGAGATGGACATGGTTATTAACTTAAAAATAAAAGGCAAAAATAAATAAAAATAAACAAAAATAAATAGCTGAGATGTGATCGAAGGAAGGGGTTTAGTTAAACACATTGAGTAAAGAACATGTGTTGAGTTAGAAAGTAAGTTCTGGAAACACATTGCATGCCTTCATTGCTCTGTATTTAGCTCTAAGACCTTGTTTTTGTCCAGGTTTCATAAACAGGATCTGCTCACTGAGACCCCTGAGCCGTCCTAAGACTCAAAAATAGTCTTGCTCAACAGCAGCAGCAAAACACATAAAAGGCTTCAGAACCACCAGGTTCCCCTGCTGCTCCAGCTGGATAATCACTAAGATCAACAATCCTTCAATGTGTTTTTTCTATTTATGAAAAGACCAATTCAGGAACAATCATCTCTTTAAACATTGGCTGGTTCTGCTAAACAGCACAAGTGATTTTTCCGTTTTTTGCTCATAAAAATAAAACAACTTCTTACAGTCACCTAAGATGTTTGAACATTTTTTACATACTGTAGAAGTGTGAGACCAAACTTCACCATTTCTGCCTCTGTTGTTTTCCTGGGACATTTCAAGAATAATTTCCCAGTTTCCTTCAGTCAAACGTGTTTACAAAATAAGAATGGAGTGAAATGTATTTTTTTTTTCCGCTCTGGGAAATTCAACGTGCCCAAATAAACAGTAGCTGCCGAACAAGGAGGAAAACGCCCGAGTCGTTTTCACAAAACAAGCTGTTCGGTGGGAGCATCAAACACAGATAGGACATCTGCAGGCTGGAGCCACCGCTGCGGATAATTAGAGCTCGCACAGCCAAAACATAAACGAGTTATGCCAAATAACTTCTTGCATCATCCTGTCCCACCGGCACAGCTGGACGACGGGTCCGAACCTCGCTGGAATCTGGGCATTGGAGCTGCTGGGGTTTTGTGAGGAGGTGAGAGACGACCGGACTGAAAGTCTCACATGAAAGAGGAATGTGAGGGATTCCTAAAGAGGGTGAAGAAAACATAACCCGTGGGCCTACTTCACACGATTCTGAAGCTCGTGAGAGGAAAAATAGAGGAGTGGATTTTTGGAGAAACGCTGCTGGGAATTTCTCTTTATAAGGCAGTGGGAGGTTGTGGGTCGAATAAGCACAAGTCTTTAAAGAACTATTCATGTAAAGATTTTAAAAATAACCAAGAAAAATGTTTCCATCACTTTTATTTGAATTATGGGACTGCAAGATATTCAAGCAATGAAATTTACATTTCCGCCACTGGGTTTGCACGATAAAGAAACCAACGTGCCTTTGACTTTTAGTGTTCAAACTAATTCCAGACTGCAGGATCCAGGTAACACAAACTGCCATTTTAGACCAAAATAGACACTATTAGTACTAGAGTTGGGCAAAATCGTATAATGTGCACATAATCATCAGAAAAACAATTCATATTTGTTGCTGTGCAATTAATGCAATTAGTGCCACATAATGACCTATATTTGTGTGACACTCACTACCAAGCATGCATCTGCTGCCATTCAACATTGCGGAAAAGGTAGGTTTCATTTCACATCTTACTATTTTACTTTGTTAAAATGAAATAGTTCGATTGAAGTTTTGTAAGAATAACTTGAAAACACAGGTTAACTGATTAAGAGTTAAATATTTGCATGTGCGATTACAGTATCGTCATAATAATTGTCACTGGCTAAATGCCACAATTAATTGTGACAATTTTTTTTGCCAGTAATGCCCAACCCTAATTAGGACCCTGTTCACTAAAAGTCAAATTAGGGAATGAAATTGTGGTTCTGTTTTCAAGGATGATTAAGTGTTCCTGAGTGAAACGTGTCATTAATTACTAGAATTAGATTTTTTTTTCAAATCGTAAAATTTAAACCAGGGCTTTTCAACTGGCGGCCTGCGGGCCACATGAGGCCTGCAAGAGACCAAAGTTTGGTCCGCCAATTGGTTCATTCATCGCTTAAGCCCAAAATCCCCGGTTTTCTACTTTAATTACTCTAAGTTCTTTTAGTTAAACATAGATATGTTTGGTATCTACAGAAACATCAGAATCTTGGCTACGCTGCAAGCTGGTAAAAAATGTTTCAAAGAACACTCAAGACAGTTAAAAGGACAAGCAGTTGAAAATAAAACTATGAAAGTGAAAATAAAATTGGTTTAAAAAGTTGGCAAGTCAGATGTAAAAATAATATTTGTGTTAAACAGGAGGCGTAATGTGTTCTTTTTGTTTTTGATATTGTTTTATTATCACTACATTTATTACACAGGGTTCTGTATGTTGTAATCATGATTAAAAACAGCAAAACAAACTATTTCCAAAGGTAAGAGATCTTTGTAATACTTTTTTTTATTTACAGAATAACTACCGTAATTGCAGCTGTTAGCCTGCAGTAACTGTGGCCCCCAGAGTGATTTAGCTGAACAGCTCTGATTTAAAGCTTACTATATGATGTTATCAAAGTGAAATTATTAAGGTTATAACATTTACTTTTTGTTTTCTGATGCATGCATTACTTTCTGGACTAATTTTAACGAAACTTTAAAAATTGAAAATTGCTTTAATTCAGTCAATTTTTACAAATATTGAGCTAAATGAACTGTAGTAATAGCTGAGAGCCATCCCAATCAAACGCTTAGAGAAAATGTGCATAGAACATTTTGATTTAATTTGATTTAATCTTCGGTTTGATGTGATTCTGATTAATTAAAAACTAAAAATCAACATGCTGGGTGCAGTCCAGTTTAACATCTCAGTCACTATAAAGATAAATGAAAAAAAAAAGGTATAAACACAGGATAGAATAAGCATCTCAGTGGTTAGAGCTGTAACAAGTTGAAAGGATGATTAACTTTTAATCTTCTTTTCTATTTTATTCTCAACCATTTACAATCAGCTTTAACATGGATGTAGCAATAGCAACTAAAAGAACTGTGTGCTTCACTCGCTGGCACTCCCAGAAACAAGTGCTCCAGAATCACTCAGTGACGTAAGGCGAGATCTGTCTGAACACTTGTTCTGTACGCAGGCAGGGCGAAACTGAGACAGCTGGAGCGGCGAGAAAACAACAGGCAACCTATTTACTCTGAGGAGGAGAAAAAGAGAAGGGTGCATAAATTCAAAAGCTGCCTCAATCCCTCAGAGAGGAGGGACAGCTCTCCGTGAAACTGAATACTCCTCTGTGTCCTTAATGTGCGCACTCACTGTCTCGCTCACCACCCCACATCCACAGGAAACATGCAAACTCACTTCAACCCCAAGGATAACAGCCACACCTAAGACCACCGGCTAATTTAAGATGGGATTTAAGGGTCCAAACTCCATTGACGTTAAGCTATGCCCACTTGTTCACACATGAAACACACAAAACAATGAACAAACTGAAAAAAAGACAAATCTAAAGATTTTGTCCATTATTTCAGAAAAGATCATCTAATTTGTTGTGTTCTAAACTTTTAGCTGCACTAAATATAAACCACAACTCATCATCACTCCAAAGGTTACATCTCTAATTTCCATGTCAAATGACACAAGTAAGCTTTCTGCTTTCTTCTCTCTGATTGGTTGAACTACCTCCTCATATGATGTCACCGGCTCAGGTGTTTTTCTTTTGCTCTGCTCGCATCTAAAAAGGAGTTTCCCTCGGTTTGAAAAAGAAAACCGCAGTCGACACAAATGACTCAGGGCAGGTTATAACACACCCGCCAATGTTGGTTTATAAATAGACCGATTGACCGAGTTCATGTTCCTGTCACTGGTTGTAAAACTTCATTTGTGTGTCTGTTTAAACGTGTCGTTGACTCACACGTCTCCTTGCACCAGACCGTACACAGCGTGTATGTTCCATCCAAAGCCTCCGAGCAACACGATGACCAGGATGATGATGACCAGGGCAGGAAGTCCCCAGCCCAGGAGAACGTAGAGCAGGTACCGCCGCTCTGTGTGCTCATCGTTCATCACCAGCACTTGCCAGAAGTTCACTGCCTGAGGGAAGAGTTCAGGGAAAGCACATGTTTACAGGAAGTGGGATCAGAATAAAGAAAAGGCACCACATATGACAGTCCTGTAGAGAAAAGAACAATCGCTAGCATTCCTTGAAGGAACACATTTATATCAGAGTTTTGAACTAGAATCGTCTTAAGTTGAGAAGGGACGAATGTATAGACATTTCCGACAGCAAAACTTGTCTGGCCCAATTCTGGTCCACATAATGCACTAATATTCTTAACATTTGGCTCAGATACCAGAAGAAATGAGGGTCTTTTGGTGGCCCATATGTAATTTGCCAGGAGGTCCACAATGCCACATAAAGCAAACTACAACTGGGCCAGTTGTGGCATTGACAGATTTGGATCCCATAGAACAAACCACAACTGGGCCAGTTGTGGCATTGACAGGTTTGGGCCCCAAAAAGCAAACCACAACCGGGCCAGTTGTGGCATTGACAGACTTTGATCCCGTAAACCAAATCACAACCGGGCCAGTTGTGGCATTGACAAATTTGGGCCCTGTAAAGCAAACCACAACTGGGCCCCTTGTGGCATTGACAGATTTGGATCCCATAGAGCAAACCACAAGTGGGCCAGTTGTGGCATTGACAGATTTGGATCCCATAGAGCAAACCACAACTGGGCCAGTTGTGGCATTGACAGGTTTGGATCCCATAGAGCAAACCACAACTGGGCCAGTTGTGGCATTGACAGGTTTGGATCCCATAGAGCAAACCACAAGTGGGCCAGTTGTGGCATTGACAGATTTGAATCCCATGGAACAAACCACAACTGGGCCATTTGTGGCATTGACAGGTTTGGATCCCATAGAGCAAACCACAAGTGGGCCAGTTGTGGCATTGACAGGTTTGGGCCCTGTAAAGCAAACCACAACCGGGCCAGTTGTGGCATTGACAGACTTCGATCCCGTAAACCAAACCACAACCGGGCCAGTTGTGGCATTGACAGATTTGGATCCCATAGAGCAAACCACTACTGGGCCAGTTGTGGCATTGACAGATTTGGATCCCATAGAGCAAACCACTACTGGGCCAGTTGTGGCATTGACAGATTTGGAACCCATAGAGCAAACCACAAGTGGGCCAGTTGCGGCATTGACAGATTTGGATCCCATAGAGCAAACCACAACTGGGCCAGTTGTGGCATTGACAGATTTGGATCCCATAGAGCAAACCGCAACTGGGCCAGTTGTGGCAATGACAGATTTGGATCCCATAGAGCAAACCACAAGTGGGCCAGTTGTGGCATTGACAGATTTGGATCTCATAGAGCAAACCACAACTGGGCCAGTTGTGGCATTGACAGGTTTGGGCCCCATAAAGCAAACCGCAACTGGGTCAGTTGTGGCATCGACAGATTTGGGCCCTGTGAAGCAAACCACAACTGCGCCAGTTGTGGCATTGACAGATTTGGATCCCATAGAGCAAACTACAACTGGCCCAGTTGTTGCATTGACAGACTTTGATCCTGTAAACCAAACCACAACCAGGCCAACAGTCAAAGCTAAAGTTTTAAGTTAAAATAATCACTGAGCATAGTGTAATGCTCAAAGAATGAGTTGGAGATCATGCTCAGCAGTTACCACACCAAATCTTAGCTCAACATCTCTAAACTAACTGAGTTATAGAAATGTTTGTGTTTCCTAAGGTCAGTTGACTTTGGCAGTCACCTTGAACTGGATTAACTCTGAGACTTAATCAGTTGTAGATGTATAACAAGTGATTACTTTATGAGAGTTTCATTACAATCTGTTCACTGGTTCATAAAAATATTTTGGTGACACTATAGAGAATATAGAGAAACAAGCACACAAGCAACAATATTATTGCCTCCCTGAAGGCAATAATAACAAACATGTACAGGTGTGTGTGATAGTTCAATTAGTTTCATACTAAATGCTTGTGAGAGCATTTGGTTTACATAAAACGTGACCAAAAACACACACATCTTGCTAGAATCAAACTCAAAATAGACCACTCTGCTTTGTAATTTAGCAGGGTTTTATAGTCCCGTCCATCCATGATACACTGAGCCACCCATAGTTACATAAGCAGGTTTTTTAAACACCCGCTTTGCAACACAGACACATTGTCTTACCACTGTGTGAAGCCTCTGCCCTGGACAGAGGTAAAACAAATTTGAATATATTTTTATTTTATATTTTAAATTGACAGCAACTGAAAGAAACTCAGATTACCACAAAAGAAAGGAGTAGCTGAAGCATATGAAGAAGACTAACAGCTAAAATAAACGCTCCTGCTGATGTTCATGTTCATCTGTTTGCAAACACTCAAACATGACATTTGCACAGAGGACAACGTGATACGGCACATGACAGCAGGGTAACAACCACTGACCTCTCCCTGCAGTAACTCTGATAACTTGGTCATTGCTGGATTGTATAACAATCCAAACCAAACTGCACAAACACAGACAAACAGATAGAGTATAAGCAGCACCAAAAACCTGCTGGCATTCTGTTGTGCAACGGTTTGGCTCGGCTGCACTGAGACAATAGAGGGAAACAAGGCAGATCCAGGAGCTTATGTTCTTAAAGAGTGAGCAGGGCCGGAGAGATCCAGAAGACTGGATTACAGGTAACACTGCGCTAGGTTGTTGCCTCTGCAGTTTCACTGCTGATACACATCACTGTGTAGCCAGGGAGCACACACTCTAAAAATGAAACATGTTATGTTACCTGGTTCCACTTAACTGAGTTGAGTAAATTCAAAGCAACATACTCATGTTCTTTGGTTAAAGAACTGGTATATTGCTTTGAATTTACTCAACTCAGTTAAGTGGAACCAGGTAACATAACATGGTTAAGTAAATCCAACATTTCATTTTTTACAGTGCAGGATCCACATCTGCAGGTTTTCTGATTGCTTTTTTTAGGTTATAGTTAGAATAATATTGACTGACCGAAAAAATAATCTTGGGATCTGTGCTGCATGATAGATCATGGAATTAAAAAACAAGAACAATATTTTCCAATATATATATATANATATATATATATATATATACACACACACACACACATTTGTGTAATGACAAACAACACCATGCAAATAAAGAATTTAGCATTTTCTGTAAAATTGCACTGGCTGAGTGTCAAAAGACTTGTCTGAAAAACTGAATGGCTGAATTTAAAAGAAGTAGAAAGAAGCTAAAACAGGCAATCCCATAGCTTAAAGGTATATTTAGCGAAACTGCAGCTAAAAGTTAAAATAAAAAAAATAATTCAAAGGAGCAAAACAGTAGTTAGACGCTAAAAGCAGCATAAGAAGATAAAACAGAGCATGTGTACTGGAATAGATAAAAAAGATGGATCTTTTAAAGAAAAAATATTAATCTATATATATTTCTTATACACAACTGAAAGCTTTTTGCAAACGTTTCTTTGGCTGCTCTTGTCTGCGGTGGTCGCCACAGTAGGCAAACTCAAATGAAAGATTTATCAATTGATTTATACTGGATGTTGTTCCAGATGTAAACAGAACTCAAAGATTATAAGACCACAAAGCAACAGAAGCCTGACATTTTTTTCCCTAGCTAAAGTTAAACATTTTGCAAAGGGTAAATGTAATAAGTACTGTTTCCAATGGAGCTGATTGTTTTTTGAAAGGTTAAAATAGCACAAAGTATGCAGAAACAAATGAATTGCTGACTCAGGATTCACACAGTTACCTCACATGATTAAATTTGATCAGAACAGTTTTTTTCCTTCCCAGTGAAGGCTGGAATGATCTTTCTTGAAACCATTCGGCAATGAAGAAGCTAAAGGTCACGTAAAACACTTTTTCAGAGGGTTGTTCACATTTAGTAACGAAAGAGACGAAATCTCCAAAAGTCTTCTGAGAAGTTTTCATTTGTTGGAGAAATTGTTGACATTTTGCCACTTGTGACCCAGATTACCTGCTTTTATGAAAGTGATCGTTCAGATATTTTCTTGGGTTCTGTGGAAACATGTTGAATAATTAATATCTCACCTGTTGTGGATAGCTCCTTAAACAAGCTCAGTTTGGAAAAATAGAAATGAATTCAGACAAACTTGAAGAAGAAATGTCTAGTTTGTGTTCTAAACTTACACCAGATATTAAAGAAATGCTGATTTCAGAGTTTTAATTGTTCATCAATCCAGTCAGAATTAAACAGTTTCTCCAAATTGAGATTATTCACAGAGCCATCTACATCAGGTAAGATACTGTTGATAACTCATCCAGAGAACCCTTCTTCAAAAGACCAGAACTATTTATTTCAAGTATTTTTGACAGTACAGGTCATCTTTGAGGTGGAGTTCGATTAACGCAACCACACCCATTTGTCGGCTCATAACAAGCTGTAGTGTCTAACTACATGGCTGTGAAATAGGTCTTCTATTGTTTGACCTTCAGACTGGCACAGTGAGAAGAGTAAACACACACACACTGCAAAAACAGATCAGCTGAGCTCAAATACCTGTTTTGTTTTCTAAATCTGCAAAGATAAAGCATGTTGGGAGCCTCCGAGTCAAGAAATGGCTTTTCAAGCGAGAGATTAAATTACTGGCATTAAGCCAAGAGGTATGTTCCCCACACTAGTCGGGATGCAGATTTCTGCACACACACAGGGCTGATACTGATTCAAGCCTCAGTCTGTGATGGGTTGCTGGCGCCCGTTTCCTTCAGCCACTTATCTGAAAGCAGCTATCTGATAGGGCGTTAAAAAAACAGAGCAGTAAGGGAACACGGTAGAGATGACAATGGGGGTTTTGGTGCCACACGTTAATGTAAGCCAGAGTGGCGGCAGATATTCTCGTCAGCGAAATATCTGCTGACAGACAATAAATGACCTGAGCTGCTTTTAGGCTGAGATATTGATGGAGAAGAGCAATTTATGAAAAAAAAAGCCTCCAAAGTGATTGTCGTCTTCATGCAGCATTGCCCGTTAGTTGAATCCTTCCACCAGATCTAATCAGCTCGAACAACAAACATGCGTGCCTAAAACCAGTTTGTAAAGCATTTAATCTCAGTTTCAGCTTTTGACAAGCAGATTGTAACACTTAGCCTTTAGCTTGAGTGCTTATTCCCAAAGAAATTTTAGAGGTTTATTATCGGCTTAAAAAAAACAACAACATTTTTCATGCGTTCAGCACTCACTGTAGGTCACAACTTAGATTCATTGGGCCTCATGCAAGAACCGTTCGTGCGCACAGATTTGTTCTTAAGTTGTGCGTACGAGTGATTTAGGAG
>NW_013952494.1:958298-966876 GCF_001266775.1 Austrofundulus limnaeus
AGTTTGTTGAATCTGACGTGACATGTTCGTACGAACCCTTTGTACGAACAAAAGTAAGAGAAATTTAGGATAAAAATACGAACATGTTCTTGCATGAGGCCCATTCTCTCTTGTAGCCTATTCAGGAAATAATCCTATTATTCTTCACCAAAAAATCCACAGTGAGTGGCAGAAGAGTTTATGTTTACTGCTTAAATCCACATCAAAATTAAATATGCCTATCTTTGTAAAATGGTCCAAACAAGGAGAAAAATGTATGTGGAGAAAAATCAGAGATTTAATTTTAATACAATACATCAAATTAATGGCCCAATGTTGGCTTACTGAACCATTTGTAAACAGTTTAATCTGATACGCAATCACCCAAAATGATAGATTAAGGAACGTTTGATTCAACATTTAAATCACATTTTATAATATTCAGAATATTTTCTGAGCTTTTCAATACAGCTGTTTCTACATTTTTGGTGACTGACGAGTAAAAGCTATTGTAAAATAACTTATGTAATAACTACATATGATGTATAAAAATAAATAATGTGGGGTGCCAAATAGTGTATTTAATCAGAATGTGTCCTAAAATCGTATGTTTTTCTGTTCTTCTATAAGATCAGATGAGATAAGAGACGTGTCTCTTATTTGGGCAGTAAGAAACTCTGAATGAGCTACTGAAAAGCTCCATGTTTACAACATTCCTGTGGTCAGAAACCACCTACCTGCTCTGAGGGATAAAATCCTGCAGAGGAAAAAAATTACACAGCCATCATAGAAATATGTAGCACAGCTAGCAGAACACATTAGGACAAATATCTTTGAGGTTTGAGGATATATATTTTTAAAACTTCTTTAAATTAAAAGTAATTCATGCCTTCACACATTTGAGTGAGGTGTTTAAAAACTGAAACAAAAGCTGAGGTCAAAGTTTATTTCTAGCAATAATCAGTTTTCTGTAGGGCTAATCTTAGCCCTACAGAAAAAACAAACTTTGTAGTGTAAGAACAACAGTTTACTTCTTAATGCAGAGGTAACCTATGCTCATATAAAACAAAACAAAACAAAAAAGAATTCTCATACATTTTTTGCCAAATAAGCAAAAATAAAGCCACATTTCGGACTTTAATGACCTAAAAGTAACTCCCTCATATGATAAGAAAGGTTAAATTCGTACTTTTTTAAAACTGTGTTATGCCTGTAGAATTAAAGATTAAAATGATACATTACCCTAACCAGTCATGTTTCAAGAAGTTTGAGTCATGCAACTTTTTTTTTATCGTATCGCATGTTTTGGTATCCTGTCATTACCTGTATCAGCATCCAAAAAAACTGACTCAGATAGAAATAGTGGCAGAAGAGCGCCAGAGTTGCACAGCTGTCCTCTGAAAACAGTCGACCACGGAAAGCGGACACCAGGAAGCACAACTGCAACAAAAAGCGAAAAAGAAAAAAAAAAAGACACATTTACAACTATTCACAAATGAGTTTAAACATTTTAAACAAGCAAGAGAAGCCTTTTTTTATTTGCACTCAGTTCCATTTTTCTCCTTTTCTGCAGACCTTTATTTATTTGGATGATTTTACTGCAGCCTTCACCACCATGCAGTAAGACGCAGGCAAGAGAAATACATATAAACATCAACAACCTAAATAAACATGTTCCATATAATCCGCACCCTCTGCACAAAGATTTATACAAATGTGTGGGTGCAGGTCTTTCATAAAGTGGCAAAAAGAAAAACAGCTTTATTGTGTTTGTGTTTATAAGAAAGATTGGGTAAAGAGAGTTTTGTAGGCGTTCCTAAATCAGGGCAAAAACCTGTAAAGATGGAGGCCTGCATGAGAAGAAAAGCCACGAGGGCAGCAACAATAAATAAATAAATAAATAAATAAATAAATAAATAAATAAATAAATAAATAAATAAATACGCAGTAGCCCAGCTGTCCATCAGAGAGTTTCATTCACTTGTAGTGCCAATGCAGTCAGCCGCATGTTACATAACCTGCGGCCTGTTGGCCCGGCGCCAGCTCAGCGGAGCAGAAAGGAAGAGAAGAGAAGACGAGCAGGATCACGAGGGTTTGGGAGGCCTTATAACTATGTAGGTTTGCTGATGCATAAATGCTAAAGCAACCTTATTACCGTTCAGTTCAAAATGTCTGCCCTGTTAAAATAAAACATGCAAATCGTGCACCAAAACATGCAGCTCGATTGGAACGACGCAGTGTCTTCAGGTGGGATGACAACAGAGACAGAATGTCCAAAAAGTGCGAGAAAGAAAACGGAGCTAAATGGAATTTTTAGCACAACACATGAGAGCTCTGTAGCTCAGGCATACTTTAAAGAAAAAAAAATCTAAGTTTCACAAAAACAGGGATTTATTTGACTGGAGTGGCAGATAAGGTTTTATGATTTTGACAGATTTATTTCCACTGGCAGTTGATGTCCCTAAAAAACTTTTCTTAGTCCCATAAACTTTTTTTTACATCACATTTTTCTCTTCTTTTTCTACCAGAACATTTTTCTTTCCAAGGATATTTACATTTGACTCACACTTCTTATGCCGTTTATGCATTAAAAATAAGGGCTTTTTTAACAATAGAAAAATAATGTTGGAGTTTAGGGCGGCAGCTATGTTGACACTTAACATTTTATTCAGAAATGTTTTAGGTAATAATGTTAGTGTTATTGTATTATACATATTATGTACAATACAATAACACTAACATAATATATTAGAACAGTTTTAGATGCAAACAAAGGTCACTGCTTTAAAGTAATAAGATTATTTTAATTCTAATCTTGATACTGCAAGATACTGTACCTTAGAATGTCTCTTTTGCTCAAGGTTTTCAAAAAAAACAAAACTAACCATTCACTGTTTTTCTCTTCAAAATGTCTGTTTTTCTACTTTAAAAAAACTTTTTATTTCTTTTCCCGTGTGCTAATTTTTCTTATTTTCTAAACCAAGTGGAAACACCAAAATGTCTGCTTCTGGATGTTCCAGCTGTGGCTGCTTCTCTTTGCTGAGCAGAAAGGTCACGGAGTCTCTGTCAGTTTTTTTTTCTTTAATAATAATAAAAAAAGGAGTAACCATGAGTCAGTTTCCTATGCATGCTCCAAACCCTGCCTAGAGGATATGAGTAGGAGGGAATGCACGGGAACAGAACTCATGCCTGAACTACCTGGAATTGTGCCTGACTTGAGAACCAAAGCAGGTAGTTTATGAGAACAATGATTATGCAATAAAACTGCGTGTTTTTGGCAGAAAGAGACACTTTGGCAGAAAGGAAAATATGACACATGCATACTGCTAGAAAATAATGAATTAAATAAATAAATAAATAAATAAATAAATAAGGGGGAATTTTCCACATGGTATATGAACATCAAATCATGAACTCTTGACGTAATAAGGATACAAAAGCTATTGAATTGAATGATTTCTTTAGAGGAGCTGTTTTGCCTTTGTTTATGACTTTATCTAAAACACAAAGAACTGAGCTGGCTTATAGACTGAAGTGGTCAACCTGTGCAGACATAAAACACCATTGTAATAAAAAAAACAAGGGACAGAAGACTGAAAAAAGGGATGTGTATGTGTGTGCTGTGTAACACACCCTAAGGACCAAATTACGTGGTTTAGGTCAGGGGCCAAAACCAGGTAGACAGTTAAACGTTACCTGAGTCATCTCCTCTGACTGAGACAAGGCGGGTTTCATTTAACCAGTGCTTGTCAGGTCACGAAGCAACATGAATATAAACTCTTTGGAGGGAACTTAACTGGATCATTAGGTTTATCAATATGCTGACTCATGGTCCAGCTGACATGACACATTATGTATTTTATTAGCTTGAAAGGATGCAAAAACATAAAATATACTTTTTGAACATGGTTGATAAACAGGAAGTGACATGGCTCTTTAATAAAGGCCTGGAGATGACATGGATTTTATCAGAGTGTCTTATCTGCTGGAATGAGGGTTAGACTGGTCGTTGCTTGTTTTAATGTCATATTAGCAGATGTCAATAATACCATAAGCTATGACAGAGGTGGGCTGCTGAGATGACATGTGCAGATGTAAAAGGCATCACAACCAGTTTGTGTAAGATACCAGAAGTCAATCTGTCCTGACATGCAGACTACGGTTTTATTCAAAGCAGAGACTGAGCAATGGTGCAGGAACAAATTACAAGCGTGTGTGTGGTTTGCTGGCGCAATATTAGGTAAAACAGGAATCACCAAAACTCACAAGCACTACCTGCTCCTTGTCTGCTAATATATCAGAAATGGTGCCCAAAAACAGAGTATGTATTTGGATTTATGCTGCTGTTTAGAACCCATTTTTTTATTGTTTAGCCTTCTGCTTCCTTTGCACACCTAGTCACATTTATTAATCATCACACCTCCTTTTCATCAGTCTTCAGCTCCTCGATTCAGTCCCAAGTTTTTTGTTATGCTTTTGTCAGATTCTTGTGTTTATACCTTTATGAGTTTGTTTTGGTTATCTTTAAGTTTAGTGTAGATGTAGTTATTTGTTTCTTTGAGTTTTATTCCCTAAAATCACCACTGATAAACCCTGTTAAAATCCAGGATATTAAATCTTAGTTTATTCCTTTATAATTTTTTTCCATGACGCCTAAGGAGGTTTTTTTATAAACACCATAGTGTGTCACATTGTTGATATGTGTGGTTTTTAGTTTTTCTGTTAAGGGTTGTGCCTCCTCATGATGTCTTCATGAAGATGATCCTTGCTTTGTGCAGGGTCAGTGGCAGCATGACCCAGGGCACCTGTTCTCCTACGTTTGTTATGTTAGGTCTTCTTCTGAATGGGTGTTCTGAACTGTAATTTCATTGTGCTCTGCACAATGACAATAAAGGTCTAATATGACCTCTAATCTAAAGAATCCAGAATATTGCAGCTCTTTTTGATTAAATAATCTGGCCACAAACAGAAAAAAATAAATAATAAAAAAAAATCCCCAAATTTTTGTTTCTCAACTTAGTGGTGTTAAACGATGCAGACAGCAAACAATTTTGCTGAGTAGAAATTCTTTGAAACTGCAAAGCCAAAACACAACATAAACACTGCGTCATGCTGTAAAATGTGACCACGGCCCAGCTGAGAATCAGACCCAGTAAACATAATGATTTACTGGATCTACTGGACGCAGCTCTTTTATTCCCAGCGCGTTGTGGAGCTGATTGACAGGCCTGTGCTCAGGCTAAGTGTACTAGTGTGGCTAAAAATAGCCCTGTGCCTGATGCATTACATCACTGAGGGAGCGGGGGTCTTAGCCGTCTGCCCGTCCGTCCACACTGTGTCTCCAGTTGCCTCCTTTTTCTCCCTCCTATTTTCATTCCCACCCTCAACTCCATCCTCCATCTCATCTCCCCTCCTCCTCCCCATCCCCTTTCTCCTCACTTCTCCTTCACCTCCCCCCAGCTCTCGAACAGCTACCGGTCTGATCTAGTTGGCTCCAGCATCAGCCTGCACCCTGGCTGTTTTTTTCTCTCTCTCTTTGTTGAGATTAAGAGGAAAAAGTGAAACATACAAATACGAGGTTATCGTTTCACACCATCCCCCTTTTCCTGTCCTTCACTGCTTATCTTCACTGTAACGGTTCACTGTGAAACGAAAAAAAAAAACTCATAGCTGAGAAATGCATAGTATTTCGACTGCCTCAGCGATGAGGAAAAGAAAAAAATTCTGGTGAAATTGTTTGCACTTATCAATGTAAAATCTTTCTTTTTTCTTCTTTTTTTTTGCATATAAAGCAAAGACAGATGCAAGAAAAAGGTACCCTGCAAATAAATAATATCTGGGTTAGTGTGCCAGCATTCAAAGGTGGAGGAATAACAATTCTGCTTTTTTTGTATCAAGACTTAGAAGACAAACAAAACAAGCACAGATGAAACATAAAAGCCACTTGGAGATGATGTCGAGCCTGATAAACAGACAGAATTATCTATCTGAGCTCTACACCATTTTCCCTTTTGACTGTCTCCCTGTAGTTATGTAAGGTCGAGGAAGTGGAACTAGAAGTTCACCGGTGTTTTGGGTTGAATCCCGGGTTGAGCGATTAACGCTGAACAAGCTGTTGTCAAGTAAATACCCGCACCTCTCTGCTCTGTTTTACATCCAAACAAGGCCAGCGCCGCATCCACTTCTGCTTACGTGAAGACACTCGGCTGCAGCGTGATGGGGATTTTATATTCACCTGTGTCGCAGCGTGGGACGATGTCGAGCGCTTTCACCACAATTCTGGGAAAAACTGACATTTTTTCTAGAATAAACAATAGAGGGTGAGCTGGAAGGTTTAATGTGTGATCGTGCGTGACACATCAATAAGGGAATGTCAGTACTCTGAAGAGAGAAAGACAGCCGAAATAAACCGTGTCAACAAGTTTACCCTATTATTATTATTATTATTATTATTATTATTATTATTATTATTATTATTATTATTATTATTATTATTATTATTATTATTATTATTATTATTATTATTATGACCCCCGCACGCGACGCAGGAGTCATATTGTTTTTGTACGGTTTATTTTTGGTCAACCATAGAACAAAAACAGCTGCACCAAATTTGGCAGGACTGTAGATGAGTCTGACCTACACTGCACCAGCCAACGGTTTTACAATAGACCCCATATTTGAGGAGGGGGCTCCATCCAAAGAGGGGGTGTCTGGACATGAAAAAATGCTTATAACTCAGAAGCTATTAAACATAGGAGCTTCAGATTTTCTTTTGTTGTTTAGCTCTGATGAAGCTCTGTCCATCAGGCCCACCAATCAGTCCCCCTCGCCCTCCGAAAAAAAGACCCCCCACCCAAACCACTACAATTTTGGGATGCACCTAGTAGCATGACATTTATTAGGAATAAAGACTTCTGAGTTCTGGTGCATTTGTGCGTGCGGGGGTCATTATGTCACCACTATGCTGTGTCTAGTTATTATTATTTTTTTGTCTTGAGGGAAATCTGCGAATCGAGTGACATCCCAGACTTCATTGGATTTTGCTGCAAAACCTTGTGTTGCAGAGTGTGTGTTTTGCATGCCCACAATGCCTCTTGAAATGCATAGATGCCAGTGGAAATGCAAACTCCTTGGTTTAGACAATCTAAGCAGAACCACCCACACGAGGCACATTTAGCTGCATTCCAGCAGGCCTCCTCTTCCTCCCATTCAGACCGCCAAAGAGCGCTGCTGCTGCTTTTTTTTTTTATCACAACAGGGCTTCTTTCAGGAACGCTTTTTGAGTTTCCTTCCTTAACATCTGGACAGAAGCAGTTTGGAGAGCGGACAGAGAACGTCTTTGCAGTACAGACACGCGCACGCGCGTGCACACACACACAGTCGCACACACATGGATTTGTGTGCATCTGCACAGCTATAAAAACACTGTGGCCAGCTGTTCAAGGTCAGCTCCCTGAACAAACACTCAGTGGGTCTGCTTCGCTCTGCGTGTCCATGTGGACCTCAGCCACGGCTCAATCATTACGTGCAGTTGCCTTGTGCTGCTCTTTTGTTCTTGTTGAGATTTGTCTGCATTGTGATGCAGAACCCCAATCACAGAAAAAAAAAAACCATGCAGATTTATAATATATTTCTTTGAATCTGATGATGTAACACATTGGGTGAGACTGTACAGTTAAAAGCACAGTGTTTCTCTTTTACAGGAAGCTGCACCAATTTCTACATTAGCAATACTTTACTGGTTCAAATATCCTTGACAAAACATAATTTGCGAATTTTTAATCCCATCAAACTTCATATATGACTCAGCTGACCTCCTCTTTTCTATTTTTATAAAATTTCACAAGTGAACAACACATGACCTGTAAACTTTTTGTTTTGTAATCTTGTATTGAGTTATGAATCAAATATAGCTGACTAATGGTTTCACTGCATGTTTTGGTGCAAATAACCGCATCTTTGATCTCAGAGGTGGATTCATTCAAACAATGAGAGCTGGAGGATTTGACTCTGGCAGGTTGTTTTGTTCTGCTTTCGTGCAGCAGTTTCTCAGCGTGCTTCAAACAGGTTTCGTCATAAAAGAGAGGGAGCTCAGAGGAATCATTGATCAGGTACTTCATTCAACAGCTGCTGTTGGACTTGACTCTGACCGTGGAGCTGTAGCGGCCCCTACAGGCCATTCTTAGTCAAAGCTGACGTCAAAACTCCCTGTTTGCAGGGTTGAACAAAGCATACAGTATGCACTGTATTTGTGAATTAACTTGTTTTGATGCATATTTGAATGAATTGAGTTTGAATGTTCTTTCTTTTTGCACCTCTGCTGGGTGATTAATCGTTTTGTTTCTTGAAATGTTGCAATCAGCGCAACACCTACTAATCGTTATATTAATCTGAAACTAATACATCATCATGCTCAAGAGAAAAAAAGATTAATTCATTTTAAATCTAAATGAAAAACAAGCGGAGAAGTAAGAAAACACAGCTTTCTCATATTACACTGTGAGCCATTTCCTGGCTCACTGAGGAAGTAAGGCGGCTCTCGTTTTCTATTTAAAGTCATTAAACTAGAGTCACACACATGCACACATATACACAC
>NW_013952494.1:966991-968227 GCF_001266775.1 Austrofundulus limnaeus
CACACAGACTTTTTATACTGATGTAGGCTTAATATGTGGATTTAAATGATTCCAGCTGTCAATCATACCAAAGCAATACAATACAACCCTGCAGGAAAGAAAAGTTAATTATAGCAAATATATATTATAATGTAAAAAATGTTCAATTTCGTTTTATATTAATTTTTTCTGTGTCTGTAAGCTAAATTTATGAACATCTTGTATGTTTGCTTAACTACAAAAACAGCTGAAGTTACTGAAAACAGGTCAACAGTGGCAACATCCTCAAAACAGTCATTAGGAATTGAGAAGTCCAACATTATATGTTGGTAAAATGCACACCCACATTTCAGAATTGTTTATCAAAATATTGGGAAAATTACTGGAATAAACTCTTCAGCATTACACCATCAGGCAACCGTTTCTGTTTGATTTCAAATTGTGCAAGGAGTCCATTTCTGTGTCACATGCTGCAACAACCGGATAACATCCCTTTCGGCCTAACCTACAAAACTGCAGCAAACATCGAGTCAGAACAGCAACACCGCTGACCTTGACAGGTTCACAGGTAAACACGTCGCCAAACCTCCAAAGTTCAATTAACTCAACACACGAAGCTCTGCCAAGACAAACTGCAAAAAGTCTCAAAATAGAACCAAATCCTGAGGACTGAGAGAGGTTCCAACATTCATTCACTCTGTTCAGCTCAGGTTCATCAGGTCTGTGCTGACAAACTGAACGACTGCAGAGTTGGATGAAACCATGGCTCTTCTTCCATTTTACATCAATGTCAGGACATCAGTGTCATTTTAGCTTTAATCTTACAGGGTATAATGAAAATGAAGATAACTCACATATATTTATTCTTCAGAACCATGTTACTTTGGCCTTCTGTACAGAGGAAAGTGTGTGTATGTCTAGGCTCACCAGCTGTTAGGACAACACACGTTTGAAATGAATGAATGTGTAACTTCCAGAGTCCAGAGAGGTCAGAGACTGCCACAGCACAGTCAAGGGTTTGAAGAACAAAAAACCTTAATTCATTGCTCTCTGGAGGTGACCTCAGACATTAACTCCTTAAAGTGTTATGATTTCTGTCTGTGTTAAGTGTTTTTATGTTTTGTTTCTGTCATGTTCATGTTTCCTTCCTCCTGTCTTGCCCTTGCTCCAGCCCCACCTACTCACACCTGATCCTCATGTGTCTCCCTCAGGTGTTTGTTGTTAGTAATTGTTGTCTGTGTATTTAAGCCCAGTCTT
>NW_013952494.1:970002-973639 GCF_001266775.1 Austrofundulus limnaeus
CACCTGATCCTCATGTGTCTCCCTCAGGTGTTTGTTGTTAGTAATTGTTGTCTGTGTATTTAAGCCCAGTCTTGTCACTGTGTCTTTGTCTGATCATTGTTGGTTTGTTTGTATGCTCCAGTCTGATTCATGTTCTACCCTAGCTTTCTTGTCCCTGATTTTTGTTTAGTTCTCTGTTTTTTTGCCACCACATTGGCTTTTTATTTAATAAATTTTTGTTAAAACTTTCTAGCCTGCCTGCCTGCATTTGGGTTCACCCTGCCTCACAGCTATAACATAAAGAGTATCTAACAGGGGTGTGCCAAAAAAAATACATTCACTTAAGAATCAGGATTATCATTTATGATTCAAAACTGATACAAAATGTCACAAAATAAAAAATAAAAACAAATCTGCTGGCTGTTGGCCTCCACTTTAACTACGCTGGACCTCCTGACGTCACCATGCAGCCAGTTTTCGAATGCTTGTGTGGAAAACACCGAAACAAAAAGGAAAATACTACAATGGAGGAAAGAGAGTACCCTGATCATGAGGATCTTTGCACACTAATAAATCAAAGCAAAAATCATTATGAATCAAATCGTTTTTAATCGAAGATCTACTTTGAATCCAATTGTGGTCCCAAAATTTATTAAAGAATTTAATCGTGGGATAAAAGATTCAAACCTCTAGTATCTAATGCCACTAACTGTCATGGCAGCCTTGATGATGGTGACAGTTAGTAAAAAGGTGATATAAGCTTGTTTATTACTGGCGCCGATAAACCCCACAGGTTAGACACAGAAAAGGAGAAAATCAAGCATGGAAATGGTCTTTTGTGCTTGATGTAGGAGGAATAAAAGAGGCAGAGAATAAATTATGCATTACTTGAAATGTAATTAAAATGTTCAGTGAGAGGAAACTGAAAAGTCTAAAGAGTGAAGCCTCTGCCCAATAAAAATAATCCAAAAATATAAATAAATAAATAAATAAATAAATAAAATAAATAAATAAATAAATTTAAAAAAAGCAATTCAAAATCAGAAATTAGTCTTACTTTTTAACAGCAAACAAAAGAGACAAGGTCACAGTGAAGAGAGAAGCTGCATGAGGATGCTACTGCAGATCTGAACAGAGTCAGACTGTGAGGAGGGGAGGCAACGGTCGGTGTCCAAATGGCCGGCAGKGCGTAACATGAATCTCCCAGGAGTCCGTCTTTATCTCTGCTCTGTCTCATCAACACACACACACACACACTCAAACTCACGGCTCTGACTGCTGATACTTATACCCTTCCATCACCTCACAGCTAAAAGCTCAGGCTGACACACTGTGAAGACATCCAAATCTTATCAAGCACATTCTGTTTTCTTCGTCTGAATCGGTCCTTGGGCCAGAGGAAAATTTGGTGTCACAAAAGGAACAAAAAAAATCTGGAATAGGTGGTTAGATAAACCCAAACTACTGAAAAAAAACCATGATGGCACACTTTTTAGACATTTTTTTATTTTTTAAGATGCATCAAATACTGAATGATACAAATTCCCAATAACCTATGAAGAGATGCAGTAAAAATGTGTTGAGAATGAATTTAAACATTCAGCACCATGTGAATAATAAATATTTATATGCAGAATCTAAAATTGTTATCTTACATCTAGTGGGCCTAATTTTCGACTTAAATACATGCATTTTTACATCCCTTAACCCCACTTCACCAGTTTATATTATATCTATACATATTGTACTCCAAACTTATACAGAACCTTCCTCCTAAGCATAACAGTGCAGATCAGTTATTTTGTCCCAGAACCAATTTTAATGCCTGTACCACCAATTTAATAAACTAAGTATTTAAATTTAGAACAAAAAGTAAAAAAAAAAATGTGCTTGGTAGATTATTTCTTTGTTGTAACAATGCTTATAGCGCTGGAGAGCCTCTTAATTTCCCTTTTAAATGGTGTCACATTTGTAAGGAACATGCATTTGTGGGATGACCTCAGATATGTAGCTAACCAAATAGCATTGTCCCAAAAAGAGTTCCCTTTAATGATACCATTTGGTCAAATTTTTGCTCCTGACCCAAGGACTAAATATTTACCTAAAGTTAACAACAGTTAAAGCAGCAAAAGCCCATCCATAAAGTCAAAATTTCTGCTATGATTTTTTTTCTCATAATATTTTGGTTACAAGCATTCATTTTATGATGATAACCATGTTCTCTGATGTCAGCCGGTCTCAAACACAGACCTACACCAGTTCTTTTTGTTGTTCACTGCTTTGTGTTTAATTTGTCATGATGGGAACAGATAAACATCCTTAAGAAAGCATTTGATTAGGAAACACTTGTGTTTATCTTGTGTTCTGGACATAAATGGTAAGGTCTCAGTCGGCTCGGCCCCCCTCGCTGGGCGAGCTGAGAAACTGTGTTTGTTCAAAACCTAATCCCTCTTCAAACACGTTACCGCTGACGAAGAGAGCAGTTTTGAGGAAACTCAGCAGCAATCAGAGAGCCTGTGTGCTCTGCTCGGAAACGGGAAGTGACTGTGGTGGGCGTTGCGCGAGGGAGGAAAGAACTTGTGTTTATGTGTGTGTGACTGTACTTGAGCTCTGACGGGCAGGACTCTGAATGCTGGACTCGGTTCAGAAACTAACAGGAAATCCTTTATAACCAGAACCAGGAGTCACCTGAACACCTCCCATGTGAGTGAATAAAGCTACGAGACCAAAGGGGAAAAACATTCGCCCACCAAAAGCCGCGTGGGACACGAAGAGCCCATTCCATCACAATGGATGGAAGTTTAAATTGTGTTTTGTTTGCAATAAAGATTTTCCGTTTTCTACATAAACACTTGGATACGTGTGTCTGTACACACACAGAGTAAGAGGAGTGGGGTGGGGTACAAAAATGTACATTTTTATTTTTAAAAAAAGAAGCTTTAAATAAAACAAAATCAAAATGACTATACATTTGGGTTTTAGTCAAGTAAAAAGTTAGGCAAACAAATTTCTGTTTTCAGCTCGTATTCTCCAGAGAAATGGGATGTTATTCTAGCTGAAAACGGCTATTAATCTCACTGGCAGCTTTAATTTCTCAACAGAAATCGGGCACAGTATCAGAGACCTCTGTGTCTTAGAGGTCTGGAGAAAAATCTTAAACTTTAAACTTTTTCTGATTCAAACATGGAAAGGGAAAGAACGATGTTCACCAGCAACAAGCCGGCTATAATCTAAGAGTCACGGTATTTAGACTGGCTGTGTAGCGGTGCAGTTACAGTCACATTACAAAACACAGACTCTGAATGTCCTTCAAAGCTTCACTGTTTTGCTTTAGTGGAGACAGAGAGAAGGAGCTTATAAAGGAAGTGTCTAGAAGCTTTTATGATGGAAGTGAGGACACACATACATTGGGTAAAAAAAAAAGTCTACACACCCCTGTTAAAGTCTAGGTTTTTGTGATTTTTAAAAAAATGAGACCAGCATTAATTCTTTCAGAACTTAATGTGAGCTTTAATCTGTACAACTTAATTAAAAAAATATATATATATTTTTGGAGGGAACTAAAAAGTGGCTGCATAAGTGTGCACACCCTTAAACTAATACTGTGTTGAAGCACATTTAGACTTTACTACAGCACAGTTTTTTTTTTTTTTTTTTT
>NW_013952494.1:973794-985087 GCF_001266775.1 Austrofundulus limnaeus
TTGCAAAAATGCTCCAACTCTGTCTGATTGTGAGGGCATTTCTTGTGCACAGCCCTCCTAAGATCATTCCACAAATTTTCTATGGAATTCAGGTCTAAACTCTGGTTGGGTCATTCCAAATTTTTAATCTTCTTTATGTGAAGACTTTTTTGTTGTTGTTGATTGGGTCATTGTTGTTTTGAATGACAAAGTTTTTTCTTCACCTTCAGCCTTCTAATAGAAGCCTGAAGGGACTGGGGGCCTCACTTGGCGGGCTGGACAGACGTCACTGGTCCTCGAGCCACTAGTTGCCTATATCCAAATGAATACACTACAAAGACAAGACATTTAACGTTCAAATTGATAAACTATATTAATATAAACTATAATAATATTCACTAATTTTGAATTTGATGACTGTGACACGCACCAAATGAGTTGGGACAGGGGCAACAAAAGACTGGGAAAGTTGAGGAATGCTCAAAAAACACAGATTTATAGCATTCCACAGGTGAACAGGTTACAGTAATTGGAAACAGGTGAATGTCATGATTGGGTATAAAGGGAATGTCCCTGAAAGGCTCAAGCTTAGGTTATAGTTGACGCGACGCACAGGCGCGAGGGGGTTTGCGTCAAAAGTTACGCAATTGCGGCGTCTCCGCCCCCGCACATCGGCCCCGCGTTGTGTCCTGACGCGTGGTCGTGCACCTCCGAAATTTTGAAACTCCACAAAGGCTGCGCGCCACTCGTAGCGAAGGTGCTCTCGCTGAACAGGTCCGAATGTACCGGCATCTGTATGATCCCTCCATGAGAGATCATAAAGACAACAAGATGGCACAAAACTCATGGAAGGAAATAGCAACGGCTTGAAAGAAAGATAAGTTAATAGGCCGGACGACATGGAAAAATATTTGCGACTGGTTTGTGATCCTGGTGGAAACAAACCAGTGTTGCTCTCTCAGTTCGTGAAGCACAGAGAAACAGATAATAGGGAAAAAGAGGTAAATGTGTTTATTTGTTATGTGTGACGTCAAGCGTTTCTTCTTCTACACTCTTCCCGACTACTTTTCCGCTGGTTTGGCACCGTACTGCCATCTGTCGGTGATGGAAGAACAGCGATAACATGAACGTCAACTATGTTTTCACACAGCTTGCGGCTCAGGAGTGGGTGCACTCCGCAGAGCTTCCGCGACAACCCGAAGTGCGACTATACCCAACCTTTAGTCTCTCACAAGCAAGGATGGGGCGAGGTTCACCACGCACAACTGCGTGAACAAATAGTCCCAACAGTTTAAGAACAGTTGTCGATGTACAACAACAACGAATATAGGGATTTCATCATCTTCAGTCCATAATATCACCAAAGAATTTAGAAAATCTGGACAAATCTTATTGGCATCAAGGCAGAAAACCAACATTGAATGCTGAAACCTTCGATCCTTCAAGCAGCACTGCATTTAAAGGGGCAATATTATGTGTTTCTCAGGCATATATTTAAACACTATACCATAATAAAGTATCTACGTCACCTTTAGTTGTTATTAAAATGCTGTTTTTATGTTTAAATAGAAAATAAACTTATCTTCTCATCACTTCCTCCTCTAAGCGCCTTGAAATTGACCTCTGTCTCTTTAAGAACCACCTTCCACTTCTGTCCCGTCCCATTTCAGTGAGTGGGGGGGGGGGGTGGTCGTGCGTGCTATGATGCAGTTTACTTGGCATCTGAAAATACATTTCCTCAAAGGTATTTTGAATCTGAAGAGAGCTTCGCTGAGTGAGAAGTATGTACGGTAGTGTTAAGAGCAGCAGACAGTTTAAGTTTCACTTTTACTTTGCTCTGTCACTGCCGAGAGCCTGCAGGAGTCATGGACGGAGTGCTTGAGGTGGGGGTGGGGAGGTGTGCTCCGTGATGAGGAAGCTCAGCTTAAAGACACGTCCCAGGGGCGTTTCTGGTACCAAAAGGCGTTTCTGGTCCCCACCTGTCGTTTTGCTCCTCAGCATGGCTGCCTAAAAATGCTGCAGGATTTCTCAAAAATGCATGAATGAGTCAAAGCAAGGCTTTGGGCATGTTTTTTATGAGAGTATAACATTATAACATGACATAAAACTCAAAAAAGTTGATTTTACATGATATTGCCCCTTTAAAATCCAACATCATTCTTTAACAGAGATTATCACATGAGCTCAGGAAGACTTCAGAGAACCATTGTCAGTGAACACAGCTCATCTCTACGTCTACAGGTGCAAATTAAAACTCTACCATGCAAAGCCAAAATTATACAGCAACAACAGCCAGAAATGGACTGAGCATGTGTTGCAGGCATCAAATTCAAAATGAGTGAATCTTAAAACAAATCAATAAAGTTTATTTGTTTGAACATCAGATATCTTGTCTTTGTACTGTAGTGTATTCAATTGAATATACTTGTTGAAAAAGTTTTGCAAATCATCACACTCTGATTTTTTTTACACACTGTCCCAACTTCATCAGAATTGGGGTTGTAAAAAAACATTTTACTGGTCAGTTGGTAAAAAAAATATTGAGTTTTACCAATGAAAAAGAGTAAAGAGTGCAAATGAAGTCAGTTTGATTTGGAAAAACTGTATGAGGGCTGAACAGTCAACAAGACTTTGTCAAGAAATTTGGTTCCAGTTCTCAAAAGTTGTTTTTTTTTTTATAAAACATCAACATTTGGTTTGACAGTTATATGCCAGTTCTGAGAAAAATGGAGACATGTTGCAATTGATCTGTTGCATTTAGCACATCCTACATCTGAACTGTTCATGGCACATTGATGCACATTCAGTCAGAGCTTCAGGCGTGAGCCTGCATATTCCACCCAGTGTTAGAAACCACAAAAATACACATTTCTAAATCTTTACATTATCTTATGATGAAGGAGTACAGTGGAGAACAGATGATGAAAAACAACAACATGGAATTTTCCATCCAAAAATCACTTCAGGTTTAGGGGCTATGCTGGGCCATAAACAGGTCAGGTCTGAAGTAGCTTAGCCCCCAAGCCTCTGTGTTTGTCAACCAAAGAGAGACATGGTGGGGGCGGGGTGGGGGAATCAGTGGAAAATTACCAATCCCGCACTCACTCACTCACTCACTCACGCACAGACGCACACACACACACAGAGACACACACGGAATCAGAAGCCGTCCAAGGGGCCAACCCAGGGCTACATTTCTACCTCACTCGATGGTTATGAGGCAGCTTGCGTTTTTATTGGGAGGGGTGTGAGGGGGACGCATGGCTGCGTTGTCGGGACGCAGCAGCCCGCAAAGCTATGCATACAAAGACATCTGATGGTGTGTGTGTGCTCACGTCCCTGCACATTTCCAAGAAAATACCGGAGACGTGTCCAGCGGGGTCGAATAAGCGATGGGCGAGCAGCACGCACGTGTGTGTCTGCGTGAGCGTGTGTTTGCACTTTCAGTAAGTGTTGCGTGCGTTTTATGCTTTTTGAATCTGTAATTATAAATGTACATCAACAGGAATTGGCGTAATTTATGAAATAAATCCATTTTCCGCAATTTTCACACATTTATCCATCCATACTTTGTCTTCTTAGAAAACTCTGTACCAAAGTTTACTCAAACAAAAGAACTTCCACAAAGCTGTATTACCTGGGTTCCAAGGCAGCCCACCATCATGTGAGTGAGCAATTTGGCAGCAAACATGGGGGAACGGGAGCACAAGACATGGGATATGATGGCCAATGCAAACCCTGAGGAAAGAAATAAAAATAAAACATGGATTTAGTCTTATTAATTAAAAGAAACAACAGCAAAAAATGTTGAAATTATTAACCTCTTTTTATTGCAGAGAAGAAAATGTATTTAATTCATTTTGGATCAAACTGAAAACAAAGGCAAGTGATTTGAGGGCAAACAGGAGAAAAGGAAAGAAGGAAGAAAATCACACGAGGAGCGTTTTTGTACCTGAGATACAAATAAATCCTGATGTGTAGAAGGCCTCGTTGTAGGACGCAAGCAAGGCAAACTCTGCGTGGGCTGCATAGATCGACAAGTGGGAGCAAGCACACTCCACGTAAGTCCCACTTTCCTTCACAACTCTGCAGTACCGACCATCTGATGACCAGCTGGAGGAGAAAGGAGACAAAGCAAGGTGAGACAATAAAAGATAAAAAAAAAAGTATTTGCAAACTGGATTCTGGAGTTTTACAAACTTTCATCCAACTTTGTCTCAATTTTCCAAAGATGTGGCATGATTTTAATAAGAAAGCACAGAATTGTGAAAATAAAAAAACCTTTTCCAGAAACTGGGATTTCTTATCTTGGGAACATGTTGCCAGAAAAATGAGCAGCAATGCAGCCTTCTTCCTGTTTGTGTCAAACTTACTGGAATAGTTAACACATCTCAGCTGCTGTTTGCTCTCCTTCGATTTACTTTTATAATCAGTATTTTCTCTTTTCCTTATCTAAATAGCTGCACTGACCAAACCAAACCTGCCAATTTTTAACTTGTAACAACGCGTTTTGGCCAATTCCTCATTCCACGCCCCAGCAATGTCCTCAACAAACAGACCCTGCGTCGGAGTGCAGACGACTGAATGTACAGACGTAAAATCAGAAAGGCATGAGAACTTTGATGGCTACAGCGAGGCCTTACTGACAGACCAAACTTGGACTTTTGCCTCTCACTGAGCAAACAGATTTTTAGTCAAGTGTGAAGATGACAAATAGAACTTAGCAAAGGTTTTATACAACTCCTGAATATTAGTACAGAGACAGAGGGAGGTTAGTAAAATAAAAAAGATTTAATGCGCACACACTGGTTTTAAAAAAAAGCCGAAGGCAAGGCAATGGAACAACCAGCTAATACCAGAAAAAACATCAGTTTTTTGTGAGTGAGAAAACATTTCTTAAAAAACTGAGGCCAGAATAAAATAAAAATAAAAATAATTAAAACCCTAAGGTGTTTCAAAAACATGCCATTCTGAGTCTTTTGAATTTGCAGAGGGAAACCACTGTACATCACACTCCAAACCTCGGCTATGACTTCCACTCCTTCTGTTTCAGCTGCTTCAAACTGAACGTCAAAACTCAAAGCAGTCTGTTTTCATCAGCAGTTACACAGCTTGGTTCCAGTACTTGGTCTAATGTTTTATATCTTTCTTAGGAAATCCAATGTCATTGTCAACATCATTGCCAGTCTTAAATTTTGATTCCCAGAAAAGTTAGAAATTCCGAGGGTCATGGGCCAGTTTAATGCTTTACTCAGGAGATAGTTCCCAAAAGATGGATCATTAACAACAGTCGAGTATTGATCTGCTGACAAAAGAAACATAGGGAGGTGAGGGTAACACTGTCAAATATGTTTCAGTGTGCTGAGTGATAGTTTGAGCTCGGTTTGCTGTTTATTCTAGTGTGAACTGTCGGGTTTGGCTTGTTTAAATGACATTAACCTGATTCATTATTATTGCTCAACTGTTATTGATTGCAATTTGTGCTGAGGGTAGGGTTAGGGTTGGATCTCTCAACCCACTTATTCCCCCACCAAAGAAATAAATAAAAAAATTGACCTAAAGACAGCTGAGGTACAGTAATTTTGTTGTTATACCAGCACATCAGTTAAAAACTCTTGAAACTGTGTTGAAAAAAGGCATGTTAAAATCCACATCTGACAAAGGCTGTTTTTGTGTATTAACCTTGCAGTGGTCTGATTCCACAAAAGGCACGCAGACTCTCCTGGTTTAACTTGCTGACCAGCAGAGTGAATACGATATATCACCTCAGTGCCATCTTCCAGGGGTCGTGATCCTCTCTCCTGGAGACTGACTGAGAAAACCTACAAACACAAACAGCAGCAGGGGAGAGTTCAGTTTAACAGGCTTTTTATTCAAGTGCAATACTGCCATCTGATGTTCAAACAAGCTAGTTCCTTTAAATAATAATTAGTGTACAGTATCACTCCTAATGCTCCTACCTTCCCACTGATGGCTGTGTTGGTATCATTGGTGAGAAACCAGTGTTCAGTTCTGAACTCGGTCTGCTGGATCCTGCTGAGGTTTCTACAGTCTGGAGTTAAGGCTGCTGGCACCGGCAGCAGGGTGTCTGGAAGCTGGAAGAAGTCTGAATTCTGTCCTCTGAACCTATGTCCATTTATTTGTGTGGGGTACCATTGGAAGGCAGAGATGGTCATAAATGGACAAGTTTCCAGAACAATACCCATGCTGGTGAAATTACACAAAAATATTTAGTTAGTGGCTTTTATCTTTTAGAACCTTTATATTTTTTTTAGTTGTTGTGATCTAAAATCTTGAAACTTACATCTCACATTGTCTGTGTGTGAGCAGAGAGAATGCGTATCGCTCTGTGACCTCGGCAAGGTGGCTGAGGCCGCGAGTGTCAACTCGACTGGGATTGGACAAGGCACATAACAGGTCATAGGTCAAATTCCGGCTGCTGTCATGTAAAGGAGTCTGCTCTGCTTCTGTGAGCACCTGGCTCAGGAAAAAAGTATAAAATCAGAGAAAAATTACATATCTGTCAGATATATATATATATATATATATATATATATATATATATAAAATCATATTTTTATTCCTTTAATTTTCTTAAATGTTACACCTTAATGCAGATTTTCTGATTTTTATTGTGCAATAAAATGTACATTTCTTTATATTCTCTCCCTTCTCCCATTGCATATATGTTACAACTCATCCTAAAAGTTGAGTAATTCATTTCTTCTCAACACAGTTTGTTATATCAAATTTCAGTGTTGTTGCCTTTTGCTTGGAGAATAAGCTGACAGCTGTGTTCATGTTGAGTGACAAGTGAACCATTTACAGGTGACATTTGAACACTTCAGAGGATGTAACATATGCTCTTTAGATGTAGCTGAACTACAGCACTACTGTGACTTACAAGCTTTAAATGTTACCCTTTTACAAACAATAAAGAAAGATCATATTATTTTAGCCTTAAGCGCTGTAAGTAAAATGGAAAAATATATATTTTTGTCAATTATATCATATACTTTCCAAAGTAAAATAAGAGTTTTATGGGAAAATTTTTTAAACAAATTATATTCAAGCTTGACATACAGTATATGACATTTAGTCTAATCCTTAAAAGGTCTTGTTTACATATTATTGATGACTAAGTATTTTTATTAGGTGTTGAGCACATGTATTTTTACTATCTTCATACTAGTACTCTTACCTTCCGCAGACCTTCAAGCACAGCGGTCATCTGCTCTCGAGTGAGGGGTACGACTAAGTTCCCCTTCATTCCTTGCAGCGCTGCATTCAGCACAGTTTGGTTAAGAGGCTGATGCAGTTGGTCCAGTAAGCCCCACACAGATTCACTGGCTGCGTTAGCCACCAGCGTCACATTAGCCAGGCCAAACCGCGAGTGAATGCCGGCTCCCCCCGAGGGATCGAAGAGCTCCACCTGGAAGCGCTTCGGCGTGGGTGAAGCCGAGCCGAGGTCAGGTGTCAGGTAAATGTCAATTGACGCGATCGGGCTCCCCACTTTAAAGGTTACTTGACCCTCCTGTTTAGGAAAGTCCATCCCGGCTTTAGCAGGCCAGATCACGTAGGGACCCACAGTGTCTTCTTTGGTGAGCTCCTAAAGGGAAGATGAACCATGTTTTGAGGTTTACTTACGTAAAAAGGCAACATGACTATATTTTATGTTTCATTCATTTATAACATCATCTGGTAATAAAACAGATTTTACTAAAGCACAAGTTTGATGTGTTTAAAATGATCACTTCCATGTTGTTGAGTGAAGCTGACTCGTGTTGTACTGTTGTGTTGAAAGCTTCAGTGAGGACTGATTTAAACTGTTCAGGAACATCTACAGAGATGAAAGCACACAGGTGTGGGTCTCTGTGAGGTTTCTGAGTTCTGTTGAGAGCACAAAACCCTCTCACTTTCATCTCCGGTATAAAAACAGTCAGTGGACACTGTGTGCCATCGATCAGAGTGCAGACATCACAAACTAACAGCTCTCAGAGGAACAGAACCCCGCAGAGAAACCATGGAGGTGAGGAGGAAACTGCCAGCTCTTTGGATTTTATAAGTCCTGAAAAATCAATGCTTTTATTATGCAAGGACAACATGGCCTGAAAACAGCTGTGCTGCTTTTTCCCTCAATAATAAAATGTATGCGCACATTAATAAAAATAAAAATAAAAACTTAAGGTTAATGTTTTTTTTTTTATTTAAAACATGGCTCAGAAAAGAAAACATTTAACACCTGTTTTGGTATTTGTTAAAGGGGCAATATCATGTAAAAACAACTTTTTTGAGTTTTATATCATGTTATAATGTTATACTCTCATAAAAAAACATGCCCAAAGCCTTGCTCTAGCTCATTCATGCATGTTTGAGAAATCCTGCAGCATTTTTAGGAAGCCATGCTGAGGAGCAAAACGACAGGTGGGGACTAGAAATGCCTTTTGGGACCAGAAACGCCCCTGGGATGTGTCTCCAAGCCGAACTTCCTCATCACGGAGAACACCTGCCCACCCCGCCCATGACTCCTGCAGGCTCTCGGCAGTGACAAAGCAAACGAGTGAAACTGAAAGTGAAACTTACACTGTCTGCTGCACGTAACACTACTTCTCACTCAGTGAAGCTCGTTTCAGATTCAAAATACCTTTGAGGAAATGTATTTTCAGATGCCAAGTAAACTGCATCACCCCCCTCCCCCCCCTGAAATGGGCGGGACAGAAGCAGAAGGAGGTTCTTAAAGAGACAGAGGCCAATTTCAAGATGTTTAGAAGAGGAAGTGATGAGAAGATACGTTTATTTTCTATTTAAACATAAAAACAGCATTTTAATAACAGCTAAAGGTGACATAGATTCTTTATTATGGTATAGTATTTAAAGGAGACCAATTATGGGTCCTAGAAATTTTTATGGTATGTCTGTGGGCTATCCAGATCATGTTCATTCAATTTAATGCACAAAATAATTCTCAGAAAATAAAATTTTCCATTTTCTAGTTCTGCCTGCTCTGACTTCCGTTCAGAAGAGCTGTTTATGTTAATGAGCTCTGTTGGTAACGCCCTCCAAAATTCTGTTGACATTAACTCCGCCCTCCAAAGCCAGCGTTTACGTTAGCATGACTAATAATAGCAGAAGCTCCGTTGTACAACCATATGAGAGACCCAGAGGCAGAGTCGTGGTCGCAGCTTCTTTCTTTTTTTTTTCTCTCCCTCCTCTGCTCTGAGCTCACTCTGCATGCTGTTACCAGAGCAGGGAGCAGCAGCAGCAGTGAAAACACCTCAGAAACTCAAACAAATAGGCTTTAACAAGGCTTTAATAAGCTAAACAATAGAGGTACATGAGAAAACGTGTTCATAACGAACAAAAATAAATAAATAATTAAATTGTGTCCATGCCATTCTTGAACCCTGGTCTCCCACTCTCTGCTCCAACACTCTATCCAATGCCCTATTGGAGGCTTGTCAAGAAATGAGCTGCGCATTGCACAACACCACGGTGAAGGCTTTTTATACTGAGGAGGAGGAGTCTCACCCGGGGGTTGATAGGTAAGGGGCTGAACGCAGGTTCCGGTGGGTTGTCGTACGGCTTGTGACATCACAAAATGACGGAAGTATAAAACTTGTCGTTAATATACATTAAAAATACATTTACTTACAGTAAATATGCCCCTGGGTGCATTTTTTTGGTCCTAGGACTGTTTTTTTAAGAAGTACATACCCAAAGTTGAGTAAAAAAAACTTTAAAAAGTGAATTTTGCATAATAGGTCCCCTTTAAATATATGCCTGAGAAACACATAATATTGCCCCTTTAAAGAAAATAAAATCCTCAGGCTAAACTTTGGAAAAATCTAAGTCATGACTGAAAATAAAAAGTCTTGCTTTACAGAATGAGACTAAAATGCCATCTCTATTAGCTGATGTATTAAAATAGTTCCTTTATTTTAAATCCAAACATCAGTATTGGACAAAAATAGTTTGAACTATGATTTCAAGATGCTTGTCTCTTTTCTTTGTGTTTATTTTGGTGCACCTCTGCAGTGTGCATGTAACACGTCAGTTTTCTGACCGCGCTCTTACCACCGTGCGATATTGTACAGTCACAGCTAAAGCGGTGCTCCCTTGTCTGTAGAGCTGCAGGCTGAGCCTCGTGGCCGTCAGAGTAGCGACGGCCAGTCTGTGACCCACAGTGAAGAGCACGACGCCTTCTGGACTGTCGCTCTCTGCCAAGGTGACGTTGGCAAAACGAGCGCTCCCGTTGATGGAAGCTCCAGCACCCACTTGGTAAATCTCCACCAGGAACCATGCTTGGTACTCTGGTTCCTAAAGCAAAGCAGATTTGTGATGTTTATAATTTTATTTAACACATCTCAGAATTCAGAACAATTAGAAAAGAACTGCAGTGATGCTTTTGCTGAGCGTCTCCTCACTCTCTTACCTCATCATCCAAGACCTGAAGAGTGAAGGCACATGTGATCTCCCCTCGCCTACAGATGGCTGTTCCTGATGTCTGCACAAGCTGCGCGGTCAGGTCGACTCCATTACTGATAAGGCTTACTGAGTCTTTGCTGAATGTAGCTCTCCAGAAGACCTGCAGATCTTCAAAAGCCCTGAGCATTTGGACACAATTTACATGAAGTAAATACAAATTGTAAAAGAAAAATTAGGGTGGCAGCTGATAATTCACCCAGTCCTGGACAAGAAAGTTTTAGCACCCTAAAATATTAACTAGAAGTAAATAAACATCCAAACAAATCAAACTATTACCTGTTTTCCTGCCTCTGTAGGTACAGCAGAGCAGTTCTGTTCACTGAATCCTCATGGAGAACTTGGCCCATCAGAGAGTTAAAAGTAAATCCTATTATACCATTCTGGAAGTCACTCCCTGAACAAATGGAAGCAAAAACAAAAGAAAGCAGTGGGAAATATAATTAGAGTTATTTTGAAGTTTGAATTGTATAAACTAGTATCCTGTATCCTAACCTAAACTATCTCATTTAGATCAACCTGAACTGCAATGACTATAGCAGTGGCACTGTTATGTTGTTTGTAACTGCAGCTGGATACAAAGTAGAGTAGAGTAGAGTAGAGTAGAGTAGAGTAGAAGGAAAGGCAAGTAAAAGTAGAATAGAGTAGAGTAAAATGAAAGTAAAGTAAAAGTAGAGTAGAGTAGAGTAGAGTAAAATGAAAGGCAAGTAAAAGTAGAGCAGAGTAGAGTAGAGTAGAGTAGAGTAAGATAGAGTAAAAGTAAAGCAGAGTAAAGTAGAGTAGAGTAAGGTAGAGTAAAGGTAAAGTTAAAGTAAAGTAGAGTAGAGTAAGG
>NW_013952494.1:985759-1013771 GCF_001266775.1 Austrofundulus limnaeus
ATTACATTCAGTGTACTTCTGAGTATACCTTCATAAAATTACTGTGGGCCAATTTAATCCTAGAAGTATACTTGTTAGTAAGATGCTAGTATACTTATATCAGTTTATATGGTAAATAAAAGTACACTTAGGAAAATACACTTTTATAAACTTTAGTATACTTAATGACATGTACTTAAAATTTACTTCTTTTTGGTAAGTTTATAAACTTAAAAAGGCATTATAACATATTATTACATTATAACATTATAACTTAAAGTATACTTTTATAAAAAAAATCCCAATTTAGTACGAACAAGTATAAAATCAGTATACTTTCTAGTACACTACAAGTACATGGTGCCAAGTATAATTGATATACTTAAACTTATACTCAAGTATACTTATTAAAATGAACTACTACTTTTTGCAAAGGGTTATTAAAATCTTCATTTTGTTGTTTCAGATTTCCAAAACTTTCTAAAAACTAGGTTTCAATTTTCAAAAACAGTTTTATGAATTTCAAACAAAATGTCAAGAAATGTGGTTCTAAATGACTAAACATATACAATCTATACTTTTCTAAAATAATGTTCTTAATTGTTTAAGGCTAAAAGCTTTCCATATATACCAAGGATGATGATCTTGACATAAGATCCGAAACCCTGTTGGGGGCTGTCTGTGATCTGAGCGCCTCCTTCTGGATCACTGAGGTAGATGAAGAACACTTCCTGTCCCTCAGGCTCTGAGTCGTCCACGATGATGAGAATCACTTCTGTCTCTTCCTCACCAGGCTGCAGAGACACCACAGAGGACTCCAAGTAGAAGTCCTGCTGCTCCTTTGCCAGAGTCCCGGCGGATTCCAGAGTAAAAGGGGGAGGTTTTGTACTTCCATCTGAGAAAAATGACACAAACGCACAAACATGAGCAAAACTTACATTTAATAATGAAGAATAGATTTTGATAAAAAACAGACCTCCATATGCTTGGACTCGAACTGTCACAGCCTCTGCAACACTGTTAGACCTGCGCACCCTCAGAACAACCCTTTGCTGGTTTGTATCATTTTTGTCCTCCTGGACTTGGACTTGAACAGGTCCAATACTCAAAACCCCACCAGTTGCGTCACTTGCCAGGATGGTGACAGTGGCCACGCTGTGTTTAGGGTTGAGTCGTGGCGGTGTATTAGCCCAGGTAAAACCTGGACTCAGGACCTGAACGTTGGTTAAATTGACGTGAAAGTACTCGTTGGGCTCTGAGAGGGAATCATCAAGGATCAAAAGGCTGAAAGATGCGTTTGTTTGATGAGGCGAGTCAAAGACCAAACGTCCATTTAGCACTGCAACAAAGTCCTTCCCTGCTGCTGCGCTGCCGTCTAACGTCGTATACGACAGGTGAGTCGTGTTGCTACGAAAACCGTAAAGTCTCTGGACGTACAGTGTTAACATCTGGACCTCCTCAGCAATAACAAGCTGTCGAGAATCAGGAGCGAACTGGTAAATACCAAGTGGCTCCACTTCTGCCACCGTAAAGCCGGGTCTGTTCAGAAAAACCACACAGAAGCAAGAATACTGGTTAATTAGCAACTCTGATAAATATTTACTTAACCCCACTGCTGAGAACCAACCTTAACCTGACGGCTCCACTCGCAGAAGAGCTCGAGGTGGCATTAGTGAGATGTACAGCATAGGAAGCTGCTTCTAATCCATCGGCTATTGCAGTGCACGATATGGTTTTATTCCTTTCACCATGAGCAAGGATCAGTGAGCCTAGATATAAAAACATGTCACTGACAGTTAGGAACCCTAAAGTAAGTGACTTTAGCATAATAAAAAACAAAACAAAACTAATGTTTAAGTATATATTCTTGACACTCAGGTTTGCTGAGTTCATTCCCTCTCTGGCTCTTACCTGAGTTTGGGACAATAGGTCCCGTTCTGAAACCAGGGGGATCCTGTCCAGAAGGAAAACCAGCTTTCCACTGAACCTTTATCTCCCCAAACAGGCCTTTTCGGGTCACCTTTGCTTCGAACATCCCAGTTTCTACATTCAGAACCTGCAGAGCCACTGAGGCAAAGCCAACCTGTGTGACAAAAAGAATGTTTAATTACGATTTGATACGATTGTCCACTGTTGAATATGCTGTACCTCCAAAAGCTAGATCTTTGTCAGCATGCATCTTTTTTAGCGCAGTTTAGTTGACCTTAAGTTAACAAGTTATAATCACGATTCTGTAAAAAAAAAACTGTGTTGTTCAAAATGGTATGTCGGAATAATCAGGAATCTAACTGGGTTTCTTGTCAAAACTTTATTCTCAATCTTCTGACTCCACTCAGGTTCATACAGCACTCAGCAGGCCTCAGTGTAAGACCTTGAGCTCAACCAAAACAAAACACAGGAGCCCCGCTCTGAGCAGAGACTCTGCAACACACTAATGACTTCTCATTATTGTAATAACGAAGTGATCTTATAATGTACATCTCTTCCTGGTTACACCCCTGGAGGCGTTACCTTTTATGTCAGACAGAGAACATAAATCATTTTGTTTAGGCTAAGGAAAGAACACATAAGCACACCAACATTTTGTCTGCTTTAACCTTAAAGGCTGCAATGATCAGAAAGTATAAAATACAATACTTCATCTAACATTCAATTAATCGGTTACAAAATTTCCTTCAGTTCAGTTTGTTTGTGAATAAAGGTAGAAATGAAATCAGACAAATTCAACAAAAACAATAAAATTTTGAAGAAACACAGTTATGCCTTCATCCTTTGATTTTTCTAGTTCTGAACATGTCCTGCTTCTGAAGGCCTTTCGGCCACGGCAGTAAAAAACAAATAGTTTTCAAGGATAAAACCGCACAGCTCACCTCTGAGCTGGCAGCTTCTTCAGGTACAGTCACCGTGGAAACATTGGCTTCAGGATGGAGGCGAGGCAGAGAGCCTTGGACGGCGCTGACTAGTTGGACATCAGTGAGCTCTGCGGTGAAGCTCACACCCGCTGATAAAAACGCCTGCAAGACAAAAAGTGTGGAAAAACCGGAGTCCTTTAAAGCAGATCGGTTCATCCAATGGATGCTATGCGAGTTTCTCTGTTATAAAGCCACTTCTTCACCTGACTACTGATGGGGATTGTGACTGCACTGAACATTTGCCCCTCTGTCAAAAACAGCCTTCCTTCTGCTCGTCCTCCCAGCATCGTCTGGATGTCCATCAGCTTGTCTGTCCCACCGATCCTATAACCCACGCTGACGTTCCCAAAGAGCCCAGCAAGCCGAGACACGTTCACAATCAGCGCTCTGCTGACCTCAGACCCTGAACCCACCACCACTATGGACTGCTGCACGGGGTTCAAGGAAAACACACCGTGGGGCTCGTCGTTAGCAGGCACCCTAAAAGAAATAAAAAGTTGGGAGGAATCATTTCAAATTATAAAACCTTTTTACTTTTCACTTATTTTTTAAAAGTATAACTACAGTTCATTATGTTTCATATGAACTCACAAATTCATAACTATCCTACTAGGCAATCTTTTCATTTGCATCTTTCATTATACAAATCATTGCGTGACCAATTTTCAATTACATTTTAAGGAGCTAAAATGTGGAATTCTAATGTTGAACTTGTGGAACCTTCAGTATCTCTTTTTGTGTATAAAAATAGATTAAAAACCAAGCTGTGGATTTTGTAATGTATAATTCAAGTGATTTTGGATTCTTCTTATTTTTGCATGTGTTTCGATGGATTTTATATTTTATTTTGATGTCTATTTTTGTATTGATTTTGTTCCATTTTCATTATTTTTTGTGTGTTTTTTTCTATTTTATGGTTTTTTACTGCTGTGTTGTAGTTTGTTTTGATTGGGAGTGGATTTTACATAAGCCTATTTAGGCTTTTACCCTTCCCTTGCATGTGAAATATGTCGTTTTGAATTGTTGTTGCATTATTTGTTTTACTTCTTATGTGTTAAATAGATAAATCAAACAGTGACAAACCTTATATGAGTTCTGGTAAGGTTTGGGTTGCTATCTAGAGTAGCGCCACCCTCCACGGTGGTGAGCTGGACAACATAGAGCTCCTCCAGCTCCGGCACTGTGTCAGGCATCAGGCTAAGGATGATCGCTGCTTCTCTCTGGCCTTCCACGATCATTACTGAGCCAGAAAATGCTCGAAAGTCACCTGTTATATCCGAGTCGCTTTGTATCTGCCAGTGGACCTGTAAAAAAAGACAGGATTGTGTTAAAAACTGATGCTTTTTTAGATGAACAGAAAATAAATGTGCATTTTTGACACATTCGTACAGTGATGTTTCCCATGACGCCCTCTCTGCGTGTAATCAGCAAGGAAATGTTACGTGGACCCTCTGCTTCTGTGGATTCATTGACAACATGTTCTTGAAGAGCATTAAACGTGAACTGGACTATACCATTTGGGTCACCATACTTCTCTATCTGAAAAACAAACACACGTGAGGAGAGAAGACCTTAGCGGGGTGTGCCATAATGGTATTCTTCAGTAAAATACCTTAAGTGTTACGGAGCCGGCATGAGGATCAACATCCATCTCTCCAGAGAGGATGCCGAGCTCTATAACAAACATCTCCTCCACTTCCACTTCACCGTGAGGCAGAACCCGCAGCTCTATAGTCGCTGTACTTTTTTCACCATCTTTAAAAAAGAAGGACCCGTTCACAGGCTCTTTAATGTCAGTGTTCACCGGGGGAAGGACCTCTCTGCTGTTAGGTCCTCGGATGATCCAAGAAACCTGTTTAAAAAAATAGAGAGATTCAGCCAGATGTTGTCAGGATAAACTGATGTAATTTTCGTTTCCAGCATCGGTCCACGCACCGTTGCATTGCCCAAAAGTCCTCCTGCCCTCTCCACAACAAAAGTTAGCTTCAACATGGAGTCGGGGTTCGCCACGGTGGTCAGACTTTTATTTTGGAAGCGGACCACACCGCTCGGAGAGTCGCTCTTGCTGATGGTTATCCTCGCGAAACGCTGTGGTCCTAGAACTGCTCCTCCTGTAGCTCCAACCAGCAGGACCTCAAATGTTTCTGCAGATTCACTAGAGGGGAACCATTTCAACACATGTTAAGATATTTACGATGATAGCAATCTGATTGCATTGATCAAAACTGGCGTCGCTGATGCTAATTATTAGCCTCTCACCTTTCCAGGTCATCGATAACAGTGACGTTGATGTAGCTGACATTCTGACCACTGACAAACATCACAGAGTCACTGCGCAGGATGTAGTCGACATCAGGAGTTGCACTCAAGCCTCTTGAGCTGAAGTTAGCTGAGACCAGTCCATATGAACCGACTCTCCTCACCACCGGGATCAGCACAGTACCCACATCCTCGTCAACTGAATGAAGGAATGCAAGAACTCTTAGCAAAAAGTAGTATATGTAATTATCCATTAAGTATACTAATTTTAAACTAAAAATAAAACAGTATACTTCCCGTTTACTTTCTATGCACTTATCTCAAATATACTTAACCAACTTTATCTTACACTATACTTTGCTTGTACTAAAAGTATACTAAAAGATTAAGTACACTTAGTTCATATTAATGTTTAAACTTTTGGCCAAGATAAACTTTAGTAGTACACTGAAAGCACATTTTCACACAGACTGGTTTATTTGTAGTATATTTCAAGAATAAACTAAAAGTACACTTAGAAGATTACATTCAGTACATGTCTGAGTTTACCTTCATAAACTTACTGTGGGCCAATTTAATCCTAGAAGTATACTTGATGGTAAATTGCTAGTATATCAATATATATGGTAAATAAAAAACACTTAAGAAAATACACTTTTACATACTTTAGTATACTTAATGACATGTACTTAAAATTTACTTCTTTTTGGCAAGTTTATTAACTTAAAAATGCATTGTAACAGTATACTTAAAGTATACTTTTGTAAACAAAAAAAAACATCCCAATTTAGTATGAACAAGTATAAAATTAGTATACTTTCTAGTACACTGCACGTACATGGTGCCAAGAATACTTGATATACTTAAACCTATACTCAAGTATACTTATTAAAATGAACTTCAAGTATACTACTTTTTGCTAAGGGAAGAAACATTTATTGTTATTTTTGATTGCATACAATAAATAAAATCTGTTAGGACTTCCTTTTAGTTTTACCTGTGATGTTAAGGTAATCCTGCCTGAACTCCAGGACTCCTTCAACGTTATCATTCTGCTGTATGATCACAACAAGAGTGGAGATGTTGCCTATAGCTGGAGGCTGGTCCAACTGCAGCCCTGACTCTCTCACTGTGTAGTCCACAACACTGTCCACAAGAGGGAGATGCAACATAAGAGAAATGCGCTATGGCTTTAGGAGCAAACTCCTATTATACATTCAGTCCAGTGTAGTCAGTAACCTGAAATTAAACAGCTCTACATTATTGATGTTGACAAAAAACATTTCAGGCCCTTCTGGAAGACTGTCATCCAGAACACGCAGCGTGATTTCTCCTGAGGTTTGGCCTGGTGTGAATAGCAGTCGTCCTGAAGCTGGAGCAAAGTCCAGGCCGCTGACTGCTGTGCTTCCTGAGGTGTCATATCTCACCCACACGCTGCCCAAACTGCCAAGGGAGCGATTCACTGTCACATTGACCTGTGGGAAAAAATTCAAGTATATCATTCTGGGTTAGGTTTGAACTGCATCACCGCCTAACTTCATTTTTTATGAGTCCCATGTTTATGACCTCACCAGTCCCTCTTCCTCTTTTGCCCTGAGCTCAAGCTGGGTGAAGGAGAAAAGGCCATAGGGGCAGTCACTAGCTGCCATAGTGATCCTGGCATGCTTGGCTGTGGGACTTATCTCCAGTCCCACTGTAGCTGAGGTGAGTGAGAGCTGGTACTCGCTGCGCTCTTCAGGGACGTCATCGTCAATCACCTGCCATCATAAAGACATCAGTTTAAAGGAAGGACTCAGAAGGCTGCAGCCATAAAGCCTTTTGCTATGAAAGTGTGTCATTACATACCTTCAGAGTAATGTTGGCCACAGACTGTCCATCTCTCATGGTCACCACGCCAGAAATGGTTTCAAACTCAGACGCTCGGGCAGGAGTGATGTTCCAAAAAACTTGCACCTCTCCAAAAACGCCGGGACCTCGCACAAGACTACAGGAAAGCACATGGGTGCACAGTTTTACTTTGCAAGGAGTAAACATTGGATTTTAAATCAGTAGTTTTGACATTTTAGAGTGGAATTGTCTGGAAAGGTTATGAGAAATGAATATCTTACCTGTTGTAGATTAGATATTTTATTGGCCTTATTTTGACCAGATTCACAAGTTAACAGCTAGTTTGAAGATAATCATAAATAAAGTGCATTGTGGTTGTCTTAGAACAACTCCAACTTTTAAAGGGGACCTATTATGCAAAATTCACTTTTTAAAGCTTTTCATACTCAACTTTGGGTATGTACTTGTTAAAAAAAAACAGTCCTAGGACCAAAAAAATGCACCCAGGGGCATATTTACTGTAAGTAAATGTATTTTTTATGTACAATATATTAATGACAAGTTTTATACTTCCGTTATTTTGTGATGTCACAAGCCGTACGACAACCCACCGGAACCTGCGTTCAGCCCCTTACCTAGCAACCCCCGGGTGAGACTCCTCCTCCTCAGTATAAAGAGCCGTCACGGTTCTTGTTGTGTAATGTGCAGCTCATTTCACAACAGGCCTCCAATAGGGCAATGGGTACAGTGTTGGAGCAGAGAGTGGGAGACCAGGGTTTGAGACCGGCATGCACTGTTTTATTTTTTATTTTTTTCGTTCGTTATGAACACATTTTTTCATGTACCTCTATTGTTTAGCTTATTAAAGCCTTGTTAAAGCCTATTTGTTTGAGTTTCTGAGGTATTTTGACTGCTGCTCCCTGCTCTGGTAACAGCATGCAGAGTGAGCTCAGAGCAGAGGAGAGGGAAAAAAAGAAAGAAGCTGCGACCACGACTCTGCCTCTGGGTCTCTCATATGGTTGTACAACGGAGCTTCTGCTATTATTAGCCATGCTAACGTAAACGCTGGCTTTGGAGGGCGGAGTTAATGTCAACAGATTTTTGGAGGGCGTTACCAACAGAGCTCATTAACATAAACAGCTCTTCTGAATGGAAGTCAGAGCAGGCAGAACTAGAAAATGGGAAATTTTATTATCTGAGAATTATTTTGTGCATTAAATTGAATGAACATGGTCTGGATAGCCCACAGACATACCATAAAAATTTCTAGGAGCCATAATTGGTCTCCTTTAAAACTTTCATAAAGGTTTATGCAAGAGCTCATTAAAGAAAAGCATTGCAGTTTCTAGCATAAGATTGTATGATTATTTACTGGTGCTAATAGTGGCAGCAGCTGCTAACTGTAACGTCTCTAACAGGAATATAACGATATCTCCAAAAATACCTTTGTAATACAAAATATGATTGCAGAGTCAAGATTTGCATAAACCGCCATGATTCATTGTGGATCTACTTTAGTTTTGGCCCTGCTAAGACAGCCATTAGTCTGTCACTCATCTCAGAATTAAAAAAAAACTCTTTTTATCCAAACTAGGTTGTTTAAAGAGCTTTTCCATTATCTCAGAATCCCACTTCAGAAGATCAGAATTCCTCAAGTTCTTGTTTGGTGTTCTAAGTTAGTGAGAAAACACAATTTATCCCACCTAACTGTGGAAATGCCTTTATAGGCTCCCTGAGGTTCCCCAATAATGATGTTCCTCGATGACTCTGCTACTCCAATAATCCCCAGAGCTGCCTTGTCTGCCCTGATGGTGATGGTGACCACACCTACATGAAGACATTAGGGCCAGAATAGGATAAATGAATCACAGTTTTATTATGAAAACACTGCCCTCACACACAGACTAACATTATTTTATAATCACAAACCGTGTAAGGGGTCAATGACAGCACCACTGTCAGCAGGAAGCAGGCGTAGAATGAAATGCTCGTCTCCTTCCAGCACGTCATCGGCGAGGGCTCTGACTACAAAAGACTTAACAGTCTCAGTCTGTGACAAAAATGGAAAGAAAACAAAAAAATATGACACGCGGGATGAGATTATTTTAAAAGAAGCACATTGCCTGGGAGAACAGTTGTCATGTTTTATTTTTTTTTTACTTTACCTCAGTGAAGACAAGAGTTCCATTAAGAGGTGAAAGGTCACGTTCAGCCTGGTCTTCAATTTTCCACAGCAGCCTCACGGCCCCGGCGCCTCCTGCACTGCGCAGCACAGCCAGTGTCGCAACGGCAGCAGAGTCATTCTGAAACTCTGGCTCACTTATAACAACCTTTTATGTAAAATGAAAAATGTAAAAAAAAACAATTACAAACAAACATTGAATTGCTGAATTTACAAAAAAAGAAAAGAAAAATAAAAGCACTTCAGATTCACCTCCAGTTTCTGAAATCCAAATCGTCCCAGAGGTGAGTCATTCAGTGGAACAGTGACAGAAATAAAGGTCACCGGTCCGAGACGAGCACCGCCAATCACACGCAGCAAATTCACTCTGAAGGTTTCTGAGCTCTCCACTTGTGCATCGTCCAAAATGGTGATGGCTATAGTGGCTTCTTTCTAAGAAGAAAAAAGAAAAAAACACAATGTAAAACCACAAATCTCTATTCAACTTGACTTTATGACATTTCCATCTTAGAATAAAACAATGAACACTACTTTACCTGTCCATCTTGAAAGGTGATGTTTCCTGATGAGGGGCTGAAGTCGCTGAGATCAGCAGTGATTGGCTCAGCCTCCCAGTAGACGACCAGTCTCCCAGTTGTACCAGCAAGTCGCACCACTGACAGATGAAGGATGTTATCTGGTGGTGGTATCTCGTAGGCCACCACACCACCAGGAATATCCTAGAAAACATATTTACCAAGTTGGATTACTTTATCAAATATTATTTCATCACTAAGAGTCTTGATTGTCACTCTTTATTCAGCAACTTAAAACGAGCTTCACTAATTTCTTCCCAGACTTTATTCTGTTTACAGGCATTCTCACTTCAGAAATGTTAAACTGCAGAACTCCTCGTGGATCATCATTCTCCTGGATGGTGATCTCTGCCACCTCCATACCAGGCCTCTTCAAGCTCGGCTGCCCAGCTCCAACAGAGCCTCTAACTAGCTCCACTCCAGTGATGTTTACCAGAAAACTCTCTGCAAGCTCTGGGATGTCATCCTTTAAAAAAAAAAATAATAAAAAAAAATCTGTGCTCAAAAGCACACAGGTGGTTGTAAACTTATGAACGCATGACTCATACTTACTGGTAGGATGGTGACAGTGACGAGGGCCACAGTAGCACCATTAATCATGATAATGGTGTCATCTTTGGATACATAGTCCAGTCCAGAGGAGGCTTGATTGGATGGGGGCTGGTACAGAGCCGGCTTGGTTTGATAATGAATCAGCACCTCACCTGTGGAGCCTTGCTCCCTTATTATAGAAAGTGTCACATTTACCGGAGTTCCTGTTGGTTAGGAGAAATAAGATTAGGCAAAACTAAATAATTGTTGTTTTTGTGCCATTAAAAAAGCTAAAAACACTTGGTAAGTAAAATATTAAATATATGTAAATTAAAGATAGGCATGTCGGTAGTTGTTTTGATCATCTTCCACTTGAAGACTAATTTCCAGAGTGAAATGGCTGATTTCAAATTGATTGAGGTCTTTTAAAATCTCTTAACAGACAATTAAAATGTTACAAGTTTGAGGAAAAGTTGGGGTGTCCAAATTTATTATTAAAACACTTTTTACAGAAAGTTTTGAAAAGTCTTTTCTTTAGGTTAGATTTGACAATTCATGCCAACTTGTGAAAATTTTGTCCAAAACTAAAGATGTCCTCAGTGAAGATCGAATAAAGCAATCTAATGGAAGTCTCTTTTGGACATATGCATTTTGTAATACTAAAAATTAGATCAAATTTTTAAAACTATACGAGTAATTTATTAATAGCAAAGTGTTCTTAAGTCAGCATAAGTTGTCTAAACCATTATAGTACTAATAAAGTAGTTAAAATTTATATTAAATTTAGGGTGTCCTCATTTTTTTTCACATGGATGTAGTCTTACAAAGACTATCAATGGAAAGGTGAAAAGAACAGTGAATTTAACTTGAAATATTTTCAAAGATTCAAAGATTCTTACTTTGTGGTTCCTGTGTCAGGATGAACTGGGAGTCCAGATGCCAGCCAATTACGCCACAGGGGGAACCATTTGGTAAGATGGTAAGCAGAGCCTGAGCTCGCTGCTTGTCAATGACGGCAGCTTGTTGCTGGTCTTGAAGACCCAAAGTGTTGACGCCCAGGAGGGCGATTGTGACATTCTCACTTAGCTCTGGTAAACCATCAGCGATCACAGCTAAAGAGATGATGGCTACGGTTTGCCCCTCAGAAAATGTCACCTGCAACATTGAGTTCACATATGTGATTTTTATTTTAAAAAAGGACTTTAGACATGTTATTTAAACATATTTTTTGTGTTTAGTTTGATATGAAGTGAGAAGTTACTCACCACTCCTGAGGTGGGGTAAATGTCTGCCAAGTTTCCATTAGCAGCCCAGTGAACAGTCAGTCTGCCAAAAGCCCCCCTTTTTCTCTCCACGCTCAGAGAAATTTGATTGTTTTGTTCCATCTCCTCCACCTCCAAGTACAGAGAATTCTGCAACAATATTTACAGCTGAGATTAGCATAAGACACAATGATAAATTATCCATGATGGATAAAAAGAAAAAGGATCACTTTGGGTGTATTTCACACACACATCATTAAACTCACCTGAGCAAAGCCGATAACTCCATGGGCGTCATCGTTAGTTGGGATAACAACCATAACCTGACCACCAAATCCAATCTCTGCCCCACCTTTTGGGTTCTTCAGTCTGACCTGGAAGTACTCTTCCACTTCGGGGATATCATCATCGATGACATTCACTGCTAACTCCAGCTCACTGACACCCGGTGCAAAGTGCAACTCCCCAAAACTGAAAATGAGAAAATAAAAATGTATACATTAGTTACTTTGCCTTACCTTATTTTGAGAAGGATATGTTGTCTAAGCTAAAACTCATTAACTCATTCAGTGCACTGGATACCTGGGTATAAAATCAGACTGATTTGAAACAGAAGTGAATTCATAAATGTTGGAGCTATTCTCTTCAGCAGAGGCCAGAAGGCTCTTTGTGGCACTGAGCGATGGGACCATGAGCGAGGTGAAGCTAACGGCTCGAGGCGGCTTCAGGATCATGGTGAACAGTTTGATGTCAGACCTCCAAAGGTACAACGATGAACTATTTCCTCCAGCTAGCATGACATAAGCTGTAAAATATAAAAATAAAGATGAATTAGAATAAAAGCTTGAGAATTGGTTAAAAAAAATCTGAATGACACCTTCGTGACAGATTATTTTACAACACTGACTAATTCATGTTGTCAGTGAGAAAAAAAAATAAAATTAATTAATGTGACTGAATTGGAAGGTATAATTTGATTCACATAAATGTTCTACAATAAAGAGCCCAAAGAATAAACATGTTTAATATCCAAGTACTTCAAATGATCTTGTTAAAGGGGCAATATCATGTAAAATCAACTTTTTTGAGTTTTATATCATGTTATAATGTTACACTCTCATAAAGACATGCCCAAAGCCTTGCCCTGACTCATCCATGCATGTTTGAGAAATCCTGCAGCGTTTTTAGGCAGCCATGCTGAGGAGCAAAACGAAAGGTGGGGACCAGAAACGCCTTTTGGTACCAGAAACGCCCCTAGGACGTGTCTTTAAGCCAAGTTTCCTCATCACAGAGTACAACTCCCCACCCCACACACCCCGCCCATGACTCCTGCAGGCTTTCGGCAGTAACAGAGCAAAGTGAAAGTGAAACTTAACTGTCTGCTGCTCTCAACACTATTTCTCACCCAATGAAGCTCTTTTCAGATTCAAAATACCTTTGAGGGAATGTATTTTCAGATGCCAAGTAAACTGCATTATAGCGCGAACCCCCACCCCCGCCCCTCCCCGCACTGAAATGGGCGGGACAGAAGCGGAAGGTGGTTCTTAAAGAGACAGAGGCCAATTTCAAGGCGTTTAGAAGAGGAAGTGATGAGAAGATACGTTTATTTTCTATTTAAACATAAAAACAGCATTTTAATAACAACGAAAGGTGACATAGATACTTTATTATAGTATAGTATTTAAATATATGTCTGAGAAACACATTTAAACATTTTTTTATTTATATCTGTGCTTACAGGTCCCAGAAGAAGAAGCGAAAGCATGAATAGAGGTGAGGCCCGGGTGTGGAATGGACTGATTGGACAGAGCTGAAGGGCCTCCAGACCCCCACTGTAACACCTTACAGGATGGAGGGAAACCTGTAGAAAAAAAGCAAACACAGACTGAAGTTCTTCCACATTAGAACAGCATGTTTATGTAACAACTCATCTAAAAGGCACACCCAAGACTGACAAATTGCAACTTTTGAATCCCTCTGTGGCTCCGCTCCGATACACACATAAACCCACATCAGCTCCAGACCTAAAAAACTCACCAATTTTGCAAACTCAGAACATTTGTGTCTCTTCAGAATATACAGTGGTATACAAACCCAGTATATAAGAAGGTCTATACTGTAACTTTGCAAACTTAGACTGACAACAGAAGCCAAGACATAAACTGCTTTGGTTTGAAGCAACAATGTGTTTATAAAACCCAAACCAACATCTATCTACAGCAAAATCCATGAAAAAGCACATTGTAAACACAATATGGAAGTAAAACGTCATGAATGTCAAAACACAACCAATGTCTTTGTTAACAAGAAGCAAGATAAAAGCATTTAGTTTATTTTTGGGGATTCATTAGATATTTAGCTAACAGACAATATTTCTGTCACATCTACACGAAGATGTTCCACCATTTCCAGCTTTGTTCCATGTAGTAAAGCCACTCTGATCACCTTCAACAGCAATCAGCAGCAGAGCATCATCTGTTCTTGTGTTGATCACGTCCACCTGAATGGTTCTGCCTGCGACTGGAAGAGTCTGTGGGTTCTGAAATCTTCCACTGGTCCACTGGAGCACCCGGCAGCCTAAAGTTTGGTTGTCAACGCACACCAACAGGTGGGGCACACCTGCGTGAGTGAACGGAGCCAAACTGACGACGCCTTGTTTAAAGTCCAGGGTCTGGTGGAGGGTAAGGGAGCTGCCTGTCCAAATTCTCCAAATCTAGAAAATAAAAAAAAAATAAATAAATATTTTTTCAAGCATAATTTGAGTTGTGATTTGCCTTAAACATGTCTAAAAACGTTTAAAGATTTGTGTCACCTGGCTGGATGCTATAAGATAATCTTTGCCTTCAGAGGAGAAGTGTTTCACATTCAGGGCTTCAACACCTAAAGTTTGTTCCTGTAAGCATGATAATATTGTAAAGTCAGTTTCACAGTGGTGTAACTGTAGTAACACCATGTCACGGGTTTACACTTACCAGTGTGATGTTGAGGTCCTTCTGTAGTTTGAAGATGCTGAGATTGGCGGCAGGAAAGAAAGGAGGACCCCCGTGAGTGATGCCAACATAGGAGGAACCGTTCACTGTGAACCCCACGCATGATGCCGGGTCCTGAACCCTCACAGACTTTAAGAATGAAAATAAATAAATCACTGAAATTCCTGTTTCACATGCATTTTATTTTTAAATATAAAAGTTTCACGAGCTGGGTGAGGTATAATTTTATTACCTGTATTGGCACAAAAGCACCTTGCCACCGATACAGAATTGCCACAGTGTAGGAGGATCCAACTACAGGCTTTAAATCCAACCTCATAGCCAGGAAGGAAGGATCTCCAGGAACAGAGCACCAAGCAGATGTGGGTTTGTTCTCAAAGCTTTGGGACAAACCTAAAACTGAGAGGAGACCCGCTAGAAAAAATAAAAAATAAAAACAAAATAAATAATTGTAACAAGATTGCTGATTGAAAGAACAGATTTTTTTAAAATAAATTTATTCATTTCATTTTTAAAAAATGCCATAAATACAACAAACAATAATACAACACAAATAAAATGAAAGGTAGCAGAAAGAAGAAAAAAAATTCTTATTGATATCTGCCCCTTTTTTAATAAACAAACTGAAACAATAATAGTCTTCAAACAACAAAACATAACAAAAACTTCAACTCCTTCTCGAACAACAGTTCTTCTGAATGCACATTATACAAATTCAAATCTCCTCAACAATCTAACTTTCATCGTTCTCTTAAATAAAGTTAAAGTTATTGAGCCAGCATTTTTATAATCACTTTCCAGATTGTTCCACAGTCTTATTCCTTGGACCGAAGTACATCGGTCCTTCAATTTTGTTTGGATTTTGGGCATTACAAACATCTCTATACCCTTTTAATTACTTACTCTCTTAACAAAATTTAATTCAATATTTAGAGGTAATACATTTTTATGAGCTTTATACATAACCTGCAAAATATTATGATCAACCAACTCATAAAATTTCAATAATTTCAAATGACAAAATAATATATTTGATGGGTGACTGTAATGTTTTCTGGTGAAAATTCTTATAGCTCTTTCTGTAAAATAAAAATGGGATTTGTAATTGTTTTACATGCTTTCCCTCAGACCTCAACACAGTAAATCAAACGTGGAAAAATTATTGCATTATACAACACAAACAAAAGTCCCTTACTTTATACAATACTGCAATTATGCAATTATTAAATTTTTAGCAGGCAATAAGAGGCTAATTTAATAGGTTAGGTTTACTTGATGTTTATATTTCTCACCAGAGGCAACAGCTGTACCAGACAGCATCTCCCATTCCACACTGACAGCTGACTCCAAACCATTACTGCGTGATACAGTGAGGAAGACTGCCCTGCTGCCTTCACTGATCACCACATCTGTACTGGTTCTGCATGGAAACATAATAAATACAACTTTGTAAGGTCATGTTTGCATTAGGATTGCAGCATTACACAATGCAAAGAGACAACTTAAAGTTTCTGATTCATTGTATTCAGCTGCTGCGAGACCTGTTGAGAGTAGGTCCGATTCGGAATAAACCCGAAGGAGCCAGGTTTGCCAGGATGGTGATGAATGTTTGAAGCCGGTCACCGAGTCGTGCTCCTCCGGTTGGGTTGGACAGAACCACGGAGAAGGTTTCATTCCCCTCTGGTTCAGCATCGAGTACTGCCTTGATCTGCAGCATCTGAAACAAACAGGATTATTATTTTAGAAAACACATAATAATAAAAATTCACTTAACACGGAATCATTTTAGAACATTTATGCGCTCGCGGTTTTATGATCCATAACAACATATTTATGTGCTGCTTTTACCAACCTTAAATCGGACCCCATCTTCCAGAACCACAACCCCGTGTGTTGGTATCACATCCCCCTCCGCGAGGCTGCCGTTGGCGTCCGTGACGGTAAACTGAACGGACACGGTGCCAAACGTGCCTTCCTCTGGGCTCCGCATCACAAAAAGTTTGGCCTCGCTGTCACTCAGCTGTGACACCGAGGTCGGCTCTCTCAGCAGAAAACGTTCGCTGGTGTTGAAGGAAAGGACTCCGTGTCCGTCGTCACTGGCCAGGATGTTCACAGTGGCTACATAAAAATAATGAAATATTATTGTGTACAAAGTAGCAGGTGCCAAAACAAACGATTATAATATTGTTTTTATTTTAAAAATTTACTATTCTTTTAGCACAATAAAGTTTTAAAACTTATTATTGTTTCCCATTACCATGAACAGAAAGAAACAGTTTCAGAAAGTAATCATTAGAGGTATATCTACAACAGAACACAAAAAATGTTCATACAACCCCTGGCAAAAAGTATGGAATCACCAGTCTTGGATGAGCACTCATTCAAACATTTCATTCTGTAAAACAAACTCAGATCAAAAACATGATACAATAATAAGGTCATTCCAAAGTGCAACTTGTTGGCTTTCAGGAACACTTAAAGAAATGAAGAGAAAACATTGTGGAAGTCAGTGAATGTTACTTTTATTGACCAAGCACAGGGAAAAAAATATGGAATCACTCAATTCTGAGGAAAAAAAGTGGAATCATGAAAAACAGATAAACAAAAGACCATTCAAAATGCATTACTAGTATTTAGTTGCACCACCTTTGGCTTTTATAACGGCTTGCAGTCTCTGAGGCATGGACTTGATGAAATGTCTGAATGAGTGCTCATCCAAGACTGGTGATTCCATACTTTTTGCCAGGGGTTGTAGAACATCTAAAACCTGACTGTATCATAATCTGTGGATTTTAGTTGTTCGTTTATTTATTTATTATTTTGTTATAGATCAGGCTTAGCAACTTTTGGTATTTATGTTTTGTTTTGTGCATCTTGAGATTTTTGTTTTTACTTGATCTGTCCTTGTGTTGTGGTATTTCAGTTCAGTTCCCCATCATCATTTCAGATCCTGACCAATCTGTGTTTTTGTACTTTATTGTTAAGTTTGTTTTAGTTTCCATTTGTATTCTCTCATATAGATAGACATATAGTCAGATATTATGATCTGTTTCTGTTAAATTTCATTGAATTCCATTGTTCTACCTGTGGTGTTGGTGCCCAGCTCCAGGCCAGGGGACGGCTGGGAAAGGATGAGCTGGAATCTTTCAGGTCCCTCTGGAGTGGTGTCATCAATTATCTGCACTTCCACAAACTTATACCTTTCGCCATCAACAAAGTGGAGCATCTAGTTGGACAGTGATATTTTTATTAAAACAACAAAAATGAAACACTATACTTTGTGAAAACTTCTACAGATTTAACATCAGGATTCATTGGGCTTTCTTTAAATCCTAAAAGCCTCTCGCCACAAACATTGGGCCTCATGCAAGAACTGTTCGTACTCACAGATTTGTTCTTAAGTTGTGCGTACGAGTGATTTAGGAGATTTTATGGCATTCATCAATGTTTTTGTATTCCAAGATTTTTTTCAGATATGAACAAAATCCATGAGTGGTCCAGACCTGTCGTATATTTTACGAGCAGTCAGTCTGCTGTTATCCAGGCGGGTTATCCTCCCTAATAACTTTATATTTCGTTAGTTTGAAGATATTTTGAGTTGAAAATAAATTACACTCCATAATTATGTTGACAATAGGCTATTCTGCTTRAATTAGAGTTATAATTTTAAATGTAATAATTTAGACTAACAATATAAATTGTCCGTCCGGCCGGCTTATCCGGGATCGGATCGCGGGACAGCAGCAGAGAGACCCAGACTTCCCTCTCCCCAGCGACACTTTCCAGCTCATCCTGGGGGACTCCGAGACGTTCCCAGGCCAGAGGGGATACATAATCCCTCCAGAGACTCCTGGATTTTCTCCAAAGTGCCAGATGTATTTTGAAAATATTTTAAAATGCTTATTTCAGAACCGCAACAGAGACCACTTGAGACCGCGCGCGGGGGGTGGGGGGTGGAGGGTATGGTGTGGCTTCTGAATAAATGAAAATGATTTAACACAGTTGTTTATACTTTTAGCAGCTCTTTTTATYCCACAGCTGACCTGCTAAAAATGACAGATTTTCTTTTCTTGATCTCTGACAGACGGACTTCAATCTCTGAACTCATTAAGTTTTTCTTTTTAATTATCACTGTCATTTTTCATGAATGAACACTTCCTTGTATCTGAGGCAGGAAACGTAGCCTTATAAGGTGTTTTTGGGGTGGTAATTAGGCTAATCTCCTCTCGCGTGCATGAGCAGCTGGACACGAACAGGTGAAATTTACGCAGCTCATTTACACACTTTTCCTGAAGATAGAAGAGTTTGTTGAATCTGACGTGGTATGTCCGTACAAACCCTTCTTACGAACAAAAGTAAGAGAAATTTAGGATAAGAACACGAACATGTTCTTGCATGAGGCCCATTGATTCAACTTCAAACCCATGTCCAGATTTTTGGTTTTTGTGTAAATCCCTTGAGTGTTATATTGGGGCGAACCGTATTATTGATGGTGTAGTCAAGTCCCTGCTGAGCTTCCAGGTTCTGTGCATAAAACAGGAGAGAGACATTCCCGTGTGTCCCCTTGCTCCTGTAGGCCACAAGAGTCAATGATCCTATTGTTTCATTCACATCAAACCTGCAAACCAGAGCACATACAAAATAAAACATCTTAAAAAGATCTTGAGGAAATCATCATAGAAGGGTAAAATATATATTTTTTCTTACATGGTGTTTGTCCATTCAATGACCCCTCTGATTCCATCATTAGCAGCAATACTGACTTCTGCAACCAAACCCTGGGTGTCTGAGGAAAGAACCACATGATGACTTTTAGGTTTTTAGTTGTCTTTAATTGCAGCAAGAATCAGCAGCTTCCAAGAATTGTAACTAAAGGGCAAAAGCAAAGATGTGACAGGGGAAAGCTGCTGCAGAGGAGCTAACTACTGCCATAGCACATTTGAGTGGAGGATGACAACTAGGAGGCATCTACTGTAAGAGTCTTGGGAGCCAAACGTTTGGGCAAACTGATTTATGACCTCCTGAATAGTGTTCTCCCATACACTCTGTGGCGGAGACGCTGGGAGGCAGTCACGGGTTTTGTTTGGCTTTCTGTGTCCTCACCACACAGGGCTTCTCGTTGCCACCAAATCCCCAGCCTTCCTCAATCATATAGCACCAATCCCACCGTCCAAGCCACATAATGAGTGCTGCCAGAAAGAATGGCTGTGTGTTTACGCAGTGTCTCTAGGCAGTGGGCTGATAGTATTCTGGGAAGCTCTGCTCTGCTTTGAAGCACTTTGTCAACTCATCACTTTCTACAGTTACTCATTCATAAACTGGACTGTGGTTTAGATTTTACACTAGGAGGAGAAATGCAACAACAAGCTTGTTTTGTAGTGTTACAACATTTTGTACTGTAGTGGAATATTATGCAATAAAGATCATTTTAAGCTCTTTTTTTTTTTACCTGGCAAAGTGCAATACACAACCTCTGCTTATCAAAAGAGGAAAGTGAAAAATTTCAGAAAGGAAAGGGGAAAATACATTTCAAAACATGGTACTTAAAACAAGAACAGTGCCACAAAGACATAGAAGAAATATGAATGAGACTCATCATTAAATGTTCAATAAATACATCTTAAAGCTATTCATACCGAGTTGGGGAACAGTAGTGAGGGTTGTGATGAGTACTGCAGATGTTATGTTGACCAAGAAAAACTCCTGTAACTCGGGAATGTCATCCTGGAAATAAAAAGTTTAAATACATAATTTAAATAAGTCAGTTAATATGTGGCTAAGCTTGCAAAACAACTGTATAATGTAAGCTATTTACTTTATTATGTAAATGCTGATTCAGCAATCATAATATTGTTCTCCTCCTTTTTTTTAATGATTTAACTACTTCTGATATGTTGTGCTATTTGAGCCAAGGCATTCATATACAGCTAGCATTTGGCTACTTTAGCCAGTAGATTATCTTTTGCTACTTTTAGGTTTTTGGTATTGCTTTTGCTCCTTTTATGGCTACTACATATCTCACAAGAAGCGAGAAAACAATGTTCCCTCTTCCAACACAGACCTTGTTTTGGGTTTGGTTCTTTAACTTGTCCTCGTCACACAAGTTGTGCAAAACTTTTTTCTTAGTGGTGTCAGAACTACTGTGAGATTGGTCAGAAATCTAAAGTGGGCGTGTGGATTTAAAGCAAAAATGTTTACAACTCCTGTTTTTCTTTTTCTGGTGCAGGAATTTGTACCATGAATAGTTTTGAGGAGCAGCATGCTGAGGCAGTGAGGAAGCATAAACGTCTTTATATCACGTCTCTCAAGTTTCTTGTGAAGTATAGCTTGTACTGGGCAAAACTTGTTCAAGACAGTTTGTCAAAATGAACATGTTTCTTGGTTCTTGTGGAATATGTCACAAGTTTTAGCTTTTAGCTTCTTTTAACAACTCAGTTTCAGTTTCTCTTCTCAAGCAAATTTTTGCAGTCATTCACACTGCAAACTCACAAAAAAGACTTCTAGCTATAAATCAGCCTTTGTTTTTTTGTACTAACAAGTTAACACTATTTAGCCATAATGACACAGCCTTTCTTGGAAGCAGTCAGAAGGCAGCAGGAATGAATGAACTACCATAAAAAATAAATCAAGTCCCATCAGTGTGTAAAACAATTATGAGATTTTAAACATAAAAAAGAACATGAAAGACACTAGTTTTTTTTTACCTCCAGAATGGTGACAGGAATGCCAACTGAGGTCTGTCCATCTTGAAGAATCACAGAACCAGTACCAGCGATGAAGTCTTTTCCTGGGTCAGCTAAAGCCCCTTCCACCTCAGATAGGTTTTGTAAGGAACCTCTTTTAACCTCATAGGTAATATTCACAACCCCTACATCCAAATGTTTGAGCATAATGTCACAAAATTGAAAACAATGTAATAATATTCATGTATGAAAAAAGGTACAAACAAACCTGAGGCCCCAAACTCCCTGTTGATGTAGATGTTTATGACGTGGTCTCGCTCCTCAGTAGTCACCCTAAGGGATGACGGGGCGATAGACAGCAGGCTGTAGGGCTGACCACTTGTGTCGAAAGTAACCACTGCCACACTACTTTCCAGGGTAGCGCGGCCTGTTTCTACAACACCTGCAAGGAAGCCAGACACATTTTTAATCAGTTGTGATTAAAGGGATTTTACCATTTTCCTTTATAAGTACTGCTAAACAATTATATGCATAAGTCACCAAATGTTTGTATATTTGACAGGAAAACTCTGTATTCATCTTTGTTCTCTGGTGTGGCATCGTCCAGAACTTGTAGGACTATAGTTTTATTTTGCTGTCCCTGTGAGAAACACCAAAAAAACATATTAGACCTGCTGGAAAAGCAAAAACAGATGAGCATTTAATGCTAAGTGTTTTGTCATCTTCAATTACCCTTGTAGCAATCTTGCTATTTTGGAAAAAAAAAACTAAACTGACACTTTACATACTGAGCACTGATAATTTTAAAATAACACAAATAAATACTGTTTAATTTACCTCAGTGAAGAAAATAGTCCCTGACGTTAGAGAGAAGGTTCGTTGTACAAGATGTCCTTGTACTGTCCAGTCCACAGTGACGTTACCCCGACTTGGAGCTGTTCTCAGCACCAATAATGACAGTTTCTCACCTGTAATTCCAATACAAAAGCACATAATTCAAACATATGGAAAATCAAAGCATTTTTAAGAATGACTGTTTTATCAAATGCTGATTTGAGTGAATATTTCCTTTCTTAATTTTCTTTATACATTAATTTCCCTCGCTGCTGATGCCTGTAGATGTAATTCAAGATTTCTAACTGTATAGAGACTATAACTCATGCATATATAATTTATGATAATGGTAACTGCAGGGCCCACCTGTCACACAGCAGCCTTCCATCAACATAAGTGCTTATCCTGACTTTCACATTCATTCATAATTAGAACCCATCTCCAGTGACAAGAGGGTTGTGTTTCAGAATTTACTTTTGATTCAGCTATGCTTCTGAAAGTCTGCAGACTTAATTTGTTGAATCACATTACAACTTTGTGGAATATAAGTAGAAACTAAATTAATTTGCACCAAAGGACAAAGGACACTGACATCTAATTGAGCAGGATGGTTAATACACAAAATCTTATGTTCATGAAATGTTTGCAATCAATAACATAAAACAGTTTTATAAATTATTTCATAATTACAGTGCATTGACATGAACAGTATACATGCTGCTGCTCCAGTACCCACCTTTCCTGGCAATGACAGAACGTGAGGCTGAGTGGAATCCCACAATTCCTGCCACATTGTCGTTAGCCAGTATCACTATGGTCACAGTGTCCGAGCTTGGCAGAATCCGACTTCCTCCGGCTGTGTTAACAAGACCAATCATGAGGTTTTCATTGTCCTCTGGTTCAGAATCATCATTGATTGCTATTTCTATTGTCTTCTTAAGTTCACCTGTGGACAGAGAAGGAAAAAAAAGGAGCATGATCATTTTCCAAGAACCGTAACAGTTACTGGCCATTTCTAGATGCTTCAGCAAAAGCGTTGACTCAGAAACAGGTCCAATACCATCAAAGACCAGAGTTCCTCCAGTCCCATTGAAGTCAGCACCCGTGGTGGCTTTCCCTCCAACAAATCTCCACTCTACAGTGACTCTGCCCAAATTCCCTCCCCGCCTCTCTATGACTAGTGGCACCACAACTAGAGGTCCTTCTCGAACCTCAAGATACAGTCCATTGTTTGTAGCATTTGGACTGAGACTGTAAATCAAAAATATGCCAAAAGCATCCCCATTCACTCCAATGGTGACGACAGCTTTGTCCGGCTGACCGATCGAGGGCAGATTCTTCTGTGACGTTGTAAAATTTACCAGCTCTACCTTGGAACAACATAGGAGAAACATTTGCTTACTATGCAGCGGTTTTGTAAAGCAATGCCATAAATGACAGGGGAAAAGCTTATGTACACATACGAATAGGTTTTACCTTTAACATCTGTACAGAGAAACTCTCATCCATTTCTGGAAATGTGTCCGCCAAAATTAAGACTGTGACATTAGCAACTCCTGATCCGTCATCCATGTAGGCACTTTGATTGGTCACAGGGGTGTAATCACTCCCAGCCACAGCCTGGGAGCTAAACAACACAGCAACTGCAGTGGCATTTTTAATATAAGTGAAAACTTGAGTTTCAGAGGTCAGCTTGTCGACTCCTGAGGTCACCCATGTGCAGGATGGTGGGGTTACAGCTGAAGACAGGCTGAAGGCCTGGCAGGCACGCTCTCTCAGACATGCGGCAGCACAGGAAGATACAGGATCTTTCTGACCTGTGATGTTAAATTTCACAAGTGGGGTACTGGCTGGAACACCTGGCTTTGGAGGATTGTAGTACATCGACAGGTTCTGGCCGTTAGCCTGAGCCAAACCAACACTGTCAATCTCAGAAGTGCTGTACAAGATCTCCAATCGACCAAAGTAACCACCTCTGGAATAATAGAAATAGAGAAGGAAAGATCAGGAAAAAATAGCTAGATGTTCAAAAAACAATGCTAAAAACAACTAATGAAGATATATCCAAAGTACCTCCGACGGACAGTAATATTAGCTTTGTAAACTCCCTCCAGTGGCTCTTGAACTTGATAAACAGACTGTTCAAAGTAAACTGTCCCATATGGGTTGTCATTGGCAGGCACTATTATGTTAACGGATGTATCGGCTCCTAAGTTTCCTCCATTACTGGCCCCAGTTAGCTCTACTTTAATAATCTGGAGAAAAAAAACACAGCATTGTAAGCATTGGACCTTAAAATCAGCAGTTCTAAAAGTATTTATAAAGATATAAATTATCTTTTTAGGTAATTTATTTTCTCACCTCAGTTATTTCGGGTATATCATCAGCTAAAATCTCTACTTTAAGTGTCTTCATGGTTTCTCCAGGAGCAAATTTAACCTCTCCTGATGTGGGTCTAACGTCCCCTTCTGCTAGTTTACCATTAACAGTAGCCTTCCACTGAACTGCCACTGTGCCAATTGTGCCGGCTTTGCGCACAACAGGGAGTGTGACCTCAACAGAGTTAGATTCTGGCTCCTCTACTGTCACTGGAAGAGCCTGAAAGACTGGGTAATTACAGAACACAGAAATGGATCATCAACAAGAAATAACAAAAAGAAGATAAACTCAAAGATGTGGGCACATACCGAAGGCACCAAAAGGGTCATCAGAAGGCAGTATGGTGATGATGGCACGTGTGAGCTCTCCCAGGAGAGCTCCTCCAGTTGTTTGGTTGATCAGCTCAATAATAAAGGTCTCCTCCAGCTCAGGCACCACATCGTTAATAACATAGACGGGCACAGATTTACTGGACTCCCCCTCTAAAAGGACCACGTCAGTCGATGCTACGCTGTAGTCTTCGCCTACAAGATTACACACAAGCACAAACTCAAAAGCAGGACTTGCCTGCTCAAGCACCACTCACTGAGAAGAATTTGATTTTCTATTTTGTTATGTCTTCATGTCTTTATGACTTACTAACTGTGGCGGTCACAGGCACTGCTCTGAATTTGACAGATACATCAGCAAAAATCCCCCCGACACGTGTGACATTTATTATAGGCCCAACGTAATCTTCGGCCACGCTGACAGCAGAAGCAGACAGCTGAAGGACTCCAAAAGCATCGTCACTGGCCCCCACTATCACCTGGGCTACACTGTCCATTGTGGAGCCCAGAGCGGGAGAGTTTACAACTGAAAGAGGATATTTTACATGTTAAATGCAGCATTGCTCAACTACCCATTTTGTTTATTTCAAATAATTTCATTCAAATAAAAACGTCCACTTAGTGAGGGAGTTAGTAGCTTACTTGGCCTCTCCTGCTCTCCTTTGACAAGCTGAACACCGATTAATTTCACAAACACCGACTCATCACGTTCTGGATCGTCGTCATCGAGTACTCCAAGGGTGATTTTTGCCTCAGTCTGATTGGCCACGAACACGACAGAACTGAGGAGGGGAACGAAATCCTTCCCCTGAGTTGCTCGGCCCACTCCAGGGGTTCTGTAAGGTTCTGGATCGGTCTCATTTAGTGTCCCATATGTTACCCGTACCTGCGTTGAAAGAAATCATCCAAACTGATACAACTGATACTTAATGAAAAAAATATTTCTTTTCTATGGTTTCTGAATTTGGACACACCTGACCCATCAGGCCTTTCTGTCGCAGGATCATGAGGGAGACAGTGACATTAGCTTCAGAAATTCGAATAGACCTTGTTGCATTGGCAAAGACAAAAACACCATAAGGGTCATCACTGGCGAGCACAGTCAGAGTAGCAGATGTCCTGACACCCAGACGACCAGGTGAAACGTTAACCAGAGACACAGTGTAGCTCTTGTCCAACTCAGGGATCTCATCTTGGGCCACACCAATGATCACATTCTTCGACGTCTGCCCAACACCAAAGGTGACGTTCCCAAATCTGCTGAGGAGCTGACCCTCAGACCTGGCATCAACTTCCCAGAACACTGTGACATTGGAAAGGGCCCCAAAGGAACGATCCACCTGTGAAAAGGAGAGAAAATGAAAACAATGTTTCACCACAGTTGTCTGTGAGCATGTTATAATCTATAAATTGTGTATTTCAATGACCTGCAGGATGATAGTGTTGCGTCCATCCTCAGGTTCAGTCCCATTGACAGAAACAGTTTGAGGACTGAAGTCAAACACACCATGGGCATCATCAGAGGCGGCAATGGTGACTGTGATGCGAGATGCAGCTCCCAAACTAGCTGCACAGAAAATAATAAATCTGTTATCATTAATAAATACTCTTTGGTTAAACTCTTTCATTTTGAGAGAGTTTCTACTTAAGAAAAAGGAAAAGGAAAGGAAAATACAATGATTTTTACTGATTAATAATGAATTTTGACCAAAATGATTGAATTAAAAAAGCACATTATTTTAAGAGTAAATGTAGAGATAAAGAGTTTGGCACAAAAACATGTTAAAACAAACACTTTGATCCAGACTTTGCATCAGACAGTGGAGCTACTGACAATTCATGATGCAATGTTTGACTCTGAAATGTTATTTGCTTTTCCCATGTCATAGTCCCTGGGGTGATAGAGGAATGTAAACAATGCACACAAGTAAAGAAACACTCAAATCTAAAGATGAATATATCTGGGTGAAAAAAAATGGAGAAAAGAAACTGTCTGGGGATTAAAGGAGGGGGATTCTTACCATAGTGGTGATAGGATGGTGGGAGGAAATTATAGTCACCCTCCCCACTACCAGTCTCTTCACCGTGAAGGAAATGATCCACTGACAGTTCACACACGAGGATCACAGTGGTGTCACACCAGGTCAGAATCACACCAGATGAACAGAGATCAAAGGGCAAATAGGAAGGAGTTGGAAGGTGGTCACACAGGTAGATAAGAGGAAGTAGCAGGGGCACCGCACACAAAAACACACAAAACAGTGGCACAGATTGCAAGGTTATTTAGTTTCAAAATAACTCTACAAATTCAGATCTGAAAAAAATAAAAGTATTCATAACACATCTCAAAAGGCTCAGGCTATGGTTTAGACATCTCACCTCCTCCATCAACATTGTAGAGCTCCACTCGAAAAATCTTTTCCAGCTCAGGGACAGGATTGTCCACAAGGGTCACATTGATGAACTTTAACCTCTCCCCAGGTAAAAAGTCTAAGACGCCCTCAGATTTCTAAACAAGGAAGCATTTAAAATGTTATTCATTCCTGCTGTAAATTACCATCTTTAGAAAACAGGAAAACTGCAGGTGAGACATAAACCTCATAGTCTTCTGGGCTGGATGCTGTAAAGGGCGTTGTCCTGTATCCCACCATGATCCTTCCCAAAAGCCCTTGGGCCCTGGCCACTGGAAGATGGATCTGCCCAGCCTCCTCATTAACAGTGATGTAGGCGGGTTCTACTGCTGGGGAGATTAAACCAACCAGTGGAGGACTTGACTGAAACTGCAGCAGACCTGAATGAAGTTACAAAAAATATATAAATGTGTGTGTGATAGAGTGCAAAACAGAAAAATGTATTGAGAAGGAGAGAAGATGGTGATATGGTGAAACAAGAAAGGCAAAGAGTAAAGTGTAACTGAAGAAGAAAAGCACTAAATCTAAAAACCATCACTGAAAATACAACAATAATGTATTTTCAGAGTGAATACCATAAGGATGGTCACTTGCTGTGACTGTAATTGAATTAACAGAGTTGTTGGGATCGATGCTTGCACCACTGGTGGGGGTGGAGCCTGGCTTCCCATCACCGGATTCTGCAGAGACCAGGGAAACCTGAAAAGACTCTGCAAGCTCTGGCAGGTTATCATCAAACACCAACAGATTCAGGACCTGTGGGAAACATCGGAAAACACTTTTTTTTTCAATCATAGCTGTAATACTTGAGAAGTAGACAATATTCATGAATTTGTTTGAGCGTGGTTCTAGATAACAG
>NW_013952494.1:1013946-1021131 GCF_001266775.1 Austrofundulus limnaeus
TATATATATTATCCTGACTGATTCAGGTTTTAAGTATAAGAACGTCCTAACACCTGTTTCTTGAAATGTAACTTTCCATGCTGGCCACCTCTAGGAGGGGCTGTTTATTAAGAAATAGAACAGCTGAATGACCATAAGTCTGCTGTTAAAGTTGACATCAGGAATTGCTTCTAATTAAAGTTACTATGTACTGTGTACAAAAAATACTTCTTTAAAAACTGGTTTGAATAAACCACAAACACTCCAGCAGGAAGAACTTTCCTAGCCTCAACTAAGACTTATGTTCACCTCAAAGCGCAGTCCAGGCTTGAAAAGCACGGCTCCAGTTGCGTTAACAAAATCCAGATGAGCTGTGCTGTCATTTCCCAAGCTGCCCAGCTGGGTGACGGTATAGTTAACGTACACATAATCCAGAGCACCTCGTGTGCGCTCAATCACACAAGAGATGGTGGAGCCTTCTTCTGCAGTCTGCACGCAGAGGAATAAAAACAAGTTAGCGCTGTTTATTAGAATGACCTGATCCAACCTTTGATGGAAAAAAAAGGAACAACAAATTGCACGTATGACTCTGTCTTTATCGATGCAGAGTCAAACAAATGAAACGTTCTGGTTCTGATGGAATGCCGTCTCAAGGTATATGCCATCTGCTGTGCTGGCAGAAACAAGGAGCAACATCTCCTGTTACCACTGATGGAACTCCAGATCCACTTCCATAGGAATGCCCTGACTGACAGACTTCTGCTGCATCACCAGCTGTCGCTTTACCTGAGACGCGCTAACAGGAGAACTCATTCAGTACAAGCAAAAAGGGGCCGCATGCTCACCCTGCAGTCAAGCATGCAGACTGATGAAATATGCAGCAGCACGAGCACTGACAAACCACTGGGCTTACATTACATGTGTTTCTATCGATGCATATATTTACTGTGCAGACAGAAATGAGTGAAATAGATGACACTACTGCAACTTTAGCAATATAAATCATTATGTTTTTTTGGAATTCTTCACATAAAAACATCTAAGCCATCTTAATATCTGAAATAAACTTAAGACTAAACTAAAGTTTCAACACAAACTTTAAAGAAGTCAAAAACGTAGCTTCATGTTATTATTATGACCCTGCTGTCAAACACAGTGATAGCAGTATCATGCTAAGGGGGAGGTTTTTTTTTTGTTCATCAAGGCTGGGAGATTAGTCAGGACAGTGGAAAAAACATAAAAAACAAAATTAGTCTTCTTTCTGGTCCAAAATTTTACATTACAGTGAGCCCCTTCAGAAAAACAATCCTAGAGAAGAGATTCAATCCAGAATTAAAACATATAAAGCTAAAAACTTGAAAATAACTGTACAATGCCTTCCCTGCATAAATAAATAAATAAATAAATAAATAAATAAATAAATAAATAAATAAATAAATAAATAAGTGTTTTCTCATCAATCTCGTTAAAATATTCTAAAATGACAAAAGTATGCTATCAGTTAATTATTCTTGGTAGAAATATTTAGACTTCTTCAGGCTACATGGGAACACAACATGTAGAAAATGACATGAAAATCAAAAGAAATGGTTTGAAAACTGATTATGAGCAAAGCTAATCGCCTGCACTTACATCAGGTATGCAGGCACCAGTGAACCCGAAAAGCCCGTTGGCGTTGTCACTCTTCATGATGCGCAGAACAGCAGTGGGTCGGGGAAAGGGAAGGCGAGCACCGCCCTGCACGGCCACCAGCTGCAGGTAGAACACCTCCTCTCCCTCCTCCAAGTCATCATCACGGACCTCCACCACAAACGACTTCTGCCTCTCATCCTGCCAGTACCGCAGGTAGCCCGAGATGTTCCGCAGGTCCGTTTTAGGGGGCTGAGCATGGAGTTCATAAATCTGGCTATGGTTGAGCTTGGTGTGGTACAAGCGGACATCCTGGAGGAGGCCGGTGTAGCGTTGTTTACCCTCAACGTCTGACCCGATAAACACCGAAGCATGTCCTGCAGCAGAAGCACCAAAAATATAATATTTAATATTAACAAATCCTTATTTTTCATTTTACTGAATTTAATTTACATCTAAAATTATTTATTTAATTTATTGAAAAAACCTAAATAAAAAATTCCATTTAAAACAATGTATATCAAACACAGAGTAAAAAAGGGTGCATAAAGAAGAAAAGATATTAGTATGTCTGGCTCTTATTAAAAAAACTACAAACACAACTTAAGCTTGAACAACCAAATCATAAATTAAATGAAATACATATCAGAATTTTTTGATTTATTTATTATGCTCAACTTTGACCATTATCAAACATCTTTATTTATACCAGGAAAAAAAAAGATAAAAACAAACTGTGGAAGTAATTTGGTTGTATTTATAAAGAGAACCTTGATTAAGGTCATCAGACGCCTTGGTCCAGCCCTTTCTTATTAATCATTTATACACTTACACCTCTAAAGCCAATTACTGCCTGTACTTGAACAATAAGGGCCAACTTCAGTCACATTGCATCAATTAGCGAGTACAGAGCCAACAGAAAGTGAGTATCTTCTTGTACAAAAAATAAAATAAAATAACATGACCTGATTGAATATTACTATATTTTCTGTGGCCAGAGGTAGAAAAAGAGGCATCAGATTTTTTTTTCATATAACTTTTTTTTTGTGTGTGAAATACCAGCTTTTGTCTGCAATAATTAGAAGAAGATGTCAATTCCTTTCAGCAGTGTTAATGGGCAACAATATAGAGGCTTGACAGCCACTCAAAGCCCCAGCCGTGCAGAACAATGAGGGAGCAACTGAAAGGTGCATGGGGTGAAGGTCTGCGAACATTTACTGTAAATGTAAGAACTTAAGGCTTCTACAGTTGCGGTTAAGATGAGAAACAGCTAAGAAGCTACCAAAACAGCCTTCGCAAAACATTTACACTTGGTGCAAATGAAGCCGGGGACGAGGCTGTTAGAAAGAAGTTTTCACACAGCTTTAAATGCAAATTACTTGGTCAAATTAACACATTTTTGTTCCCTTTAATAAAAGCAGAGGCCTGTTTTTGATACAAGCATTTGAAATAGCGAAGTCCAACTACTGTCCCTAAATCAAAAAATGAACAAACATTGTGGAGAAACTGCTCAAATTTCATAAACAAAATATAAGTGGGATATGATAGATACATCCAAGCCTAACACTATTCTCAGTCATCTGCTGTAGCTCAAGTATGGAGCAATATTTTTCAAATCATTATGCTTGAATTCATGAGACATTTTTTAAATACCGGAAAAATATTCCTAAAGTTCCAAAGTAAATTTTACAAGGAAAAGAGACAGTTCGACAAGACATAAGGCAGACATCTCATCAGACCAGTGCAAACAGAATATTCATTATGCTTGCTGACATTTTTTAACAAAGTGTGATGATACTGTACATATTCTACACATTTAGCTTTCTACTGCTGTCCATACCTTTTTAAATAAACTTTATAGGGTCTTAATACCAAAAAAACAAAAGAGGTTTGGTGAAACCAGATCAGCTAAAATTCTGACACTGTCTGGAATAATTTTAGCTTGAGATAAACGTTTCCCCCAGGTGCTGGCAAGAGTTATTGCCAAGAAGCATTGTTACAACAAAGGCGTAATCTACCAACCACAAAATTTTGCTACTGTTTGTGCTAAGTTTTTATGGCATCATAAAACAGTTGCATACATTTTAAGCATTTTTTAAAAAAAAACAAGCGAGATAAATTAGGTACAACTACTAAATGTTTCATGAAGCAGCTCACCATCACTGATGCCTTCTCCTTTGATGCTTTTCAGCCCTCCAGGTATAGGAGCCCCATCCAAGAGAAACTCAACGATCCCATCGTCACATGTTATGATGACATGTAGCCAGGTATTATCTTCCACAAGCTTCTCAGAGGTGGCCCTGGCTATCTGGGTATTATTTGAGCCTGTGGCTGTGTAGTAGAGCATCACTGTAACATGTGACCCATTGGTGTGGACCTTCACTCCATAATACAAGCTACCATTTCTGGTTCCTTTGGACATTATGAAGCCATCGGTGTTCAGTGTGGGCACCAGCCAAGCTGAGAAGGTGAAGTTTCCTATAGCAGCAGGGGAATCTTCGGCAGAGATGGTTCCATATGCTCCTGGAAGCCCAGAGAAAAAACGAGCATCTGTGGCTGAGTGGGGTCTCCTGGCATAAGGCCTGAGCTCAACTGTATCTGGAAACGAAGCTAGTAGCAGCAGATCGTCCATGAGAGGAAGACCCTGTGGGAACTGTTCAGATACAATCTCCCAGGATACTCGCACGTCACCAAACGCGCCCTGTTGTCTGACAATGGTGAAGGACGTGACATCCGTCATGTCATCTTTGGAGAGGACATCTTCAGCTACTTCTTGGTCTAGGTTGGTGGCAGCAATGGCAAAAACACCAAAGGGGTCATCATTGAAAGGGATGAGAACTGAAGCATTCAAAGACATATTTGCCAATTGTCCACCATCCCCAGGGTAACCGCCTTAAAGGAATTATAAACAGACGTTAAAATTTTCAAGACAAGAATTAAATTAAAAGGATTAGAAAATATTTACATGTTCTCACCTGAAATGTTTACCAGCCTGAGAACATAAAACTCATTAAACTCTGGAAGTTTATCAGAAATGGCTTCCAGTATGATGGGCTTGGATTTTTCCCCTGTAATAAAGGTGATGGAGCCTGATGTGTTTGTAAACTCCTGATTTTCTTTAAGAGGAGTAACTGAGTCATTGGCAAACAGCTGCCAGAAGACTGTTACGTTACCAAAATGTCCTCTCGCTCGCAAGACACTGCAACCCAACAAAATAAAAGCATTCGATTACAAGGAAAAACTCAAAAAAATAAACTTTAGAGTTTAACAATTTGTCAGTTTGTAAATAAAAAGAATATGATTTTTTTTATGTGAACACATTTTGTAAAAAGAAGCTTAAACCTTACTAAAAGCTATTGGTCTTGCCCTCTGCGACAGGTTTTTCCACACTTTCCAAAGAGAAAATTCCATTGGCGTCATCGTTGGCCTCAATCACAACTGTAGCCGTGTTTGCCCCGTACACAACGGCATCGCCTGTGAGCAAACATCAATTATCAGCTTAGATCTGAACCTAAAGTTACCATAGTACAAATCCTACAGACTGACAGATAAAACTAACAAGAACTGCATGGACAATACTGGCATTGTTTTTTGCAATTTCATGCACTAGAGGGGGGTTGTCTCATTAGCATAGCATACCATAACTGTGGCAACAAAACCAAGGAGAGAAAGGGTTTGAACAGTAAAGACTTTCTTAAGTAGATGTGAAGCACGGTATTTAATAATAAACACTTTGTGGGGGATGTATTTGGCTGTTTAGTCGCTTAAAACACTCTCAAAACTTCATTCAGTACATCAACATGACAAACTTTTGGCTTGCGTCATCATCTTCACATGTTTATTCCCTCTTAAGTGGGGCAATGAGAGGAATGTCAACCCACAATATGAGGTGGTTGATTTTAAACATCAGGGTTATTGACTTTTAAGTCAGTCTTGGTAAAGACAATATCCGGTCATAAACCAGAAACAGACTAAATCATTACTTGTTAGTCATTAAAGAGACAGAGGTCAACAAAGTGATCACACTTTGAATCTTAAAAAGCCTCATAATTAAATTCTGGTTTGGGCTGACAAACCATAGACTGTATATATCTAGAACTCTGACGGGAACCCACTCAAATCCAATAGGCAAACATTACCACAATCCTAAACTGCTTTATAATTATGGATTGTTATTCCAGTTTTACGGAAAGAGTTGATAAAACATTTTAATTTGCTCATGTCTTTGACTCTGAGAACATGCCTGCTCTCATCTCTTTCACCTAATCCAAATGAAATCACACACTCACCAGTGGCATTATAGAGAACAATGTAAAATAGTTCATCAGTCTCGGGTACGTCGTCATCTTTTACAGCCACAGAGATATTCTTCATCCATTCGCCTACATCATACATCAGCAACGTGTCATTATTCAGAACAGCGAGGTCATCCGGTGACGCGTTGCCGTACGCCACTCGATACATCACTGAAGCCACAAAGTTAGCCCGGCCTGCCCTTAGGACAGTGAAGTTGGCAACACCTCCTTCACGAACACGCACAACGACAGGCTCTGAGGTGAGCATAGAAGGAGGGATATGGGAGAGAGAGGCCACAGAGGAGAGACGGGTGAGTCATTGTATAACTTACTACAGCTAATCAGCTGATCTTTGACTAATTTATTACCAGAAAAGTAAATGGGATCATCATTCTTATTAATCCATAAACTGGCACTTAGTATGTTTCCCAGTCTCGCTCCACCGGTTGCATTTGACAGGACAATGGTGAAATTTTCCATGTCTTCTGGAATCTTAAACAAACAACAAAAAATGTTTCAAAAAGTAAGTGTAAGTAAGAATCATAATTACTGTATGTATTTGAATGTGTTTACAAGTTCAGTTTAACGTCTTACCTCATCAGGTACAGAGAAAACAGTGAGGTTTTTCAAGTACTCTCCTGCCTTGAAGGTAATGTTTCCATGGAGTGGGGTAACATCTCCAGACAAGCCCGGCTCTATGAACCAGGAAATTGTCACTTCTTCGAAGCGACCCCTGTTCCTCACTACGGGGTACACCGCTGCAGGAAAAAGAGAACAGTTTGAGTTCAGAAAATATAGCTTCACTGATGTTAGGTCTATTTTAGGTGTCGTAAGAGTTGACAGTATCTTTATTTTTTTTCATTTACCCTGAAAGCTCAAGTCCCCTTTACTTTCATTGATGGTCACTGTTAGCCCTGATTGGACAAATTCAATGACTCCATAGGGGTCGTCATTTTTCCGCACAGTGATGTTCACTTCCCTGTAGTTGCCAAGTCGACTGGGAGGAGTGCTGTAGCTACTGAGCACCACAGAGTATGTCTCGTCTAGCTGCGGGTAGACCAGGACACACACACACACACACACACACACACACACACACACACACACCTAAAATAAGCTTCTGAAGTTATGGGGACTGGGCTTTGGTCCCCACAAGGAGCATTTGGTCCCCACAAGGCTGCATTTTCCTGAGACACTGTCCCCATTCAGTAGCAGGAACAAGGAACAAGAACACACACACACACACACACACACACACACACACACACACACACACACACAC
>NW_013952494.1:1022499-1035682 GCF_001266775.1 Austrofundulus limnaeus
GTGTGTGTGTGTGTGTGTGTGTGTGTGTGTGTGTGTGTGTGCTGAGAAAACTGGAGCCAAGCAAGCAGAAAGCATAATATAACGGGCATTACAAAGAAATGGCGTACAAAGAAGGATTGAAGCACTCCAAACAGCCACAGCGAAGGGGCTGCATGCATAAAAACACGAGCATCTTTAGAAGACGATGTAATCAAGGCTGGTTAATTTGGAGCAACAACTCATTAAGAAGGTGTTCTATTAACGCCCCCCTGTGAAAAAAAAAACAAAAAACAAAAAACAAAAAAAAAAACCTTCTTTTTGATTCACTTTTTCTTCTCACAATTGCAGAATCCTCCCCTCTAATCCAATCTCTGAGCCCCTCATCCCTGTTTCTAAACCTAGAAGTGGGCACTTCTCTAAAAAACAAAGACCTGATTCAAGTCACACAAAAGCCCCAGGTTCACTCCACCCTCCACTTACCCAAAGTACACTGTGAAGTGTGCAGCCTCCACCCTGCAGAGGAGGAGTGGGATTGAGAGAAAGCCACAGTTCTCATCAGAACAGATGGAGCTCCCATCATGCCCCACTGCCCCAAATACTCAATATCATTTCACTCACATTTCACAACACATCTAAACATTATATAATACTTATTGTATGGGTCTGCAGTGCCACAATGATGAATACTAACAATGAAATACACACACCTATAACTTCTACCTACCGATCTAGAGTAAGCAGTAAGGTCTCGTTAACTTCAGGGATATCGTCAGCCAGGACAGTAAGATTGATGAAGGCATCACTCTGCTTGGAGAGGAAGACAATGGAGCCATTAAATGGCCTCAGGTCATTAGCTGTGACATCCCCTCGATTGGCTCCAGTTGGATGAAGGCTCCAGAACACCACAGCCTGACCATCTGTCCCATCCCGCCTCAGAGGGAGGCTAACCTGCACCAAACATCAATAAAATTAGCCTACATGCAGACATAATGCTAAATATACAAACCCTGATTGATATTTTTGAAAGTTTCCAAACACAAATTAGAGAGTGCAAACTACTTTAGGTAATGGCTAAAGACAAGGGCTGCAAAACCATTTGTACAAGCATAACTTACCATGGTTGCATTGCTGTCCTCTGGTTCAAAAAGCACCACTGTGGCATTACTTATAAAGCCTATTTCACCGTTAGCAATGTCAGGGGTGACAGTCAAAGTCAGGTTTAGTGGTCCACCAAATCTTGGACTGTTTGAAGGAATGGCGGGACTGATATCAATCAGTTCCAGAGTTTTCAGCTAGAAAAAAGATGAAACAGAAAGCTATCAGAAGCTAATACATAAGCATATGTTCCTGTAATAACTGGTTACGTTTTATAGTGTAACCTGCTCACTTCTTTGATTTGTGTGTAAATATATGGCAAAATACTGAAGTTTTGAATGTTTGACTATTGTGTTTTTATAGACTGTCGAGAAGGCTTTTCGTGTACCTTTTACTTGCTTTAAGTGCTAGCTGTTGTTTGTTTGAACAGTTGGGCAAATCCCATAGAACCATGCCAGACCTGGGTGCCAATGTCAAACCATTCACACATGCAAATGAGGCACTTAGACTTTGGATGGCACTAATTTAGCCAGAAGTGCCAACACAGACAGAATAACGTATTTCTTTAAAAGCGCTAACAAAATGTTGCTGCTGAATTGTAACTGTTTCCAGACTTTAATTACCTGTATTAAGAAGTGAGCTCCATTCTGCAGAAAGGCATCATTTCTGATGGGCAGTATGACATGGATCATCTGCTCACGGTAAAACGCCACATTGATAGACCTGCTGACGTTCAGAACCTGATCACGGGCCAGTTCTGGCTCTATTGGACCGGCTGGAATGTAGAGGGCGGTAAAGGTCATAGACACATTGCCCAGCATGCCACCTTCCCTCACAAAATTTAGAGACAGGAATCGACCCTCGGGTTGACTCTGGATGCTCTGCTCCTTGTTCGGGTCGAACCGAAAAAGTCCATAGACATCGTCACTGTCTTGGATGTAGAACACCATCTTTGGAGGAAAAAATGGATCACAATAAGACAAAAACAGAAATAGTGGCAAAAGTAAATTTCAGAAAACAAGTAGAGACAATGGGCCCTTGGGTTTATGTATATAGCTTTAAACTAACGTACTTTCATTTTATAAGAATCTAATAACAATGAAATTGCAGATTTATCACGCATTATCTTAGACCTTGTCACTTATCACAAGTTCCTTTTGTATTTGCTTCAGCACAACACAATCTGCCTTCCAAAACTGAATCACAAAGTCGTTCTAAAAGATTTGCCAGGAGAACAGAATTATTTGAATATGATAGGGTATGACAGCACTCTAATGAACATCATGATAAACACATTCACGCTGTTTTCCAACGTCTTAAAGACATGGGCCCACAATTTAACTTCAGCAAATGCTTATTTGGTCAGTCAAGTATTTCATTCCTGGGACGTATTGTGTTGAAGGAGGGCCTGCACCTCAGACATAATCACCTCTCCTGCACCAAAAAGATATGGCAGCACTTGATTATTTTCTGGGCTTAAAGGCACAGTGTGTAGGATTTGTTGTTTTCAGCGACATCTAGTGGTTGAGTGATTGACTCATCCTCCCTGGTCCTCCCCCCACCCCCACCCCCTGCTCCCAAACGCAAAGGAATTGCTACGGTGTCTCTCAGGTGTCAAAAACCTTTGATAATTCCAACCGCGATATCTACCAGCAGCTTCAGGGCTAGTGATGTTTCAAGTGGTAAGATTATGAGCTTTAATAAGTAAAATTATACCAGCTATGTTTACATGCACAAATTTTTTTAATCGGATTGAAATGTATTCAGCTTAAATATTCCGAATGTACTGTTTACATGGACACAATCCGATCATGAAAAGTGTTTACATGCACCGGAGTTTTATTCAGAATAAAAGTCTGGACATGTGCAGTGTTGTAAACGTTCAGCTCTACTTCCGTGTTACAAATGTAAACAAAACTCCTCTGTGCACTCAGGACGGACCCGTGTCAGCTTTTAATAATGGTAGAGACGCCGTTACTCCTCGGTTGAGCTGCAGCCTGCAGATGAAGCAAAACGTGCTTTTTATTTTTATTTATTGCGCAGCAACGTCTACTGTTTGCCTCCTTTTTCATCTGTTATGAGAGCGTGGAGGAAAACTTCTGCACGGTGCAGCACAGCTGGAGCGCTGCTGTCCCACCTCCTCTAACCGGGTGAATGAAAGTCAGCAGACATGCACACAGGTCAGTTTTCTACAATCAGAATAAGATGATCGGATTAAGTGTTTACATGAACCTCATTCCGATTATCAATTGGCACAACCCACACTTTTCATTCGGATTAAAAATTCATTCGGATCGAGCTCAATCAGATCAGAATAATCGGAACAGGCTGTTTACATGACGCATTTTTATTCGGAACAGCTGTTTAATCCGATTACTTTTGTCCATGTACAGACAACAGTTTTACAACTAAAACTGTTTTTGACGCCGCCACCGCAGTTTGTCCTTCATGAGCCTTCGTAGACAAGATGGCGGTGCAAGATGGCGGCTGCCTGTAGTGGCGACCAGCGACCATGGAGATATAAACAGCTTTTTATAAGGTAAAAATAATAAAACAATGTCTTTGTCTGCAATGATTAGACGTTTTTTATTATTGTCATTAGTGATTATCTCAATTTCGGCTAAAAGAATTGACAAAATCCTACACACTGTTCCTTTAACCTTCTGGTACAGTAAATTTCTACCATGCAACAATTGTGGAGCCACTGCAAGTGCTACTTTAAAGAACTATTCAATCTCAACTAAAATGGTGATGATCTTAAAATAACGCTCCTGAAAAGAACAGTACTTTTCATCTACAATCCTGAACTGTCCACATTCATCACAACAGATGCTTCAAACTATGAACTGGGAGCCGGTTGGACACAGTTGCACTCACACATTTCTGCTTTTGCATGTCGGCGAAACAACATTGTGTTAGAAAGGGCATCTAGGAATGGCATCTTAATGGCACGCTTGCTGTAAAGTGTGTGAATGTAATCGTAGTCTTGTTTTTAAAGACTGTGTAATAAAAACGGTGTTTCCTGTTTCCGTATGGTGAAAACTGACTTTTATTTAAAGAAAGAAAAATGAGAGGCAATGAAGCGACCAAGGAAAGTAAAGTTTTGGCTAAAAACAGTAAAAACAGAGCTGTGAGCTATCTTTAGAATGGCTACCTCTCTAATTAACTCTGCTGCAACTACATGAGTAGTTTCCATAAGTGTTAAACTGTGGCACGTTCAGTTCCCTGGAACCTACATTTGTCTGGTGTGTGACTACAGTCAGTCACAACAACTTCACAAAGCTCACTTTTTAATTTGTTACTATCTTATGCATCCTCTTCAATTAGCAGTAAAGCCATTCACTCATTTATTGAAACGATTTCTGAAAAAACAAATTGCTTGGCTCAGATGGCAAACACACCCTTACATCCCAAAGTTTTGATGTGTGATTTCGTGTGACATATTTTGCTTTGAAAGCAAACGAGACTCAGATCTGCCCACTCTTTCACACATAACCAAGAGGCTTGGTCAAAGATGGAAGCAATAAAAGCCTGTCACCACTTCACCAGGCTCTAAAAAAAAAAAAAAAAGAAGAAAACACAGAGTCCTCACACAGCAAGTGTGCCTGCTGCTTCCTCTTTGTTTTGCTTTGGCCACATTAAAGGAACACCCACAGAGTGAAGTTGCGCGCCATGGGGTCAGCCTTTGCAGAATGTGCCAAGTTTGCACATGCAGCTTACAGTAGGTCAGACACAAACGCACACATGTGTAACACATGCAACTCCAGGGTGTGTTCCCTAACAAGTGCAACCTTTTTTTTAATTTATTTTTCTTTTTTTACACAAACCCAAAAATGAAAATACAAATTCTCGAAACTGACCTGCATAGGTTCGTCGACCTCCACATTTCCAGTTACGGTGTTGGGCAGCAGTTTAAAAACAAAAGCTTCAGCTTCTTCAGGCTGATTATCGGCCACAATGTTTAGTGAAATCACAGCAGTCACCTGACTAGCATTGAATTTCACTGTTCCAGCCTGAGGTGTTAAGTCATCTGACACCGGAGCGGGATCACTGGAGTTCCTGCTGATGGACCAGTTGGCAGACACGGCACCATAGCTTCCTCCGTTTCTTACAATGATGATGCCATCAAACCTGGAGGAGTAATAATCAAAGATGTAAATAACTTTCCTTTTCTTTTTGAAACATATGCATCAAATCTACCTATAAATATATAAATAAAGTTGATTAATTGATTTGATGTAAGCCTACTAAAATAAACAATAACAAATAATGTGAAAGAGTTTGTTTGTTGCCCACCTCTTTGTCACATCTTCGTTGATGGCGATTGGCTGAATTAGAGCACTGCTGATTGACAGGACTCCATAAGGCTTATCATTGGGCTCAATGGTGACCAGCACAGCATTGGGTGATACCAGCACAGCATCTCCTCTGATAGTCTCCTCCAAAAGGATTACATGAAAGGACTCTGCAATTTCTGGCACCACATCATCAGTGATGTTGAAGAAAAGTCTGGCTTTGTAGACAAACGGAGGGAATGTGATGGTTCTGATGGGCTGCAGGTCCACAAAATCCACAGCTGGAGTGGCGCTGCCCAGTCCTTCACCACTCACTACAGTGTAATCTACAGACACCTAAAGAGAAACAAAAGTTCAGAAGACTCAGTCATGTTTCTGCATCAGACATGTTGCTCAGGTCAGTTTAAACGTATGAACAGACTGGGAAAGAAAACCTGAGTGCCAAGAGAACCAATGAGTGGCCCATCCTCAGCCAACTGGCCACGGGTCACGTTGAGAGCAATGACGCCCGCAGACTCTGACACGGCCATGACTGCGAGGGAGAACCGCAGAGGGCTGTCATTTTGACGGATTCTCAGCTGGACACTGCTGCGATTGGGGCTGAGAAGGGCTCCACCAGCCACGCCTGTGAGCCTTACTGAAAACACCTCGTCATTCTCCGGGATCTGGTTCATGGACAAACAAAAACAAATTAATAAGGTCAAACGTCGGGAGTGGGGAGGGTGCAGGGTTGATATTATGTATCTTCCAGGCACATTCTTTAATTCTATACCACAATTAAGTAACTATGTTACCTTCAATTGTACTGTAAACATCAAAAATAAATTTGACTTTGTCTGTCTAAACTCCTTGAAATTAGCCTCTGTCTCTTTAAGAACCTCCAACCGTTTCGGACACTCCCACTTCAGCTTGTTTTCGAGCTCCAGGGAGGAGCGATGGGTAAACAGGCGGTGCTTTGTTCCAGCAAACATTTAGGAATCCCACATGGTTACCACAGGAGATTCAAGGATTTCTCAAACATGCATGAATGAGTCAAAGCAACACTCTGAGTATGTTTTTGATGAGGTCATGACATTATAACATGTTATAAAACTTGCATAATACCACCCCTTTTAAAGAAACAGGAAGATTCATGACATGCCATATGTATCTGTCAAGTTAAGTTTTATAAAACTGAAGAAGATGGTACTCATTCCCCAATTTATGAAATCAATACAGTATATACATTATAATCAGTGAAGCTTAAGCAGTTTGGAGGTCAGGTCAGCTGAATTTAGACCTCTGATGTAATAAGTTCAAGTCAAGGAATGCTATCAGAAAGTACATCTTTTTAACTGTGTCCAGTCAAATGATGATCTAAGACACTAATGTACAGATATAACACAAAAATAGGCATTTCATTTATTACCTGGTCATCTTTAATGAGAATACTGAAGTTCACTGCAGCCTGTCCCACAGGGATAGTGATGTTCCCTCTGTCTGGACTGAGATCATCAATAGCAGGATAGGGACCATCAGAAATCTGGCAGAATGAGATCAAAATGAGTAAACTTGGACTGAATTGGACTCTTATTTAATACAATAATTGTGATGAAAAAACTAAAAATTTCTCCTCACCTCAAAGTTCACAGTCACGGTTCCGTAGGTTCCCTTTTCTCTGATTAAGGTGAAAGGCACATAATAGTTCTTTCCTCTCAGCTCATCAACAACTACCTCCTCAGTCTGAAATAGGGACAGAAAACACCTCAATTAGTTCAGTTTAAACAATTTCTACATTTTCTTGACACGCAGTAAACAAGTGAACAGAAATGATAAATACTGGGTTTCTTACTGAGTTGAAGGCAATGATTCCAAAGGCATTGTCATTGGACAAGATGGTAATTGTTGCCCTGTTCGGTGTTCCCAGTGTCACACCGTTAGAGGAGCTCTGGGAAGAAAAAAAAATTAAACGGTTTAATAAAACCTAGACAAATAAGCCGCATTTACATTTCTGTGCTCAACCCTGCTACCCCAAGACTTATTGCTGACATTCCTGCTCATGTGAAAGGGTAGTGTGTCGGTTTTATCTACTGTCTACACTTCATTCCAGTAAACCCACTGAATAGGCCTGGTGAGCAGGCACAAATACAGGAAGTGCTTGTTTTTGGCCCACTGCCCTGTCAGGTTAACTCCCTGCGGGGTGCCTCTTCAGAATCTGTGCTTTTCTCTGTCATCTGGCACTAAAACCCAACAAACTTAGAAACGAGGAGTACCTAAAATTACACAGTGATGTCACACGGCCCATAGAGGGAAATTTAAGGAGGGAATTTAATTTGCTGAAAGTTGATCAGGTGTTAACAAGTGAGCATAAAAGTGGCTTGTAGATGAATGTAAAGGCATGAGAAAATTACTATCAAAAATGTATTTGGACTTACTCAGTTCATCATGTATTTTAGTAAAACTGATGACAGCCACAGATCGTTTTAACGTCATTTTAATGATCAATTTTATGCTAGAATCTGTCCCGCCAACTGTTACTTCTATATTTTAATGCTCCTGTTAATATTGATCACAATTAAGTACTTTCTGTAAACCAATATTTCCTGTCATAATAGATGTAACTGTCAGAAATGAAACAAAATAATTAGACTAAGTACGAGCTTTTGCTGCACTATTGTATCAACTTTAAAACAACTGTGGATGTGTCTTTTGCTGCCTGCTGGTCAAAGCCGCTGTAGTAAATACACATCACTGACAATGAGTGATTTACAATACCCTTTATCTTAGGTCGTTTACCCCCCCCCCCTTCCCCAATCTCATCAATCTAACTTGACAGCTAAACTAAAGGCTGCATGAAACCATGGAGATTGTTCTCCCAGTGTGTGGCATCCTGTGCCGTGATAGTTATTCTTTTAATGAGTTTACAGCATAAACAAACTGAAAATACTTTCAGAACCTCAACTGGTCGGTTTCTTAATGTGATGCATATAATAATGCATTTTTTAAAGGAATTTAGCCATGGAGGACATCTTGAATTGGGTTTACTTTAAAGGTTAATTACAGTAGTTGTACATGATTACTTTCTACAAGTTTCATTACATTCTGTGACACTGGCAATATCATTATCACTTTTTGCCTTTTGGCTGTGGACAAAAATTGCATTAGTCCTATAGCTGGTAAGGCTGTGACTGTCAAAATTTACTATATTTTCATAAAGATGTTTGTTGTTGTTGTTGTTGAAGGAGGTCACAGATACACACAATATCTGGTCCCACCAAGGACTGACTTTTGCAGATCTCAGACATCAAAGACCCCGCAGCTCAGAACCACCCAGGGTTTACGGCTCGATGCCTTCTGCCCACCCAGTTTAGGAGCTGCGGTTCTGCTTTAACAGTCAGCAGTAGATTTAGGACAACAGGGCGCGACTTTGTGGAACGAAGCTCCACTTCAGAGACAGGAAAGCGGAAGTGAAATGGGAAATGTATCCAACAAATCCAAAACTTTATTTTCAAAAGTGAAAAAGACAAATATAAAATATTGAACATTAGGCATATTTACCTGCAGTTTAAGGTTGAAAGTAAATTTCTCATCTTCTTCAGGGATGTCATCGTCCTTCACAGCAATGAAAATGGTTTTACTGGACTCGGTGGACAGCAGGAATGCTGCAGCATTTATGGCCTCAAAATCTCCTGTGTCGACTCCCTCTAGCTGACCAACATAAATTCAAACACGACACAACACAGATAAGAAAAATCAATATTATGTAAAAAAAACTGGATCAGAAATGCAGGCAAACAATAGATTTAAACAGAACAATTTATTTTATTGTCATATATGTATATAATATTTAATAAGGAAGTGCATAAACAGAACCAGTGTTTTTGCATGTTTTGGCACATATTAATTGCTCAAAAGAAAAATTATCTTTTCTCCTTCAGTGGATAAGAAGGTAACAGAAAGGACAATGGTTCTTGTTTGGTGTACATAAAATAAAACCTTTGCATTGAGTCATTTCGTTTAAATATAAAAGAGATGAAAAATTATCTGACAAATGTGACCTACCAGAACCAAAGCTGTCACATTGACTGGGTCTCCCACTCGTTCCACGACAAGTCGCACCACAGCTGTGCTGCTCTCATTGACAACAAAGTCCGTTTGGCCCAGGAAGCGCAGTGTGGCTGACTCAGATGTAGTGCCAGGGATGGACAGAGCCAGAATCAACCCAGCTAGCAGGAGAACTGGGGGCATTCCTGCAAGAAGGGCAAACACAAGGAGAAAATATTTTAATGCAGGAATAGTCAATAAATATAATACACAAGAAGCTTATATGTACTGTAAGTTACTCTAGTCATTGGAACTGTTGTCCAATCTTAATGGTTAATGTGTTTCAGCTCCTTCAAGTTGGAAGGCTGGCATTTAACAAAAAAAAAAAAAAACTAGACTAAGATCTAAGGTGATGATTGGACCACTGCGGGACCTTGAAGTGTTTCTCATTTAACCACTGTTGATTCAGCAGTGTGTTTAAAGCTATTGTCCTGATGGAACGTGAATCTCTGTCCCAGTCTCAATTCTCTGAAAAACTCAAATAGGTTTCCCTTAAGTATCTGTCTTTTGCACCATCCATCAACTTCTGGACTTTAATGCAACAAAATAGAAAAAAATCCAAGGGGGTAAATATTTTTGCAACATACTGCACATAAGAGTATATTATTTTAATTACATGTTGGTTTGTTACTTATAATTTAATACAGTATTGAATATGTTACACTAAAAATACAAAAGCCAAAATCCAAAAACAGAAAAAAACATTCAAACCATAATGACATATACAGATGGTAACAAGGGGTCAGATGTTAAGGAGCGCTACTGTCAAACAGTCTTGCTGGTCAGCATTGCTTGAATTCACATTATTAATGTTTTTTAATTAAAAATTCTTAAATTTTTATTAAAATTAAAACGAATATTCTTCTTTGACACAGTATGGCACAGCACCTCATCTTTATCGGTTTGCCTTCAACTTCTCTCTTGTCATGTTTCCTCATCACTCCAGCTTCCCCTCTCCTGTCAGCTCCTGCTCAGCTCTCTCAGCCAGAATAAGCCTAAAAAGCCTATTGGAGCCACTAAGAACAGTTGTCATGGTTAACACAACAAAACACAGCTTGACAAGCAGGGTGGAGCTCCTCGGCCCTGTCTTTCCCATCCACGCTGCGTTTTTACCCCTTCCCCTTCATGATGTATGTCACGCAGATTTACCAACAGCAGGAACACCGAGGATCTTTCAAGGAGTATTTGTTCTTAATTACAAGGTTGAAAATCAGCATCAGCAGCTCCGGTGAATGAAGTCATGCTTTTGGGTTTTTTTGTAACTTTTAAAAAGAAATGTTTTTAGGAAACTTGGACATTAAAAATCAAACTTTCCATTAGAGGCATATCAATCCTGAGCTTCTCGCAGTTTCGGCAGTCATTCATTAAACTCAACGGCAATCATTCGTTAAAACGCTTTGTCTGCTTCAGCAGTAGAATGACAGTATCAGCCTCAGAAGTAGCTGGTCGGCTAGTTCAGTCAGAATCAGCTCATAGAAATGTTACAGACATTAAAGCAGGAGAGCATGTGCTACACGTGCGAGCGTATGTGGCGTGGACCTGTAGTCGAGGGCGAGTGCGCACATGTGCCACACACATGCCAGCAGCAGCAGCAGTGGAGAAAGTGCTGGAAAATCCATCAAAAAAGGATTTGTGTAGCGATGGGCAATGGGTAGGTGGGATGAGGAGAGCAGAGGTGAGTGTGGCGCTGGACAAAAGGGGCCAGGGCTGAATAAATCCACTAATTTGCCGTGGTCTCTCTCCTGGGGCTGGGAACTTTCTTAATAAAGTATCAAATATTTACGTTCATCATGGCAACCTGAGACCTAACTGGTCACAAGTTGTAAAGGGGAACATATCTGCACAATGTTTCAGCTTTCAGAGCACAGTTTCTGATTCCCCACAGGCAAGTTTCTGGGAATCATTTTGCCTCAAAACCTCAATTCAGTCCAAAGAATTGCCTTCTACTATTTAGTCCATCTTTTTGATGGATGGTAGGAAGTATCCAGCGCTCCAACAAAGCTGTACGCCAAAATATAGAAGGGGGTCCTATTTGCATCTAATGACCGAGATGCTGAACTTCCTTCAAAGGCCTTGATACAAAGCAGATGCCTTGTGTATGGCACTCAGGTCTGATTCATAAACTGTGGTGCAGATTTTTTTTTCCTTTTTTTTGTGTGTGTTTCATGAATTTTGCCAACCCTGACCCCAGGGATCACAGGGGCCCCCGAGGACCTGTCTGTCACAGCTAAAGGCGGCGTGGAGTGTCTGGCCCAGACCTCTGACATCAATAAAACTGCGAGTCAGAGTTCACGGAGAGAGGTGCACATACACACCCTGCTCACATCTTGTGTATGGATGGATTTGTGGGCTGCCAAAGTCTGCGTTTGCATCCAACATGCACATTTTCAAAGCTTGAGGCAGACAGTTGAGTGACAGCTGAGGACTGCAGGAAAAACATCGCTGAATCCAATCAGACACACACATTCACACACATTTTAATGTTGTGACTGAGTAGATTTTCTTTGGGTAACCCATCTTCGTACCACATGGATATTTTCAGGAATCCTCAGTTGATAGATGCTTAAAAATTATGGTTGAAATGAAGCACTTTCATGAGAACAACCCAAAGCAAGCAAAACATTTCTCATATCACGATTTTTGGCTCATTCTTGTCTCTGACTTTTCTTTTCTAAATGTAAGTCAGCTACATTTGTGTGGACCTTTTCCTACCTTAAAAGTGGTTAAAACAAAACTAGAAGCTACAGTTTATCTAATAAAGATTTTACTCTTGCATTCATCAATTTACACACCAGTGTTACGTTAGGGCTGTTTTGGGATTCAATATCTTGCCAAAAAAGACTTTAGGAAGCCAATAACCCAACCATCAACCTTTTGATTATTGGGAAATGCTTTCTACCTTCAGAGCCAAAGATCCATTAGTTTACTTTTTTTCTTTTGGAACACAAATTGCATTCACCAACTATATTTCACCTAGCCTACTATATATATAAAATTGGCTTTGTATATAGGAAACATATTGGTATTCATTTCATCCACAACAGGACAATACTAGTTACAAAACAAAACAAAACCATTCTTAATCTGTCATTATTAATTAATTTAAGGCCTAAGCATTTACATGTTTTTAATAAAACAGTTTTTAAGATCATATTTCTAGCTGAGAAATGTCTTCTTTTTTCAACATTCACTATTTTAGAAATAGCTCTCTTGTATAATTAAAGCCAACACAGCACAAAACAAACCTCAAATACATGAAATTTTTCCATAAAAATGTGATCAGTACACTGATGAGCATAATATTATTAATAACTTTAAAAGGGTCCCTCTTTTTTTTTTTTTACAAAGTGTACAATGTTTTTTCTTGAACATACTTACTGGGCGATATGGCTGAAAACTGTATCATAATATAAGTGTTTCATATCATATATCAATATATATTGATTAGTTATTTGTTTTAACTATTTGAAATAAGGACCAGGAAAAAAAAGGCTGATTAATACTGCCAAGCTGGTGATATGGCCCTTCCTCTTTTATCCATAATTTCCTCTTGAGCTGTTGCACTCATTTTCTGTCTTTCTATCACGATGTATTGTTATCTCCGACAAGGGCAAGGTCATGTTTTCGGTCGCGTCTGTCTGTCTGTCTGTCTGTCTGTCTGTCTGTCTGTCTGTCTGTCTGTCTGTCTGTCTGTCTGTCTGTCTGTCTGTCTGTCTGTCTGTCTGTCTGTC
>NW_013952494.1:1035692-1038868 GCF_001266775.1 Austrofundulus limnaeus
CTATACGTCTGTCTGTCTATACGTCTGTCTGTCTGTCTGTCTGTCTGTCTGTCTGTCTGTCTGTCTGTCTGTCTGTCTGTGGACAATATTACCCAAAAACTTGTGGATGGATTGTCATGACATTTTTATCACATGTGGGTACTGGGCCAAGGAACACACCTTTGGATTTTGGTGATGTTCTGGACCACGAAGCGGATACAGGAATTTTTTTTCTTTTAACACTCTGAGATCGGCAAAGCTGTGATGCTTTCACAGGGCTTCTGTGAAAAACAGTGAGCTGGATTGGACATCAAGGACTTCAAACTTTATAAAAGTAACATTAAAAACAGATTTAATGATGAATAATTTTTGCCATAATATGCACATTTACAGAATGTTTTGTGACCAGGAAGTGCATGACTGCACCATGACACCGATTTTTCTCATTTCCTCAAACATACCACATTTCCGAAACAACCAATCAAAACAGTTTCTCGCTACTAGGCTTGTAAACAGAGAGCTGCCGGGCCTCAAAGTTTGGAGACRGGGGGAGCCAGGAAGCACTTTATAAAGAGAGTCAAACCATTAAAAACTCATACAAGGGGATAAAACAGACGTTTTATACAGAGAAATGTGACTGATGAAAACTTAGGAGCTTAATCCGACACCAGTTTGACGATGGATAACGTCGGGTGACAAGTCTGACCTTTTTTTTTCACATTGGACTCCACCGAGAAAACATTCCGTGCATACTGCTGCTTAAATGTTTACTACGTCAGAACTTATTCGGCAAATGTGTTTCCATCTCTGCTTTTGTGCATTAACTCTTACAGGATGGGGGAAATTGGTCTTGGCGGAGGTTTGCACTCTCCGAGTGCTTCTAGTTTTATAATGAAGCGTGTACAAAGACAACCCGTATCAGGCGCTGGAAACTGGAAACTCAGCTTCGAATGCTTATTCGAACACATATAAAGTTTATCACAGCGCTGTAGTTCATTCTGTCTGAACGGACAAAAATGGCCCCAAACCCTGTATTCTTACAATGTTTGGAGTAAATCTGGTCACACCCCAGATATACTGTCACAAAGAAGTACCCTTAAAACAGTTGTACGGTACATTCTTATAATGAAGAATATTGTGTTTATGCTAAAGCGAGGCACGTACTACACTAAATACTGATTCTTTTGCTGTTTAAAGTAAACAATTAACTGATCACAAACTGTAAAATAGTGTGTATCTGATTTAAGTTACAAAGTATTTTCTCTATTAAAAACATTTGTACTGGCACAACTATACCCCTGTTGTGTGAAGCAATGCACTCCTCTGCTGATTTTACTTTTGTCCCAGTAAACATTCAGGTGACAGCAAGGATGCAGGCATTCTCAGGAGAGCATTGTATTGCCGCAAAACTAAAAAGTGTAACTTTTCCCATCGATGATCAGAACAGCTGATTCACACTTATTTCAATACACAATAGTAACATTTCATTTTCTGACATTTCACATTTGTTGAAAGCAACTTCTTGTCCCCCCTCTCCTCATGATGCACCAACTCACAGTTTTTCTGGCAAGTTTGAACAAGCAAAAAGCATGATGGGATGTCTGAGGTGCTTTGACCCTTTCACCTGTCAACTCTTCTTAAAGCAGCATGCTGGTGTTAGGATCCTGGTTCACGTAAACCTTTTACACCAGATTCCTTGCAAACACACACACGCACATCCACACACAGAGAAGCTGGTCTACTGGATATCCCTCCCAGAGGTGCTGAGGAGGTGTCTGATTGCAGAGCTGCTCCTGGGGTCAGCGCGTGTTGCTGATACCTCTAGGGTTTCTCCTGACGCTGGCCTGTGCGTCGTAATCTCCTGCATCAATTATTCACTGTAGGCTGGGGACTTCACAGTCAAAGAATTGTAGTAAAGCGTGACTGTGCAGGATTCGCACCGTACAACGAGCCATGTGATTACTTCAAGCATTTGGGTATTTGACGACACAAGTATGCGTCTTTGCATCTGTACTTTCTGACTTGTTTTAACTGATATCTGCATTCCTTGTTCAGCTAAACGCAACATCGGTTACCCTGGTTGCAGCTTCTTTATGCATTCAAGGAAGTTTTATTTATTTATTTTTTTGTCTTTGTTATTTCACCAAGAATAGTCCACATAGCGACTTTTAAAAGTGGAAAGCAGTACTCTTGCTTCCTTTTTGGTCAAGGGTGTGTGGGATAACAGTCTGCAGGGTTTTAATTAAGGGCTTTCCCATGCGCCGTCCCGATCCTGAGGCTTCCCTGGGCTAAAGACGCCCATGGTGAGGGGTATGTGGTTATATCTGGCAATTAGGGAAATGCACACACGTTTACACAAACACACACGCACGCGGCAAATTTTTCCCGGTTGTCTAACACTGGAAAGGCTGCCGTGGGATCTCATTCATCAATCTTACAGCTCTGCTCCGAGACGTGGAGTCAGTCTGTCCGCAAAAAGGAAAACAGCTCTGTTATTAAAATCAAGTAGTAGGACTGTGTGTCCTCGCACATTAATGCATACTCTCATTCATAATAAAGCCAACTGACGGGGAGATGAAACAGAAAACCATCTAAAAAGATGAGCGCGGAGAATTAGTTTTTTTTTACATATAATGGAAATGATAACTGTGAAACCAGTTTTCAGTATCAAAAACACTGGGAATGAGCGTGCCTTGCAACTGAATGGCTTGTTATTTGGAGGTCACACTCAATATAATAAGAAAAAAGAGTTTTGTAAAGCAGAGTTTGGTCAAAAACATGTTTTAGAAAACTAAAAGCAGATGCAGATGAGCTGAATTAAAGAAATATAAATAATTAGTATACCAGATCAGCTTGTACCTACATGTTTCATCCTGCGTGTTTGTCTCTTCTGTTCTGTTTATCAGACTGCTTTGTGTTTTAGCTGTATTTTGATTTTTTTTTTCTTTTGCACACAGAGTGATGCCACCAGCCCAACCACCCACCGTCTGTTCTCAGCCCAGCGAGACCACGGCTGTCATTCCCGGTCAGCTCAGAGGCCATAATTGCACTTCCCATGTAGTTTTTCCTCTGGTATTTTTAGCATATTTGAATGTTCTCGCCATATAGTTAAAAAAACATTGGGAAAAAACATAAATAAAGAACCCTAATAAGTGAGTGGAGGTAAAAAAAAAAACTTAAAGCTGACATCAGCAAAA
>NW_013952494.1:1039383-1043892 GCF_001266775.1 Austrofundulus limnaeus
CCCTCTCAAGGGATTAAACAAGGTTGTGCTCTGCAGAGCTCCACAGACCAAAGGGACAAATTGGAAAAGTGAATTACTTCATTGCATGTGGCCGCTTGGGTCTGGATGAAATGCTAATTGCATTTCAAAAGAGTTCCACCAAAAACACAGACAACACAAAGTATTTTCATTAGGGGAGAATCTGACCAGCACCCAAATTTAAGCAGCACTCTTTTGTTGACTGCGTTCCTTTATTTATGCTGTGAGGGACCATTTCTAACATTACTACAATTTCTATTGCATTATGTCCCACCCCTGCCTTCCACTTCTTTTTTTGGGGGTGCATTCTGGCCTCATCACAAGCATAATTTAAACCATTTAAACATTCTTCTATTATTCCAGCTCAGACCATCCTCTTCTGTAGAAGAACACACAGGGCAACAGATTTATAATGTTACGATTGCAATTTTTTTTAACATAATGATACATTTGGGAGGATAAGTGAGAACTGGTAAACACTTGGAACATAAAAAGAGGGGTCTTGTGTTGCATTTAAATTGTTTTAACATTTCTAAAACTTTGCCCTGCTTTCTTCAAGTTTGATCAGAACGTTTAAAGGTAAAGGTGCAATATTAAGTATGACTGCTTACATCACTGCCGCTGTGAAAACAGCTGCAATGCTCCAAAAATTGGCAATAAATGTGTCTGATGACATTTTAATAGTATTCTTGTAGGGGTAGAATAATTTTTAATATAAAGCAAGTCAAACTATAAAACTGGTTGAAAGAGTGGAGTGATTTTAAAGAGTCTTTGTCCCTTTGGAAGGCTTTCACTAATTATTATTTAAAGGTTGAAACTCCCTGAACTTATGCCATTGTTTGCTGTACACTGCCATGCAGACTAGCAGTGTAACAACACATCGATCCACATCAATATATTGATTAAATGATTACTGATTCAATTAAATTGAGGCAAAACAAAAACACCAATCAGCATCATTTCAAATAATTGTGTCAGATGGGTATACGGTATTACATCATATTGATTGCAGACTGTAAATTGAATTTATGATAGACTTTGTGATGACGAGAAACATTGTTTCATCATGCAGACAAATTGATGTAGTGTTTCATGGTAAAGCTACTGCAGACCATCATGTTGTTATTGTCATTTTAAGAATAAAGAGAGAAGAAATCAGCTGCGGACGGCAGTGTGGCATTTTGCATCACGTAATTGCCACTTGTGCCTGGTTCACACGGCAATAATTTAAAACTGTTGGTAGATTTTCAAAACCGATAAGACCTCCCATGTGATGATAAAAAAAATCCTTGCTAAAACATAGACAGATTTCATTCACCAACATTCAGATGACAAACAGGAAATCGTGCAAAACCTCTCGAGTTTACGTGAGTTCAGAGTAAACAAGATAAAACTCAACAGTGTAAAGTACCACAAAGTGATACTTGAGTAAAAGTACAAGGATCTTAACCAAAAATGACTTTGGTTAAAGTTAAAAGTCTCCTTTAAGAATATTACTTGAGTAAAAGTCTTAAAGAATCTGATATTTTTTGTATTTAAGTACTAAAAGTAAAAGTATTGATTTAAAATGAGTAGTTAGATTTTCTGTAAGGACATTTATTAGGAAAAAAGAGGCAGAAATGACTGTTGTATTAAAATAATTAATTGATGTTAAATTTAGCATGCTTTAGTCTAGCTGTTTCAGTTTATATACATATATCAAGGCTGCCCAAATATTTTCCCCAAAATGAAAATCTATCTGAGGGCTGCAGCCAAATACAGTAATATAATTCATGAAATACAAATACTTCTTAGGTACAGTCCTTTTATTTTAATGATTATGTCCTGCTGGAGTGTGACATGATTTGTTTGTGTACAAACTACTATAATATCAGAATTTTATATATTTATACTTCTCATTCAAGCACAATTAAATTCTCTCCATCTAGGAGACACAGTTTATATGGATACTTCTTATTTTTTACAATAACAAGCAGGAATGAAAACAAGCAAAAATGAAATAAAAGTAACGACTTTATACTTCTTGCCTTTTTAAAAAATGTAAGGAGTAAAAAGTACAGATAAATGTGTGAAAATGTAAGAAGTAGGAATAAAAAGTAGGCTGAAAAATAATTACTCAAGTAAAGTACAGATACCCAAAAATTTTATTTATGTACACTAACAAAGTATTTGTACTTAGTTACTTTACAACTCTGGAACTCAACGCCAACCGTCGCTAATGTGACGTCAACTCCAACCTCCACCATAATTTCTGGGGCTCAGTGGCAGTTGTTTGGTTGTTTGTATTTTGGATTCCCTTCTGTGTTTTTGTCAACTTTGCTTTCTGATTGGCTACACGTCACATTCAACAGGATGCAAGCTTAATAGTTCTACGGAGGAACACTACACACACTGCGATATCGGGCCAAGGCAATCCAACACGTTGAATATCCTCAACTTCCAATTGGAGCGATCCCAACATCTTTCTGATAGGTAACCCACTCTGAACACACCACACATGGCAGGAATGCTTTCTAAGAATCATCACGAGAATCAGAGTGTCCTTAAGATTATTAGAAAGGCAAAATTGGGTCATAATCAGCACAAATATCTTACCATGTGAACCCAACATACGTAAGCCCTGTTTACACGTGAATGACCTCTAGAAACTTCAAGGTTTGTTCAGTGTTGATACTTGTTGTTTATACAAACGGTCGAACAACAGCAGAAATTCTATAATTCACCTCAAAATGGTGGTCATTAGATTCCACTGCAACCATTTGCTTGGTCAAATATTCCTCATAAGACTGATCACGAATTGATCTGTTTTTATTAAATCCTTTAAAAGTGCCATAACCTCATTCTTTTCTGAAAGCAAAAGTTTACAAAACATCACAATAACACTTTATTATAATGTTTATATAAAGTTAATAACTGTTTTTTAGACTAAAATAAGAAGCACTTGGTGAAACTCATAATAGAATTATTTCTAAAACATCATTCCTGCCACACTAAATGTCAGTTCAACACAAATCAGCCATCGAGAGTTGCATGTTGAAATGATGGAGTACTTTTATGACTTGAGGTCAAATCGGCAGCGGATTATGGGCAGACAGAAACAGCCGTCTGTCTGCACGTTCACATAACGTCATCAAAAATGAAGGTGGAGTTTAGTGACAGAGCGTTACATACATAACTAACTACTAAAGAAAAAAGGTACAAAGATTTTATACTCATCTTAAAATTTAACATATTTTACACAATATCATAGTTGGAAATTAAATAAATGTGTTTCAGTTAATGTTTTTTTTATTGTTAGAGAAACTGGTGATGCATTGTGGTCGTCACACCGAAAGGATCTGTAGTTGACCTTTACGAGGCCATAAGAGCTTCTGACATCTAAAGGGCCAAAGGTCAAGTTTAATTCTTAAATGGGCGACAGATTTGCGAGCACCCCATGTTGCTTCTAGAGAAAACTGAAACAAGAAGCATGTGTGTATTTGTGCGCAATATGCATGTATATGTACATACGGTTATGAGACCTGACAGCCGGGTCATGGATGATTGTCTGCTGCAGCTGCTGCACTTTGAGAACCATTTTAGACCTACTGAGGAGGCCTCAGGTTTGTTGGTCAAGTTAACCCTACTGACCTGAGTGTGTGCTCCAACCAGAACAACCACTAAAACACGACGCTGTCTTCTGTGAAAAACGCATGAAACATCGAATGACTACTGAAAATAAAATAATAAAACCCAAGAGAGTATGTTAGAAGAACTGAAATAAAGCTTAAGTCATTATGGCTGCTCAGTCAATTAAGTCTCCCAGAGTTTGAACTTAATTTGTCTGCATTCAGCAGACAAAACAGCAGCTCTCGCCTCCAACATGGCACACAGCTCCATCAAACACTTGTTTTCCCCTCGTCGCTACACACTGAGTGTGGACGCCCTCTCGTCCCCAATGAACATCAATCTCCTCCCGTCTGCGGCACTTCGGCACCTTTCAAAATGAACAGGCTCCGTTTATGGCTCGGCCTCCTCCTTTTGTAGACTGTGCAGCCATGAGGAGGGAGGGGTGAGACAGAAAAAGGGGAGAGAGAGAGAGGGAGAGAGGCAGGCAGTAAAACAGTTTCCGCTCAGTGAATCACATTCAGACCCTCACACAGGCCAACGGGAGCTGACCCCTGCCAGGCAATGACATAAACACTGACAAACACAAAGGGGACCTGAGCTCCCTGAGCAAGTCAGGGTCTCCGAGGATCTCTGTTGGACATGTAGGGTTTGGTATGATGCTATAAAGAGTTCATAAGCCTGAATGAGGGGTAAGAAATGTGAATCTTATTGCTAAATTCTGCTTCTTCTTTTGCCAATAAAGACATTGAAACAAAGGAATGATTAAGATAAACAGTCAAGGCTGAGGAGCAGGTGTAACTACAGAATGGATACAGAAGCAGCTGTCACACACAGAGAGAGAGAGAGAGAGAGAGAGAGAGAGAGAGAGAGAGAGAGAGAGAG
>NW_013952494.1:1044337-1053401 GCF_001266775.1 Austrofundulus limnaeus
GTGTGTGTGTGTGTGTGTGTGTGTGTGTGTGTGTGTGTGTGTGTGTGTGTGTGTGTGTGTGTGTGTGTGTGTAGTTTTATTTCGGTGGGATAGAGAGAAAGAGGGAGAAAAAAGGCAACACAAAGCGCCGTGATCACACTGGAGATCCTGGATGTAACCATGGAAGCGTTTGTCTCCGGCCTCAATGGGCTGCCTCGCCATTCACTCACTGATTGCGCTGAATCAATATTTAGGCTTTTCAGTTTTATGAGCTGCTCCCGAGGGGGATTTTTTTTTTTTTTTTTTGGCAAAGGCGCAAGAAATGTGGGGGGAAATTAGCAGCACTTTTTAACCGTTTTCCTGTAGTTTTACGCAATTCGTCTGCTTTGAGCTGTCTGGCATAATTGATGAGGAGCATCTTTATTCTTTGTGTCATTAATCTACCACTGGATTGGACCATTTCTCATCCACTCCCTTACTGGAAATCATTCACATTGAATGTATTCACCGTTCATTAGCTAATAGAAATAAACAAAAGTTTTTTTTGGCCACTTTGCTATTTTGGTTATTATTAACCACAATAAACAGACACACATTTAGAGGATAAATCTTGTGAACTTACCTGACACTTTGCCTGGCCTCTCCGTCCCGAGATAAGTTACAATATCTTTATTATAGCCGTGGAGAACATAGGGGGGGAAAGGCGCTCCTCAAATGCCCAGCTCCTCCTCCTCTCAAACACAAACAGCGAATTAAAACAGCGTCATTTTATCCCCGTGAACATAAGGTGAAGCGCGTCTGTCATGTCGTTTATAACGAGGCTGGAGTTGAAAATAGAGAGCCCAATCGGAGCGGGTTCCCTCCCTCTGGTCAGTTTCAAACCCGCTCCTAACTCCTCATGATCCTGCAGACATGTGGGCTGTTTGAGCAAAAGCTCAGTGTCCCGATAAAATAATAACAGTTAAAAAAAATGATTAAATAAAAATAATAATTTGCAGCTCCTCAGAGACTCAGACTCGTTTATCCGTCGCTGCCTAATCAGACAAGATGTTTTAATCCCATTTGTCTCATGAGGGTGAACTCTGTGTTGCTCAGACACAGCGCCACCGTGTGCACCCAGCAGGCATAGCCGCCGTTCTGTCGAGTTGCTGGCCACAAAATGAGAACAAAAAAATTAACTTCAACTAAAGGAAGCGGCGAATTCATCTGCTTGAACTGCATGAACGTTCCTAATCAAATAGCAAAGGTAGATACTAGAAATATGTATCTAAAATCGTAATGAATTAAAGGCAGTCCGCTTGTGAAGTAACTTAATCTTTAGCGCTCCCTGGTGGTGAAACAAGAATACTGCGGGCGGTCACTATAATAACGTCATTACGTAAATATTCTGTTGACGTGTCCTGAGCTGTGGTGGAAACAGTGGTTAGCACGGCGACGGGATCCGACTAAACATCTTGTGGAAGTATGGAATGGAAATAATCGAAGATAAGTGACCTGACAGCTTTTCTAATCAGGTAAAAATAGTTACTCAACTTCATAAGAATATCATAGTCACTAACAGACCTGTGGACCGCTACAAGCAAAGCTAAGTCGGGTAAATAAATTCTTATGCAGATGCTGCTAAAGCTAAAGCCTGTTAGCTTTAGCAAAGCCTGTATAAACACATCTCGGCTTGCCAAATCTAACGTTAAACCCCAATTTATGGTTAATTTAAGTCACCTGTGGTTTGTGATTTTACTTTGGATTAGGGTATTGTTACCCAGCTGAATTAGAGGGAATTAATTACCTCAACTATTTTTTTTCTATAGTGTTCAATATATTAGCCAACGGGCAATAAATAAGATATGTAATGTTTACAGTTTACTCCTTTAGTTTATCTCTGTGGTTAAATGTAGCTTACATTCGTTAGCCCGAGCAACAATATATGGCTTTTTTAAGTTACAGACCCGTCGTTAAGACAAAGGTCCAAATCTGATATCACATAGGCATAATCTGTCACGATATGATTTCGATTCAATTCAATTTACGTCTGTGATCCATATAATGTAGTATCATATGCCCATTATATGATATTGATTCCCATCGAGCATATGATGACATTGTAGATCGGTGTTTTCATTTTGCCTCGATATAACTCAATCATGCACCATTCAAATTGATATATATCGATATAGATCAATGTATCGTTACGCCCCTATTATTGTTAACCTAATTTCATTTTTGTTTAATTCTGCAGTCCACGCTCAAGCCTGATACCTGCCAAGCCGGTACAATTACTAAGTATCTTAAAGTAGAGCAATTATCCTAAAGTGTAGAATTCAAAGGACAGTGGTGAATCTTCCCATCAAAATGACCAAGAGCTCACTGACAACACAAACCTCCATCATAGAGGATTTCAAACTTCACGTTCCTTAGTGTAATAAAAATAAAATAATACTAATATTTGAGCAAAAATGGCTTCCATGGGTGAGTTCCAAGATGAAAAAGCCACTGCTGACCTAAACATGACAAAGGCCTGAATAGCTTCTTTCAATAATAAATTAAATCATCATTTAAAAACTACATTTTATATTTACAAAGACAATCTATGGCTTATATTAATATTTGTTTGCTGATATGAAAATGTGACAAAAAAAAAGCAAAAAAGGGGTAAAATATATTAGTGATACTACTGCTACTACTACTGTACCTAGTTATTTGTTGTTCTACATGTTAAACCAGTGTTGTCCAGTCCTGGTCATTGAGGCCCATTTGTCTGGGATGTTTTAAATAAGTCTGCTTTGTCACACCCGATTTCAATGAATAAGAGACTAACAAGCTTTTGTAGAACTTGAAGAACTGCTGAGGAGCAGGGAAACGACTGGAACAGTGACATCACACTCACCTGCATGCTCAAACTGCTGATACCTAATCTCTCGAGTTACCGTTACCCAAGTTTACTTGCACATGCTGTTTAAACAGTGTCTGTTTACAAGAAGTTATTTTTTGCTCTATATAATATTAACCTGAGAACAAAGTGAACTTAGTCACATTTTCCTCAGCATGTTTTGGGTGAGTCAGTCTTGCTGTATAAGAGAAAATTTGCTGCCCAAGTCCAGAGTTTGAAACTCATGCATTTTTATTTTATCTTTTGCACATTCAGTGAAGCAAGATGTCCAACAGAAGTCAGCACTATGGGTTCCAGTCAGCCACCATGGTGCAGCCGGCTTATGGCGGTCATGCCTACCTGTTTGGAAACAATGGCTCAGAGAACGACCTATCAGAGGAGGACGGAGAAAGCTTCGAGCTACGGTCACGTGGAAGAGAGAGGCTACGAAGAAGTACCTCCAAAGAGAAACTGGATGATATAATCTACCTTACTCGTGATATCCAGGAAGGGGACACCCTGAACAGCATTGCTCTGCAGTACCATTGCTCAGTATGTTTTTTTTTTCCTCTCTCTCTCTCTCTTACTGGAAAGTACTCACTGAAATTCTCAATCATTTTTAGCTAATGTACAGAAACCCAACAAGAACCATTTGCATTTGGGGCAACAAAAATATTGATTAGAGTACCGTATTTTTCGGACTATAAGACGCACCGTACTATAAGCTGCACCCGCCATTTAAAAAAAAACCCCAGCAAACAGCATATAAGCCGCACTGGACTATAAGCCGCACCCCCAACATAAAAAAACAGTACACCCAAAATTGTCATCAAAAAAGTAAATTCAACATCAAAACATAAAAAGCAAACCTTTAGGGATTAAAGTTCGGAGGAATACGGTTCATTTAACTGACCTTATTTTGGTAGTTTTCTTTAACAGTTTCTGGTCCAAAAAAACGTCTCATTCATCTTCCTCCAGCGCACTGAAACCATCGAAGTCCTCCTCTTCAGTGTCGGAGTTAAACAAGCTGAGAAAAGCTGCGTCACACAGCGGTATCTGTTCAGTGTCGGAGTTAAACAAGCTGAGAAAAGCTGCGTCACACAGCGGTATCTGTTCAGTGTTGCTTTGTGTCCCTGTCCTCCCGGGGCTCTGAAGCTGTGGTGTCGTCTTCACGTAGCAGTCCAGCCTTTTGGAACCCATTGGTGATGGTGGACCTGTTCACTCGGCTCTACGCTGTTAGAATCCACTGGCAGACAACAGGAAATGACGCTCTTCGCGTTCAGCCAGTTTTTGTGAATGATTTATCCCCGTCAGTCATCCAAGCCTCCCATTCAGCCCTGAGTGCTGCTTTAAATGCACGATTCACACTGATGTCCAGGGGTTGTAAAAACTTTGTTGTACCTCCAGGAATAACAGCAGGAATTGAGTTTGTTTTCTTGATGGCTGCTTTCACCGAATCCGTGATGTGGGCCTGCATACTGTCCAATATTGTGTCTGTCGAAGATCCGTCATGTCGTGTCTGCTACTAGCTAAAACTAAATGGCGCTACACCTCTGGCTAAGCTTGGTATGGTCGCTCGGCTGTCGACCGGTCGACGCGTCGTCACGTGGTTGTTCGGCGTTCGTTTTCGCACTGACCTTTCATGGTTCCTCCGAGCCGAGCTGCTGGGAAAGCCCTCCCACTCCAGCATATGTCACTGCATGGGATTCCTTGCCCAGGGAGTGCAATGTGGGGAAAAAAAGTCTGCAGCTCTTCACTTGACGTTTATCCACAAACTGGTCCCGGATTAAGCTCCAAAGTTTTTATCAGTCAGATTCCACTGTGAAAAATGTCTGTTTTATCCCCTTTTATGAGTTTTTGGCCATTGACCATCTTTAAAATCGCTGCTTCCTGGTACAACATTCGGCTCTGGAAGGATTGCCTTTTTCTTTTTTTTCCTTTTTTTTGAAGCGAGTGGTTGAAGCAAATGCAGCATAAGAGCCCCCTGGTGGCTGAAGAAAAAAATCCACATACAAGCCGCACCGCACTATAAGCCGCATGGTTCAAAGTTCAGGAAAAAAGTTGTGGCTTATAGTCCAAAAAATACGGTATTAAATTGAACATTTAAATTATTTAAGTTGCATGGTAATCATAAGTTATTGATAAAACTGCTAATTTATTTGTCCTAAGGTAGCTAATGATTCATATCAGCTCACATGGAAACTACAGCAAAAAGAAAAAAAGTTTTGCTGATAGTAGATCAGTATGTTGACAAAAAAAATTAGCTGTTTTTCCTTTTGTATTTTGAGAAATGTCTTGACTTTGTTAGAGACACCACACCAAAACTTCAAGTAATACTTTGATGAAGGATGGCTTGAACTGTGGATGAGACACAAGTGACACATGTCTGATGTAGATGCAATAATCAGTTATCAGAGGGATCTAAATAGAAATTTCAAGAATCTACACTATGCTGCTGGTGTAAAACCTGCTTAAAACGTTTCAAATATCTTGAAGCTCAATTTTGTGACTATTTTACACAGCAACTGTGTGACATCCTACCTAGGGTGTGGTGACTGAAATCCTTTTCAAATTTGAATGAATTTACAAGCTCTGCAAACAGAGTTTTGTACAGGGAGTTTTACGTATGTGATTTGCTGACCAATTGGTAATCTCTACAGTTTCCACATCACTTTTTCCTTTCAGCTGAGCTATAATTTGTGGAAGGGAAAGATGGAAGCAAAGAAAATGTGTTTTGTTTCAAACAATGCTTTGGAAATTAAAGATATATATATTTTAGACGCCAATGCTTCACAAAGTAAAGTTTCATAAAATGTAGCTTGAGACTGTGCATTCACAGTTCAGGTAATTTAGGTGTTTTCTAACCATAATATACTGTCTAAATGATCTTCTTCGTGCTTTCTAGGTGGCTGACATTAAGCGGGCAAACAACCTTTTGACAGAACAGGATTTCTTTGCTCTGCGTTCGATTAAGATTCCTGTGAGGCGCTTCAGTGTCCTCACAGAGACCCATAATGCCGGCCCTTTCAAAGCTGCCTCCCCCACAGCTGCCAGACGTGTGCCCCAGATCTCCCCCGTTATGTCCCTCCCCTCCGAGTCCTCCACGGACTCCTCTTCTTCCACAGACAGCGTGGAGGGATTTCTCCAAGAGAAGGACAAGGACATCGAGCAGCTGGTGAAGTCCACAGGACCTTCTCGGAGCAGCCTCAATGAAGTGGTGTCCTCTCTGACACTGCAGCAGCAGCAGCCACTGCTGGGAGAAGTGGAGTACAAACCGATACAGAGAAAGGACCCTTACTATGGAGCAGACTGGGGTATGAGATGGTGGACGGCAGTGGCCATCATGCTGGTTGTGGGCATCGTCACACCCGTTTTCTATTTGCTGTACTATGAGGTTCTTGTGAAGTCTGACGTCAGCCATCATGGTGCTCCCACACATGCAGCTGATAACATGCAACATGGACAGATTGAAAGTAAAAATATGGAACGTTTTGTAGAAAACAACCCTTTAAAGTCTAGACTTGAACAGGTCGACAGAAAGCCGCAAAATCCCAGTTTGGACGAAAATGCACCGCTTAGGAAAACATAGCAGGAAATTTTTTTCCGTATTTTTATTAACTCAGAAAAAAAAACTCTTTAGAAGTTCCCTTTTTTAAGTAGTCACGATAATCCAATGTATTTTGTTTGTTGGGAGCAATAATTGAAGCATTGAAAAGCTGCATGAAAGTCTTGGGCCTATTTTGTGAGTTTTCAAGTGCAGAATTTTTATTGGTCTATTCAACACAAGATGTTTTTGTGGTATCCAAAATTCTGCACTTTTACTCAAATATGTAGACGTTTTTTTATCATGTAGACATTTTTTTATCATTATTTCCTAAAGATTACCATGCATTTGGTGGCTGTGGTTTAAGAAAATTAATTCAGTTGATTTGCTTTAACTTTGGTTCAGATGCATTTTTGTTTTCCATGCCAGTGTAGAAAAATCAACATTCCTTGTAAAAGTATGGCTGCTACTTGATTAGAAATAATTTATTGAAAGACTTGAGCATTAGTTACTCCTTATACTATCAGTATTGTCCGGTAAATTTTAATGGCATTATCTTGATTCTGTCTGTTGCTAGAAAGTTTTTTTTGTTTGTTTTTAAAACCTAGCATGTTTATATGGGAAGTGCACAGTGTTCCCGTACTGCCTCATAACTGTAATGATGTGAACTTTTAGACGTTGTTATATAGCCCTTTTATTTGGTCACAGTGTTCACTTGATAATTTATCACAAAGCATCACAGAGATATTGACAGAATGTGCCTTTTAACCTGTGGAAATGTGCTGCAGGATGAAAAATAAATTAAACTATTTTCAATACATTACTCTTCATTCTGTCATTATTGGGACACTTCTATTTACAGCATTTTCTAACAATCGTTTCTAATTTACACAAAATAAAGCGAAGCACCAATCTGCTACATTAAATTATTACTCATTAAATTGCTACATTAAAAAAAACATGATGCACACTGCAAACTTGTTCAAATTTTAAAGTCACTTTGTTTCAGTACGTTGCTTCACCATCCATATTCTCATCACTGTCGGCAGCAAAATCTTCTCCGTTGTCAAAGTAGCTTTCGATGTAATCGTTTTCCTAAACAAAAACAATAGAGGCTAATTCTAACAGGATTTTATGAATATGAAATGTTGCAGTTAACCTCTTAGATCATTTTGTAACTTACCTCCTCAATATCTTCTTCGTATTCTTCTGCTTCAATTTCTTCATCCTCCTCATTTTCTGCTTTCTTCTCAGTCTCATCGTCTGACTTTTCAGGATCACCGTCATCCTTTTTAGCCAGTTCCTGAAGGAACAATAAAAACTACCAATGACATTTTCAAGCATTTTTTCAGTACATGCTAACTTTTTTTTTTTAAGCAGACAAAACGTTGACAACAAGCAGGTTTTGGAAGAGCTAGATAAAAATTTTGACACATTTGGACCTAAAATGTTTGGCTCTTTTGCTTAGTGTGATGTTTGAAATGCTTTTAAGTATGATATATTGCAAATGTTGAAATATAGTTTGGTATTGTCACATAATATTATTCTTTAAATTATAATTAAGATCTGGCAAATTCAATAGTTACGAATTAAACCAATGGTTTAAAACAGAAATCAAATTAGTGATTCACACAAATTCACAGTAGTGTAAAAACAAACAAACAAAAAAAACTTACGTCTAATTTATTCAAAACTTCTGCTGCGTCTTTGCGTGATATCGTCACCGTTTTTTTCTTTGTCTCTGGTGAAGTAAAGCCTTTTAAATCACATCTCATACAATACAACCTCATTACACATGTTGGTTTTAACATACCCATTTTAGCCCTTAGCTTTTTAGTCCGGGGCTTCAGTTCTTTTGGAAACAAATTCCAGTCTAAAAGAAAAAAACAGAAAAAAATACATTTTTTTCTTTCATTAAAAAAAGTAAATGTTTTTCATTTTATAAGAGCCTTGTACCTGGAGTCCATTCCTCATCATCAATATGTTTCTGCTTCAGGTACCGTTCAGTGTATTTCTCCACGTCTGTTTTATGTAAACAAGAGACAGATGTGATATATAACACCCTCACATAAGAGGGAATTCATATCAATTACAGAAAAATATCACAACTGTGTGAAGCCATTAAAGATTCAGATGGTTCTAGAAAAAAAATTATTATTGTTTCCCCTAAAAGATTTGAAAGAAAAAGGAAGAAAACAATATTATGGATATGCTTGTTCAATGAGGTAACTCTGAAAGACTAAGAAATCACGTTAATACTGCAAGACGAGACAGCACCTCTAACTCAATAGTCTGCTAGGACTGTGCTCTTTTCCAAGATATGGCCCTAATTAAACGTCTCACTTTCTAAAAGCTGCATTACCTTCACTCACAGCAGCCCCAAATTGTCTTGGCCTAGCAATTCTCCCGGACGTCAGGTTTCTAATGCAGCACTCTCCTCCTCACCTGCTTTGTTGGTCGGAGCTTTAATGTTGTGTGGCCGTCTCTGCATCGCTCCTCTCAATTCCTGCTTCAGGGCCAACATGTAGTCCTCGTCTTCACCAGTTTTCAGTGGAACTGGTTTAAATTCAGTATTCTGGAGAAGGACAGATAAGACGATGAAGACAAAACAAATGGATTTTTTCCAACGGGTGTTTTCAGCTTGGCCAGGATCAACACAGAAGAATATATATATA
>NW_013952494.1:1056221-1069212 GCF_001266775.1 Austrofundulus limnaeus
AACCTGCCATTTTTTACATCCTCTCGTGTGAACTTAATATATTCATCCACAGAGTTGATGTGATCAGTGAAACGTTGGACTTGCTGGGCTTTAATTTTAACCCAGGTGTCGTCAACATATCTGAACCAATGGCTCAGTGGCACCCCTGAAAAGGACATCAAGGCTCTCTTTTCCACTTCCTCCATGTACAGGTTTGCAACAATAGGAGAAACTGGGGAWCCCATGGCACACCCATGTTTCTGCCTATAATATTGCCCCCCGTACGTGAACTCTCAGACTGAAGAAGTCTCTTGGAGGAGAGACGAAACGTTTCATTAGAGAAGAACCCGTCCAGAAGACCTGTACAATTTTTTTTCTTTTTGATTGTTTACATGGATTACTGAGATGCTGCAGGATATATATACATAGTTATAGTTATAACTCGAGATGAAGTCTCATGGTCACCTGACTATAGGCTTGATTAAATAGGATAAAATAAACCAAGTTAAATTTCAATATTCATGGAATAAACAAATTATTTAATATAGACTATAAGTCACAGCCCTAATATAAAGATACAGATTAAAATATGTACCGGTTGGATCAGTTTGTTGCACAGACAACACATTTTTTAAAAAATGAGTAACACAACATTTTTGTTAGGTAAGCTCAAAAAGACTACACCCCCATAATAAACACACCTTTTCCAATTATTTTTCATATTTTAGTACATATATGCTATACTTTTGACTTTTTAAAGGTCATGCAACTTTCCCCCTGCCTCCATGTGTAACCACAAACAGTTTTTAAAACCTCCTCTTTTAAGACATTTCATGCACTTTGGTGATTAAAAGGTAAAATAAAAAGAGTGATTTGTCATTCGTGTGTGTGTGATGGTACTTACTGGAAACAGAGGACTGGGCCCCACCCTGGCTTCTGGCATGCTGCCCCGTCCGATGCCCAAGGCTTCAATGTTGAAGGTAAAGGCACCCACTCCACGGCCCTTGCCCGCCATGGCTGTAGGTCTCTCCTGTAGCTACAACACATGTCATCTTGTCAACATCACTGACGAACACGTGTCAACACCACTGCGGCTCTTTTCGACCTTAACGGCTTTAAAACACCAGAGACGCATTGAATACTCACTACAGCACAGTTTGTGAACTGCTGCTTGTGCAGAGATAGACGACTATTTCACGTCGGCATTTAAAAAGACTCTCCACGTTTTCAATTTACTTGTCGTTTTTACTCAGTTGTACAGTTTGTCATTCGTCAAGATAACGTAGTCCTAAATACAGAAAACTTCCAAAAAACCTAATATTCGTTTTCTTTCTTCCTTTTTTCCCCCCTTTTGGCTGCTCTCGTACCAGTATGGAAACGTGGGGACAACGTTTTAACTACTTCTGTTAACCACGTAAAATGTGTCTTTTACTCGCTCCGCCTCTACGTGACGTTTTATGGGCGTTACCTATTTACATCCAATTGTAGGTCAGATTTTGGATTGCGTCATCCAATGGTTTGTCCAATGAGCATGCGCTTCTTCTATTAGGGTGTGTGTGTTTGTGTGTGGCGTATTAGCCTCAATGGAAACATACACCTCGTAGCTACAAAGCTAGCAACGAATTACTAACACCTGACTGCACAATACCCGCCGACCTGTGATGTCTGCGATCGACTGGTACGCTCACAAATCGCTCGGAGACGGACTTTTCTGGATCCAGGAGCGATTCTACCAGTCGGAGAACCGGGCCAACATCTGGCTGCTGCGCGGTAGTCACCAGGACGTGGTGATAGACACGGGTCTGGGCTTGAGGAGCTTACCTGACTACATCGACGCCAAGGGGCTGCTCGGCAAGGACCCGGAGAGGAAGAACCCGCTGCTGGCCATCGCCACCCACGCCCACTTCGACCACTCGGGCGGTCTGCATCAGTTCCAACAGGTGGGCGTCCACAGCGCGGAGGTCGATGCTCTGGCGAACGGGGACAACTTCGAGACGGTCACCTGGCTCAGCGATCGGGAGATAGCCGAGGCTCCGAGTCCAGGATGGAGGGCGAGACACTACAAAGTCAAGGCAGTGCAGCCCACCCACATACTGCAGGAGGGTAGGTGGCGGCCACTGCGGATTTGATGGTGGGAGCGTGTATCTAAAAATAAAAACCTGGCAGGATGTGAATACAGGGATCAAAACATCCTATTTGGTGGTTTGTAATAAAAGGAGCAGACTGAGCAGCTGAAGACTGAGTCTTTTCCTTTGCAGTAAACTGACTTGTCAAATTGATCTACATTCTGTACATACATAATAAAGTCATTACCTGTGTAATGCAGCAGTGAAGGGAAGTTTTTAAATGCAAAATGTAACAGCAAATTTGAATTTGTTTCTAACGTGCTAAATAAGTGTTAATTTAGTCCTTAGACAGCTGTAATTTTATTTTTCTCAAAATGTATTAAAGGATGAGTATAAAAAAAGCCATTTATAAGTGAAAGATCTGCTCTGTGGTGGACCCCAAGTGCACCTTATGAACAACCTAAGAGAAAACGTGTGACTTTAAAACATATTCTTATTCTTTTTTTTTCTTCTGTATCTACTGTCAGCTTTTTCCAATGTAGCTGTTCTATTTTAAGCCAAGATGCTGACAACTTTGATGCTTTCTGTTAATGCAGGAAAAGGAAGAAGAGATTACAGAGACTGGTCCACACACTTCCAGGAAGCATCCCATAAAGTGACACCAAAGTTAAAGCTATTTTAGTCAACAGAGGATAATGCAAAAGAATGCAAAATGTGAACAAACAGGAATACCCTATATTAGTGTAGCCAACGGCTGCTTGTCGCCTCAGTTTCGTCTGGGATGTTCTTTCAGAGTAATTTCTGTACCGCCACTCAATATTTGGACTGGTTCTGCTGTGTCAGAGCAACTGCTGCAGTGCAGTTGGAATATCTCCTTGCCTGGTGTGTCAGCTTTATGACATACAGTGTGGCTCATACCTGCTGTAGATCAAATCAATGCTCTGCTGAATGTTCCAGATTTAACATGTTGATAGGAGATATATAATGACAGTGAGTCAGGTGTTCAGGAATCTGTTGCACTCTGCTTAACAATTACTCTTATATTCTGTTAGCGAGCCCAGTTTGACACGTCACTCTTTCCTTCTGTTATCCAGGTGATGTCATTAACCTAGGCGACAGACAGCTGACGGTGCTTCACATGCCAGGTCACTCCAGAGGAAGCATATGTCTCCACGACCGTGATAATAAGCTGCTGTTCAGTGGAGATGTTGTGTACGACGGCGCCATGATCGACTGGCTGCCCTACAGCCGAGTCAGTGATTACATCAGCAGCTGTGAGCGTCTGGTGGGGCTGGTGGACAGCGAGCAGGTAACTGTCATTGTACCTCATTTAAAGGGATCCATGATTAGTTGTGACATTAGACTTTATTTAATAAACATATATTTTAACTGTAAAATAAAGACAGTAAATATACTGTAGGATGTTCAGTTTTTATAATTTTTAAACTAAAAGTTTAAACAATTTTTAAACTCAAAGTTTAAAAATATATTACACGGACAGGGCCATTTTATTTACAAGCAAAGCATTCTGGGTAAATGATGACATCAACTAGGTCCTTGGTACGAGGCTGCTAGCGAGCTAAATCCACCCTGAAGTTTAATCTTGGACAATATCTGAATATCAACTCTTTTAAATGAAACCAGAGAGCGTTGACAGAGAGGAGAAGGTAGAAATGACTCAGCCTGTAACTGAAAATATAGATGGAGGACAACAGAGCTGCTTCATGGAAGAAGAACCTCAGCTTAGCCTGTTAGCTTTAGCGTTAGCCCCAGCACTATCACTATAAATTTTAGCTCAGCGCTACACATTCTCCTCTCWTCACTGAGGTCCTCCATCCACATGACAGAGAGGGGAACACAAAATGACTCAGTCTGCAACTGAAAATATGGATGGAGGACCTCAGTTTAGCTTTTGTCGCGCTAACGCTGAGCTAATACGTATAAGGCAATATAGCGTCGGCGCTAGCGCAAAGGCTAACAGGCTAAGCTGAGGTTCTTCTTCCATGAAGCAGCTCTGTTGTCCTCCATCCATATTTTCAGTTACAGGCTGAGTCATTTCTACCTTCTCCTCTCTGTCAACGCTCTCTGGTTTCATTTAAAAGAGCCAATCATCAGATATTGTCCAAGATTAACCTTCAGGGTGGATATAGCTCACCAGCAGCCTCACACCGAGGACCTATCCACGTCATCATTTACCCAGAATGCTTTGTGTGTAAATAAAATGGCTCCGTCTGTGTTAAAATATATTTTCAAAAAATTACAAAACTAAACATCCTACAGTATTTTTACAGTCTTTATTTTACAGTTAAAATAAATGTTCATCAAATAAAGTCTAATATTACTAATCAGGGATCCCTTTAAGTCACCATCTGAACATTTAATTGGCCACTTACACACAGCCACCATCCCTATGTTTTGATAACCTCTAAAATCCAACAGGTTGACCAGGTCCTCCCCGGACACTACAACGCTTTCGGTGCCAAGCGTCTCCACCGGCTCGCGTCCACGTACATCAGCAGAGCCGGAACGTGCTCGGCGAAGGTCTCCACGCTGGCCTGGAGCTCTCTAGCCAGGTTGGCGCTGCGTGCGTCCAACCCTCGCAGCGCCTGCTGATGAGAGCGGGCCGCGAAAGCTGAAGGAAGCACAAGTTGCACACGGGAAGATGTTTTAATACGAGGGGACCTACAATGCATTCAAAAAAAAGGAGAACCAACCTCTTTGTTATATAATCCTGATGCATCTCTGTTCATTCACATATGTTACCTAACAGAGTCCAGATAATTGTCAAACTTCGTCAAATATTCCCTTGTTGGGTTACATAAGGCAATAATCAGGTTCATATGAAGCAAACAATATAAAGTATTTACAAGTGTTATCTTAATATTTATTGATGAATATGTGTATTATGATTAGATGTTTGATTTTTTTTTAAATGTTAAGCAGATGTGACATTATAGCACAACAATGGTACAGCTGTGCACTACAAACAGAGAACGAGGATCTTTGTGTTCTCATTCGAGGCATTTCAAACACTCAGTATAGCCATAGCTCTTTTCTATGCATATTCCAATGCTCAGTGAAGACCCAGTGTTGACTACCTCCTATGTTTGTTAGTGCTTTGTACTGTTGACAGATTTATGGCTTTGCTATCGAATCGCAGACAAAGTTTCATCTCGGCCCACTCTACTTTGATTTTTTATTTATTTATTTTTTCTACTGCAGCTTTTAAAAGCTTCTTGGGTTATTTCCAGAAGTGGGCATCTCTGTTGGGATAATTGCACCGGAGAGAAATGAAAGCAGACCGGAAACGGATTGCCTTTAATGACAAAGCACTATTCTTGCATGAAAAATGTGATCATTGCAATGCACATGAAAAATGATTCCTTACAGTATTTGTGTTAAACTAAAAAGCAACACGGTGTTTTAACCTGTTATTATAATATTTTTGTTTGTTTTAAAGTGTCTTAATATATTTGTAATTCTTAGCCATTTGATTTTCAGACAATAAATGTCTACCTTAATTAAATTTTGTCATAGAAAACATTTACAGCAGTTAGCGTTTCATATAGCCAACTTAAACCGAGATCATGTTGAGAAGGGAATACATTTTAGTTGTTCTGGTAAAGCTGTGCAGACTAAATAGCATTTTACGCAATTTTGTGCGATACTGTGAGATCATGAGAGTTGTGGTAGCTAAAGCCACTAAATATCAGCTCAGTATCTTGTCTTTTTTTTTTTTTTTGTATTGGCTCACCAGGTCTTCAGAAGATTGTTAATCACTCATTCATTCAAACCAGGTGTGTCAAAGCAGGGAAACATAAACATGCAGCAAAGGAGTCCTTGGAAGGGTAATATATGTTCTCTGATTTATTATTTACAAATAAATGGCTTCCAGAGGCAACACTAAAAAAAAAAAAAAAAAAAAAACTAAGTTAATATTATATTTTGAAAATGTCTCATCTAGCTCTGAGATGCTCTTGAGGTGTCAACATTTAAAGCTGTGGTTCCCGACCCTAGTCCTCAAGGACTCCTGTCCTGCATGTTTTAGATCAGGGGTGGGCAAATTCTAGATTTCGAGGGCCGCAGCCCTGCATGTTTTACTTTTTTCCCAGCTCCAACACAGCTGATTCAGTCATTCATTTAATTACCTCAAGGACCCCTAACCTTCATGTTTTTTCCCCTGATTTAACACACCTGGTTTGAATGATTGAGTGATTAACAATCTTCTGAAGACCTGCTGAATAGCAGGGAAACAAAACATGAAGGAAAGGGGTTGGGAACCACTGCTGTAGATACAGCCAGTGGTGACTGAAACAATTTGTGGTTCATTTGATATTTTGCTAACAGATAGTCAAGGTTGATGTAAACAGCTAATAATTGAAAAAATATTGCAAATTGTGCAGTATTTGCAGGATAGGTTAGGAATTGCTGCTACTACCACACCAATCTGAAATTGTTGAAGCAACGTTTGTGTGTCTTAGGTCATTTAGCTTTGAAGGACATTTTGAATTGTTTGTAAAAGTTAATCAGTATTAGAGGTACATTCAGTGTTTCATTCAAATCCATGTTATTTTGCTAACTGTACAGACAAACCCACATAAACACAGACAAAAATGTAATTGCCCTTTTTGCTTTCGATGACGAGTGATAAAATAACGAGGCGGTTGTAAATTGATAAAACATTTATTATAATTAACGTTATATTATTTAAACGAGAAATCTTACTTTAAATTCCATCTTCAGGATGAAGTTCATGCCAAACACAAAGCCTGCCAACAATGTAGACTTGTAACAGTGTTATTTATGCCTAACAGTTTTAGATCTGCAACTTATCTGTTAATCATAGAATAATCCCACATATATACACCTGCATTTAAAAAAAAAATAGCTTTGTAAGAAAAGACAAAGTGAGGTCCATCTGTTAACTTAGAAAAAAATAATAATAATAATTTACAGTAACAAATGCTATTTTTCAAACATCTGACAAATCATAGTAAATATTTTTGCCGAAGTTCTCGGTTCTGGGACAGCAACAGCTTCCAAAATCCACAACGCTCAACAGAAACAGGAAGGATATAGGTAAAAAAAAAAAAAAGTGGCTTTGCCAATCCACAATTGGTAAAAATCTTTGTTTTGGAAAAATTTTGATGCAGCAAACTTGAATTATGCAACAGTGTGAGAAGTGAACATTTCCAAACTGCAGTGGGAGCTTTAAATGATCACTTTTTTGTTTTTAAGGTGAGCTGAAGGACAGGAGTCACTACACATAAAACCTACAGCACTGCTGCATGGCTTGGTTTTAACTATGGCTTAAGTTTTCATTAATACTTCAACTTTGGTACGAAACCAGTTCTGTATTTCTTTATTAATTTATTTTCTCTGAAGGAAGCCTCAACGAATGCTGAAAAGATCACAGTCAGAACCAGTAGAGTGAATATGTGCACTTGCAAAAGGTAAAACTTCCTCCTGATTCACTGTTGGAACTATTTCAGGTAAAATTTCAGATAAACATTTTACTGTTAAGTCCAATCATGCATAACGATAAAAAAAATGGAAAAATTGTGCATAGTTTCTTTTAGAAGACTCCCACCAGTCATCTGGTGTGTGGATAATTAGGTCAGTACACTAAGGTAAGTTATCACAGTACAGGCAACAAACATTAACCCCTTCTCTTCTTTCAAAGTGTTAAAGTATCACACTCGAAAACTTTTGGTCAAATCCTTTTAACATATATTAAGTTACATCCTGTCAAGACAAAAAAAAGGCAGGTGCGATGACCTGGAAGTACTGTATAGGTGGATGGTACAGGATACATCTGAGGGCAAAGTTTGCAGTTTTAAATTTACTTTACAGAGTGAAAGAGTAGAAACAATGCCAGCTGTTATTTAATTACTCCCAGCAAACACGACCAACATTTCTGAAAGAAAAAAAAACGACGTATCTCCCGTTTTTGAAATCTGTGGAACCCCCAGCAACTCCTGCAGTGATTGTCACCATCTTTCTGGAGAACAAAATATTCCAGTTTGACCTCTGAGGGGCTTCAGTAACTCATCCATTGTTAAACGGTATGATCTCTTCAGGGGTAGGTAGATGTTTAGTCCACATGTTAAACCAGTTGAGCACAGTTTGACAAATACTACTGCCTTTAAGCAAACATGTTAAAAGCCAGTCAGGGAATGAGTTCACACCTGACTTTGGAGCCAGTTGCGAGGATCAAGTCTGGCCCTGAGGTTTCTTAGGCTGCGTCGAGCTGGCGAGGGCCTAGAGAAGAGGACTCCCTCTGAAGACTCGGGGCTGTGGCTGCCCTCGCTGTTGCTGGAGCTGTTGCTGGAGGTGGAGCTGGAGCAGGAAAGCGTCGTCTGCATGCCGCGCTGTGACCGAGGCGAACGGGAGGAAATGGGTAAAGGAGCGAGCAGCGAGGAGGAAGGAGGCTGACAGGGGCACTGGAAGGCCGCTCCTCCTCCTCCGCCGCCGTACCCCCTCCCTCGAAGGGTGCTGAGTTTCGCGTCCAATGAAAGCGTGCGCGGCCTCAGACCGAAGGGGGAAGTCGACACGAGAGACAAGTTTGACGAAGGATCGGGCCAGCCTCGGTGGTGAGAGCAGGGGCTGGTGCTGCAGTGGCTGTCGCTGTCTGAAGTCAGGCTGGCGTCTGAGGACAGCAGGCCCAGGCGCGGGCAGCGAGGGGGGCTCGCGGGGCTTCGAGGAGGGCGATGAGGACTGCAGGGGCTGTGGCCTGACAGGCGAGACGGACACTGACGAGGGAAGGCAGCGGGTTTTGTATTGTTCTCCTCAAACATAGACATCCAGGTGGGAGACATGCCCAGCTGGCTGCGGAGCTCCAGCTCCTGCATCCTCCGAGCCAAGATGTCTGACACGGTGCAGCTCAGGTCATCAGACGATTCAATAACTGCAGAAAGAAGCAGCAGGTGTCAGAGTGTTGTAGTTGTAGAGGAGCGATGAAGGCAGAAGTCATTTTATACAACTGAACTTAAAATTATTTGTAACTCAGAAATGTTCCAAACATAAAGAACTTTTCCAAAAGACCAGCTTAAGCGTAAATATTTTGTTGCAGTTTTTTTTTCTAACTGTGTGAATTCATTCACTCTGTTGAGATGATCCATTTTGTTCTTTCAGCATGTATCTCATTCCACAATTTTTGTGCTATTTCAAACAATTCGTATCTCAAATCGTTCAGCACTGGCTATGACTTGGTATTTCAGCAATTTATTCTTTTTAGGATATTTAGCTTTTTTTTAGCCATTTTTGTTGTCATTGAAAATAAATGGAGCTGTCTTCAACATCCTTAAAATCCTTCAAAATAGTTAAACTGCTCCTTGTTTTTTTTTTACTTTGTGCTAATTTTAGCTTCCTTCAGCTTCTTTTTATTTTTATTTATTTATTTATTTATTTATTTTTGCTAATATTGGCTTCTTCCTACTTTTCTTTCAGTTATTCTGCTAACTTATTTTAGTGCTTATATCAGTGTCTGCTAATTTAAGCTTTCAGCTTTTTTCTGTAATTTAAGCTACTTTTTGACTATTTTTAGCTTTTGTTCATCTTTTTTAGCTAAATTCACCCTTTTTATGATCATTTTAGCTGCTTCTTTCAACAGCTTAATCCAGCAAACATGCTCTTTCTGCTTCTTCAGGCTACATTCAGTATTTTCAGCTACCTTTTTTCAGCTACTTTTCTGTTAATTTCAGTATTTTTGGCTATTTTATGACAAATTGCTGAGTTTTTCTACATCTTTTCTTTTTACTGCAAAAAATGTTTCAGCATTAAACATTCTAAAAATCAATCTTTTAAAATAAAAATACAAAGCCCTTTAATCAAAAATGCTTTAAAGAAGTAAATGCGTATTAAGAAGTGTTTTTCAACCCTGGTCCTCAGGGCACACTGCCCTGTGTGTTTTAGGTGTTTTCCTGCTTCAACACAGCTGATTTCAGTTGGTAACTGATTAGCAGGCGTTTGATGAACTGCAGTCATCTGAATCAGGTGTGTCAAAGCAGGGAGACCTCTAAGACATGCATCGTTCATGTACAATAACTTGTCTGTTTTTGAACTCTAAACATATTTTCATATGTTTCAGTGTAATGTTTTTGCATGTGTTTGAGTCTGTTTGTTCTGCTAAAATGATATCTCATGAACCACTGGATAGATTTTAGTAAAACTCTCACACTGCCCCCTCCTCATCTTAAGATGATCCTAGTTTAACACTGTGGTATTGAAGCCTGTGAATGATATGTATTCCTTCAAAGAATGCAAAACCTTTAAGTACCAAACTGGTACAGTTTGTTGCAGCCTCTTGGGGCGGCGGCCTAATTTACAGTATGTGAAACCCTACACCTGCTACTTCACCTGTCGTTGTAATAGGAAGAGAGCAGAGCACGAATCTCAGCAGACACAGCATTATCCTGCAGCAGGAGGCCCTCGCAGGAGGGTGCGGAAAGAGGGGCTGCCAGGGAGGGTTAGGACAACCATGATATTGCGAGACAAAGAGTGGCGAGGATAGAAGATGTTTTATGTGTGTTGATGGCAAAAAATCAATAAGGGTTAGGTGAATGTTTAATGGAGTGATGAGAGAGGAAAAGCAGAGAGATTAACAATGAAATTGATGGAAAAAAATGTGTTGATGGCAAATCATATAATTTCACACAAGGAACAGAACAATAAAAAGAGAGGTGGATTCAAAGGACACAGGGGAAACAGAAAAAGACAAATAGAAACAGAGAAACAGACAGTCAGTAAGTTTCCTTCTATATAGATTACAGAAAAGTAAAAGCAGAGTGTAAGATTAAGATTTCTCAGAAGAAAGGCTAATAGTGACAGTTTATTCATGCACATCCACTCAATGATTAAAAACGCACACAGTCACATGCAACACACTCTATCAATGTGCTGTTTTTCGGACTTAGCTCAAATTATTCAGAGACACGGGAGACGTACCCATTTCATGGTAAAGAGATCCCTGTTTTGGTGTAATAGGAGCGGGTTTTCTTGGCGATGGGAGTTCAATTTTCATCAGATTATCACAGCATTGCTTCCACTGACCTGTCGAGTTATATTTATCATTATTAAACCACTAATCTCAAACAAAGGAAATACTGCCATAAATGCTCATCTTCACCACCCGTTAGGCAGCTTTGGTATAAATATACGATGACTGTGGTACACGTAAAAACATGCACTTACTCATATCGTAGAAATGCTGCCAAAAAGCTTCCATCCAGCGGTGTGTGTCCTCTCGGCTTTCTGCGCTCAGAATGTGTGTGACCTCCTCCCCGCCGTACTGGTTACTGACGCAGATCTGCTGAACTTTACTCTGAGGGTCTTTCTCTGATGCACGTATTCTGGTCTCCTGAAAAAAACAAAACAAAAAAAAAAAAACCCTCTGTTATCATCTGCCACTAAGTGCCCACAACTGGTAATGAATGCCAGCGTTCCTGAGTGAACAGAAATTATGCAATGCGACAACTGTTCATTACACCAATTGTAGTAGTGAAGCCCTGCCGAAAATAGGCTCTTGATAAAAAAGCCAGCAATTAGTCCTCTTCCAAACCACTTCCCTTCAGCAATTATCCAACAAAAAGAGCCAACTCCCAATTCCTGCCTCCTCACTTAACTCCAAACGTGACAGTCTGTTGGTGACCACTAGATGGCAGTGTTGCCTCATTGTTTAAATCACACAAACTAAACAAAGGATTGCATAAACTACTGTATCTGACTGGTGTAGCTTTAAGTAGCTGTGTTCTGAGGGTCAGAGGTCACAAACAACTGCGTGAATCAGAGTGGAAAGAATGAAAAGTTCCACAGGATGCTAATTAGATAGCCTTTTTTTTCTTTTTTACTTTTATAAACACTTGACCACTGAGAGAACAATGGACGATAAAAAAATATAATTTAAGATTTAATGGATCTGACCACTGTATTTAAACAAAACCAAAAAGAACAATGGCTAGACCTATTTTAAATCGTCCTCAGCCTTTCTGGTTGTAGCCTAACATCTCCACAGTCACACAAAAAGAGCAAAAATAAATAAAAGCCTAGCCTTTCGTGAAAGAATGCACGTCGCGAACTGCACTTTGTCAGTTTTAAACTAAAATCATCTTGTGATGGAAAAAGGACTACATTTTAGTTGTTCTGGTCAAACCTTGGAGGCTAAATGAGAAAATGCTCAATCTCACGCAATACTGTGGGATTTCACAAGATCTGATCTCAGTCTTTGAGGCTCAGCAACTATCACATCAAACTACAGATAAATGCACATACACATGGGCACAAACCGTTTCACCACCTTGCCTTTGGCGGTGGGCATTAAAAAACTCATTTATCAGGTAGGTAGGGGCATTTGTGGGCTTCTCACTTAAAAACAGTTACAAAAACAGGGATTATATTAAGTTTTAGGCTCTACCAAGCGGCTTGGGATTCAAACTGGCAGAAATCCACAAATATTACCATTAACTCTGCTGCCGCCTTAGGAAATTGCAAAAAAACAAAAACAAAAACATGCAGTTCTGGGTTCAGTAAGGTTGGATCAATATCTAGAAGGTTTGTGAAGTACTCCTTTTTTCCCTCATCTCTTAAACTTACTTTGTTGATGCCAATGGTAAAAGCTAGCTCTACATTGGCATCCACATCCTCTTGCCGATGGTAGCAGAAAAGGCTCGTCCCCTTGAGATCAGCGTACACTTTTGTCCAACTCTGAGGGTCACCTCCACACTGCTGCAAGGCAAAATGAAAAAGGAGCATAAAAGAGAGAGAAAGAGATGGAAACATGAGAAGGAGAGAAGGAGGAGGGAAGGGCGAAAGTCAGTCGAAACAAAAGCCAAGAGCGAGTGAAGGGCCTTGAGGAATACCTCGCATCAGTGGTACACACACACAGGTTCGCCCAGCTATACATTTGGGGACATTCCATTGACTTCCATTACATTTCTACAGCCTAACCC
>NW_013952494.1:1070105-1074145 GCF_001266775.1 Austrofundulus limnaeus
GAGAGAGAGAGAGAGAGAGAGAGAGAGAGAGAGAGAGAGAGAGAGAGAGAGAGAGAGAGAGAACAGACGGTTGATCTGGCACAAAAAGCCATGGAGGGCCCAGATTGATGCAGGCTGACACTCACCATTGCCCGAAATAGTGAGGTCATGTGTGCGAAAGCCATCCTGGATATGTGACAGTGACAGGCTGGTATGAGCCAAAAGGTGGTACTTAGGGCCCCTGTCAACACACAAGAAAATCTTCTTAATCAATCACCTTGATTGTGCATTTTTACAAACAAATAACAAAAAGCTCCTCACACAAGCTAATATAAATGTTTTTTTTAAGCTGAACTTACGGTACAGAGGGGACAGGCAGCAGGAGAGGAGAAGCCCCTCCGTTGCTCACAGGACTACACGGTCCGGGCTCCATGGCTGCTTTCAGCTTCTTCCCGGCTGATCGCCCCAGTGAGGAGCTCAGCTTGCTGGCCAGTTTCCTCGGCGTGCTTCCTGCAGAGTAGTCATCTTCTGAGCAGCAGCTGTACAGCTCGACCCGGAGCTCAAAACCTGGGCCGGCCTTGTTACTGCAGAGGGACATGGACACCCAACAATACACACATCAGACAAGCTAAAAGCACCAACAGAAAGTACTGCTACTACTGCTGACATAGTATTTATACTCCGTGAATATAACATTTAGATGGTAATTGACAGATACGTCTATTTACTTTGATTATACATGCATACTGTGTGTACATACATCAAGTAATGTAGTTAGCAGTATTATAGATTAAAGGGTGAGGCTAACATGCACCAACAAAACTAAAAAATATGTACTTATAGTTATAAAGACTACTTTGACCCACTGACTACATCTTATTTCTTATTGTGTGAATGCTTTTTAGTTGAACTTTATTTTCCTGTACATTTTTCAGCATCTACAGTAACTCATTCCATAATTTTCGTGCCATTTCAACAATTTACGTATCAAAACATTCAGCTCATTTATGCCAAGAGTGATCTAACTTTGGACATTTCAGCCACTGATATTTTTTCAGGAGTTTAGTATTTGCTGCCATTTTTTTAAAATTGAAAATGATTGGAAATATATTCATCGTCCGTAAAACCCTTAAGAATGTTTATAAATCTTACTGTATTTTTACCTTTTGCTCTGGTTCAGATTTTTTCCAACTTTCTTCTGCTAATTTCAGCTCCTTTCAATTTTTTTATATCAGAATTTTCTTTTCTATCTATATTTTTGTTAACGTTTTAGCTATTCTTCTGTTAATTTAAACTTTTTTATGCACCTATAAGCTTCTTTCTGCTAATGTCAGCTTTTATGCTTCTTTTAGCTGATTTCTACTCATTTCAGCTGCTTTCTGCCCTTTTAGCTACTTTGTAGCTATTATCAGCCAATATGAGCTAAATTTGCCTTTTTGTGAGGAAAGCAACATCGTACTGCTTAATTCAGTAAACATGCTACTTATCTATTTTTCTGCTAATTTTGGCTGTTTTAGCTATTCTACAACAAACTGAAACTTTTTGTCTTCCTTTTCCTTGTGAACTTTTTTTACTCCCCTTTCACCATCTGTCTGTTAATTTCAACTTGTTTCTGCTACTCTCTATGTTTGTTTTGTCAGCTGTTCAAAATTTAACTCACATTAACAGACACATGAATCTTTCTGCATTGAGCATTCACACTGCATTTTCACAGGAGATGCAAAATGTCTAGTTTACGTCCAAATCTCACTGTAATAAGTTTCATACATCATCACATTTTGACAGTGTCTGAATACTTGAACAATCACTGCTGAGATGATTAAAAGTTGTGACTGATAACTTACAATACAATGGTGTTGTCGAAGCAAATGTCTGTGAGTGTTCGGTCCACTATCACCATGTCTGTGTCGAAGATTTCTCCTCCCAGCTGCAGCAGGCAGAACACAGCACACCGATGAAGCTCTGCAATAAAAAAAATTAAAAAGAAGAGTTGGAGCAAAATGAGAAATATGAAAAAAAAAAAAAAAGATTTATGTGACAACCCAAAAGCTCATACAGCTGCATGGCTTGAAAAGTAATTTTCAGCTCCAGAATAGCATAACTTTCTGTCTGTTAGATGGAAGTTTGAAGAAAGTGTTGAAGCCAGAGGCCGCTGTAGACCTGAGCAGGTGAAGCATGAAAGAAAACCAGCAGCTGCACCTGCTAACAAACTCCTCTGTCACTGTTAGTTTCAGTTCAGTGGTTGGCTGCACTGAGAGATACACAGAGCCACTAGTTGGCATTTTGTTGCCAGAATTAAAGCTGGATAACATATCTTACTTTGAATATACTTTAAAATAAAACTAAATGAAGAATTATCTATGACCTTTAAGGAGACTTCAGTGTTACTTTAAAGGAGACCAATTATGGGTCCTAGAAATTTTTATGGTATGTCTGTGGGCTATCCAGACCATGTTCATTCAATTTAATGCACAAAATAATTCTCAGATAATAAAATTTCCCATTTTCTAGTTCTGCCTGCTCTGACTTCCATTCAGAAGAGCTGTTAATGTTAATGAGCTCTGTTGGTAACGCCCTCCAAAAATCTGTTAACATTAACTCCGCCCTCTAAAGCCAGCGTTTACGTTAGCATGGCTTTAGCAGAAGCTCCGTTGTACAACCATATGAGACCCTGAGTCAGACCCAGAGGCAGAGTCGTGGTCCCAGCCCCCCGCTCTGAGCTCACTCTGCATGCTGTTACCAGAGCAGGGAGCAGCAGCGGTGAAAATACCTCAGAAACTCGAACAAATAGGCTTTAACAGGCTTTAATATGCTAAACAATAGAGGTACATGAGAAAACGTGTTCATAACGAATGAAAATAAATAATTAAATTGTATCCATGCCAGTCTCGAACCTGGTCTCCCACTCTCTGGTCCAACACTCTACCCATTGCCCTATTGGAGGCCTATTGTGAAATGAGCTGCGCATTGCACAACAACACGGTGAAGGCTTTTTATACTGAGGAGGAGGAGTCTCACCCGGGGGTTGCTAGGTAAGGGGCTGAACGCAGGTTCCGATGGGTTGTCGTACGGCTTGTGACATCACAAAATAATGGAAGTATAAAACCTGTTGTTAATATAAATTAAAAATACATTTACTTACAGTAAATATGCCCCTGGGTGCATTTTTTTGGTCCTAGGACTGTTTTTTTAAGAAGTACATGCCCAAAGTTGAGTAAAAAAACCTTTAAAAAATGAGTTTTGCATAATAGGTCCCCTTTAAGGAATTTATGTTCTCTCAAATCTGTGCTAATAAAATAGCATATCTGTAAAAGTATAACTAACTGCTTCAGTATGCCTTGATATGAACACTCCTCATGTTTCTAGGGTTCATTTTTATGCACAGTCCATGCAGATTAATTTAGGCTGCCAGGGGAGTGACTGAGCCCTGAGAATATAAAAATGACTGCACAGGAGTCGACTTTCCTTTTTTGATTGCCTTTATCTTCCTCACTAACTAGACAAAGCCGTCCTATTATCTGTGCACCACTGATTTCTAAAATGAAAAATATTTGAACAAGACCTGAAAGTAACTTTCCATGCAAATGCTGTGGAGGTTTCTTTAAATGAACAACATATTTTGTTTGCTTTTTGTCCCAGTACTCTCTGCTTGACTAATAATGACCCCATACGGTGGGTGCACGCTGCCGCTTCTCAGTGCCAAGATGCAAAAGCAGCAAGAGTGAATTATTATTGTCAGGTTGTGATCCCAGGAGATTCTCGTGACTAAAAAGACAATTGGAGTGAAATGCAGAAATCCACGGTAAAGCTGCAACAGATGATAAAGATCTTCTCCTGGAACTGATACTGAAAAAAAAGGTCCGTCTAGACGCTCTGCACGTCAGCTGCAGTCTCTGGAGTTAATATCGTTTTAATGGAACATGCCAGAGAAAGTGATGAAAAGTACATTTTTGTTCTGGAGTCACAAGGAAAAGCAGATGGAAGACTGTAACGGTTTACTTTGCAGCAAATGCTCAATCACAACAATCATCTGTGAATATCTAAACACACCCCCACCTGCC
>NW_013952494.1:1074451-1076190 GCF_001266775.1 Austrofundulus limnaeus
GAGATTCACTCATTAGGTGCTTGTGTTTTTTCCCGTGTGTGTGTGTGTGTGTGTGTGTGTGTGTGTGTGTGTGTGTGTGTGTGTGTTTGCCGACAGAGCTTTCAATTACTGGAAGAAGTTATCTATAACTAATTACAGTGTGTGGTATGTGTGTGTGTGTGTTCTCCAGCTGGGTAGTAGATATGCAGCAGAGCTTTTTTTTTTAAAACCTCATATCACAAAAGACACAACTGCCCACTCACCCATTTACCTTTCAGAAACACACGTTACATACCCGAGATGGCCACTTTTCCTTTGCACGGGAGTCGCTCTTCCATCGGCCCCGCGTCCGACGACCTGCGCGGGACGCTCTGCATCACCTGCGCCTCCTTCATCCTCTGCAGCTCTGACATGTAGGCCATGATGCGAGTGCTGCACGTCTGCAGGCTCTTCGCCGCCTCCAGAGCCTGCTCTCGCTGCGAGCAGGCAGCCAGCAGCTTGCAGGCGCCGTCTCGCATCCGGATCTCGTGGTCTATCTTCTTCTGAATGTCACTGTCCTGCGAGGACAAGAACATGTTTCAGAATACTGTTTTGGGGAAACGAACTGAAGGAATTTATTAGTCGTTTAGATACTGATTTGGAAGCACCAAAGCATTTTCTTAGTTTTCCTTTTTAAGGCTTGATTTTTATAATCTATTATGTCTTGATTAAAATAGGTTTAGATACATGCCTGAAACATGACAACACATAATAAAATCCGTTTATAAAAACATCAGGGAAGCATTGCTGTTCAGACTGTCTGCGATTCAACTGTACGCCTGTAGTGGGTGTACCGGCACTGAAGATCCCTTTATATATAGACCGGAACTTCCGGTTTTCGGACAGCACTGATCTGCTTGCTTCAGCCAAAAGCAATAAAGCTTCGCTCAGAATCAGATCTGGGGTTGTATGGTCCATTCTCTTCACAATTTTAATCAGATTCAACATTTATGTGATCTTGTCACAATTTCAGTTAACGAACACTAAATTTTCTTACAGAACAATACAAGAAATGAGGAGTTCATTAGTTTAACAGTGGTTTAAAAGGATGGTAAAGACCCATGAGGAGCGAATAACTAGGGTTAATTGAATGGAAGATTTCCAGTGACGCAAAGTTGAGGTGTTAGGCTCGGGTACTGCTGTTTGGAGTTTAAACACATCTGCAAGCTTCACTCTGTCAGCAGTGCAAACAATGTATCCAAGAGTTTGAACTGCAGACAGAATAAATCAAATCATTCAGGGCTGGAGGAAATCGAGGGGGATCAAACAAAGAGCAGGCAAAGGTAAAGCTCGTGTGACGGTAATCGTTTGGCAAACACTCTCCGACAGACAGAAAATCATACATTTGCTTTAGTTTAGGAGCTAAAGTCTCACACTGATGGAGTCCGAGTTGGTCTGTTTGTCCTCTCTCCAATGATAAATTAACCCCAGAACACTCCTCACATAAATAATCTACTGTTTGTCCTTTTTATGCCTGGGTAAAAGTGAAGCCAATTTTCTCCTCCACTCCAATATCTCTCGTACATCATCCCTCTTCCCATCTCTCTCTCTCTCTCTCTTTGAATAACTTGTATGAATTTTTTATTCTTTTCCCTTAAAACTTTAAACATTCATTTCTCATTTCCTGCGGCCTTCGTTCACATTCGTTCTGCTTCACCGTCTCTTTTCCCATTTCAGCCCGTGTTGCTCTGAACAGAAACTTAACAGACAATGAATTGAAA
>NW_013952494.1:1076435-1078815 GCF_001266775.1 Austrofundulus limnaeus
ATATATATATAAAGGACCTCATATTAAATACTTGGATGCACTGGGGTTTAAAATGAGATGTTATCCTATTCTAAAGAATGTATTTAGGAGGATACACTAATTTATTTCTGCACAGTGGTAAAGACCGCTCTAGCAGCTATAAATCCTGCATTTATAATGTCTCCAATCAGAACAAGCATACCATTAAGCATCATCAAGAATAGCCTGACATTACTTGCACAGCGTGATAAAGCAAAAACAAAAGACGTTTTCTCCAAAGTCTGTGCAGAAATAATCGGCACTGCATCCACAGCCTGAGTCAGGAAATTTATGTCGAATATAATGAAGGCAATAACCATTTTAGAGTCATTTACAAAAAGAAAGTGTGCCTGTTTAATACAAATGTAGCTGCACAAATGGCCCTGTAACATAAACACTGAAGTAGAAACAGTAGCACTTTGATCTGTTGTGGGGGGAGAAAAAAAAAACTAACTTGATTACAGCAACAGTGTAGATGTTGCAGTTAATGACTCAGTTTAACAACTGGGAAAATTATCTTTTAAAGTTTTCTTTCAGTATAAAAGTTGACAGTAATTTGAACTGAAAATGGTCCACAGGAGAAAAAAAATATCACGCAAGTCTGCAGTTGTTTTTTTAGATACCTAACATACCTAACATACTAAATAGCAAAAGTCTTTTTGTTTTTTTAAACTATTTGATAAGTTGTAAAAATAATATAATTTCATTTGCAAATAATTTGATTAAAACAGATGTAATAGATAATAGATACGATTTCTTCACTTCTCTCAAAGCAAGAATCCTGCTTTATAGTGACCTGCCGAGAGGATGTTCTCTATTTATAGCAGCTAAATTAACAGGCTTCTCCTTCTGGGCAACTCAGAATAGAGATGCAGTAGCCTAAATCTGACTGTAATCCACGTGTCGGACAGTTGGTGAGGCTCAGACAGTGAAACAAACTGACACTTTCACTCAAGCGACGCATGCGCGACCAACACGCCCAACAACTTTGCGTGACCTTTCAGCAAACACTCACAGGCACAGACAAACAGCCACACAAACACGCTCTCAGTGTGTGTTCCGAGTGGCAGGTGTTAGACCGGTGGGCACTGCCAGAGAGGCCGACTGCCTGCGTGGAAGAGTCATGCGGGGAGGGGAAAGACAGGTGGAGGGAGGGTGGATGTGGGGTATCAAGCGGTGACACAGAGGGGATGTGATGCTGTCAGAGAAAACAAGAGGGGGGATTAGAGAGGGAGTTGTGGACAGGTTGACAGAGTGAAAAGGTCAAAGCTGAGGGAGGGAAATCTGTAGAGGGAAAAAAAAAAGCCAGAATAGGGTGGAAGACGAGCAAGATGGATGATGTTTAAACACAAAATGAGTTGTCTGGTGTCTACGTACATGGCAATCAGTTGTCAAGGTAATGATGCATCAAGCTTTATATTGTAAATGAACAGATGTGGAAATAACTAGGAGAGTAATTTTCACGGAGAAACAACAAAGGAACATTTATGAAGACATTTCTTCTTTTAAAACCAGACTAATCAATTTACCTAAAATTTAAATCTCCCAGATGCTTCCTCCTTTTCTAAGCAAACTCCCTCAAACCAAAACTAAAAGTCTGCACTTAAAGCTTATAGTTATTATAAACCCAGGACCTCAAAGTGTTTGAGTGAACTGCTAAAATACCATTAAATGTTCAAATGTCCAAATGTTTCCAGAGTCTAAATGAACAGCAACATTCAGAAACAAACGTGCATTTGGAAACCGATGCAACCTTTCAGCAGGTGATTTAATGCATCAGTAGGTAACAGATGGTCACCTCTTTGTCTCCGTTTGGTTGTGTTGATCCTTGTGTGTCTGCAGGGTGGGGTGGAGGTGGGAAGGTGTCACAGAGCTACTAGCACACACGACTACACAAACATTCCCACAAACAACACTCCTGGGCATTTGACGCCGCTGCAGATGGTGTTTAATGGTTTGTTTACAATGTGTTGTTCTGCATGAGTAGCCTTTCCTGTGTAGACCACTGACTCCATGACCTCTGACCCCTACCACTAAGTAGGCCAGACACCTGCAGTTACAGCATAAAGTCGGCCCTTAGGGCCAGGTTTAACATACCTATTAGTGAAACTGTGTTAAGCCAAACTGCTTGGAAGCCATTATTTTATTTTTTTACATTGAAAGACTATTTGAAAATAACTTGTAAAGCATCAGTCAGCACAAATAATCCCTCTATTTTTTGTGATCTATAAATTTAGCACTAAAATTACATTTTGATGGTGGCTTAAAAGCAGAGCTCTCAAATTTTGAGCTGACAACTTGATGAATAAACTCAACTCTCTTTTGTCCAGGGTTGGCACCGCAGATTTTATATATATATATA
>NW_013952494.1:1078860-1082510 GCF_001266775.1 Austrofundulus limnaeus
ATGTCATTGTCTTATCTATATGTTTATATGTTTAACTGCACATTGGAGACTGGTGAAATGCAATTTCAACTTCTGTGCTAACCCTGTTACATAGATTTTAACAATAAAGTACACTTGAATTTAATTATAAGAGTAGTACATATTGTGAGTAGGGCTTCTGAACTCAATTAAAGTTCCTCTTAAAGACTAGTTGTAAGTCACTGTTCTAACTTTCAATAAATACATAACAATTTTTTGTTTTTAATAATCCCAAGTATTTAGAAAAATGCAATTCAAATGGCTAGAAAATGCATAGTTTTGAAAAGACGTTTTTCTAAATTTTCTGGTGGATATGCTTCTAGACCCTCCTAGGATCGCTTCAAGTCACTGGCATGAGCTAAAATGTTTGTGTCCCTTATTGCCACCAGCAAATGTTAGCAGCTATATATTTGTCATAATCATGTCTTGTGAGTTATTTGACAAGGTCTTTGTTTGTTGAACTGTAAATGCATTTCATTTAGTCATAATGCAAATACATTACAAATTAAACCAAGATTTACAGAAATTAACACTTTGATCGGTACATTGTTAATATCTGATTCGACCTTGTGCCACATTAGATTTAACACGTTGGGCCCCAAGGTCGACAAGGTTACCACTGGACTAGATTATTCCCAGTGAAACTCAGTGCAGTTTGACTGGATTAGAATCGTAAAATTTTAGAAGCTGGATTGCTCAGAGTTGATCCTGAGTTTATTTTACACTGCAAATGTCTATCATCTATTGACTATTACCAGAAAGTAAATGTAGTATTTGTTTCACTGCTTAGATATACGTATGACAGACATATTAATAACATAGGGAACACATGTAAGGTGAGATTCATTCATCCTCCACCCTCTGGCTAATTTACAGCGCTTTGCAGTCAGCTCTGGTTACTAATGGTCTCCATTAACCTTCTACACATTCATGTACTCAAGTGTGTTGGATCAGTGATGGAAAGCGGGAAAATGAGTCAGGAAGGCAAGAAGAAAGATAAGAACTGAGACCGAATAGCAAAAAAAGAACAACAGACATAATCCAACAAATTGCAGATATTGTCTGGGTGGGCTCCTTTATCTCTACCTGCCAGCAAATCTTCAACAGATTGGTGTCGGAGCGAGGCCGTCTACATTTACATTCACACTTCTACACACTCATTTATCTACAGAGAGTCACGACTCTTACAGACAACTGAACATATTGCGTATTCCAGTATAACAGAACAATTTACAACCTTGTGTGCTAATGTGTGATCTCTGCCTTCATGGTTTTACTTTAAGGTTCACAGTGAAACCCGTGTGTCTGTCCTCGGAGGGCATTAGTAAACCGTAATCTGCACAGACGAGGACACCAATCAAACTGCACACAGCCAACCACTGTTGGAATCATTCACTGACATCAATGGCATTTTGGATTGTTATGGAACATTTATATTCACTAACACTTGTTTAAAACAGAATCATTAATGATGGTAGTTTGGCAGAGTGAAAAGCTTTTAATTTGATTCTCTATGCAGAGAGAAGAGTGTATGCTGTCCTAATACTGATATTTTATGTATGAATGATTTGATTTTCCCATAAACAGGTGTAGATGGGAATGGAGCTTAACAGAGTCCAGATGCAGCAATATAAAAAAAATAGATGAAGCTCATTGGTGGGTCTGTGCTGTCTGAGTTTCTTCATTACCACATCCAGAAGCTGACTTTTCCCATTAAGATCATTACTTTACAAAAGCTTTAAGAATTTGGGTCAGGCCTAGATACAGTTTCAATAAGGTTACAGATGTTTTTTAACCCAGTAAAAAACAAACTGGGTCAACAAAAGTTCTTGAAAATTCACATTTGCTTGGCTCTTGGCTGAGTAGGTATAAAAATATCAGAACCGACTTATACTGGCCAAGATTTTCCACTGTGGTACAACTGCAGAGCAGAGGCCCAACAATCACCAAGGGCTCAGTGGGGTATTTTTAAAAGCTCCTCCTCAGTCTACAGAAATACACATAGAGTGACGAACCAATATGACTAAATACTGTGCTGTTTTTTTAACAAGTGCCAAGGCTGCCAAATTCAAAAATAAAAAAACCAGTGGTAACTAAATAGTTGGAGAAAAGGGCTGTTGTGAATAACAATTGGTTGTGCAATCACAGAGACTATCAAAATATTAAGTCCTCAAAATGGAAAAAAAATGAATTTTCACAAAACATTTAACCTATGACTGCAATCCCTTCAAACCATATTGGTGAATATCAAGGTAACACGCAACACATCACTGTTGCGCCTTTATGTCGCCAAGCGATATAGTAGCAGATAGGGGTGTAAGAATCTAGTGATACACTGATTCTCAAAAGCACTGCATTGATTTTTAATTGAGGCTTAATGGATGATGAAAAAATGTGAAATTCAAATACAGTACTCACTGTTGTTCAGTGTTCTTCTGATTGCATAAAAAACTGAATTAATCAGATAGTATGCAGGTATTGCGTGGTGTGCTTTTTATGCGGAGTGATTTCACATTAGAATCTTTTGAAGAAAAAATGGAATATATAGCCATTGTTTACAGTATCACAATATAATGTGATCTATCTTACCGTGACCCCTGTGTTGTGATATGTACTGTATCATACTGTATTGCCGAATTCTTGCCAATACACAGCTCTATTAACACTTGATACTTGAAAAGGGAAGTCAGGTTTGCGGCTCAAAGTGTGATGGACAGTGCAACCACCCTAAACAGCAATAAACAGATTCCCTGCTGAGGAGAAGTCTGATGACGCACAGCAACATTGCGTTTAGTTGAAGTATTTAGTTCACATAGACGTTTGCTAAGCTGAGTTAATTTGTTATGTTCTGTAAAGGATAAAAGGGGAAACATCTATCAAACATTTAATAAGTAGTGATCCACATCAACACTCCTGAGTTCTGCTCCAGGCCTCCTTTTTAGTTCCACAAAGCTCAGGTCCATCCGGGAGTGGTCAGCTCCGTTAGTGATTTATGAACAGTCAGAGGCAGATCAAAGGTTTTTGCAGCCATTTTGCAGAAATAATTTGTGAAACTGCTTGTTATAATATAATCATATTTGTAATAAACAATAATTTGACAGAGATGTGAACATGGCGCCTGCCACATGCAACTTCTGTGTGAAAGTTCCTAAAATGTAAAATGGTACTTTTCTTTAAAAAAGGCAAATCAGATATTTACCAAAGTAGTAATAGATTTATAGTATTCTGCAACTAAAATGACAAAGACAGACCTATGTAATTAATCTTATGTCACCTACTGACAAGTTGTTTTTGCTGGTAAAGGTACTGATGCAAAATTCATAGGTAATAAAAGGAAAAACACAGCAAAAACATTAATTTTGTTAAAGAAAAAAAACTATCATGGGAAAAAAGTAATTACTCATTCTTCCCAGTGCATTATATTTGAGCTTAGTGTCTCACAATTGTTGTGACTAAAAAGGAAATTGAGTCATCCGTGACTAAAATAAAAAGGGGTTTAAGGCTTTATTTTTGTCAGAATTGTTTTGTAAGGCAGTTGGTATGTGTGCAGTGGGCCTGTTTTGATCTTGATACAGCATTACACACTATAAGCTGCACCGGATGGAGTGACTGTTGTAGGATGTGTGTGTGTG
>NW_013952494.1:1082530-1084620 GCF_001266775.1 Austrofundulus limnaeus
TTGTGAGAGCATTAAACTGCATCTCTTATTATTATTGTTATTGATTCTATGTATTTCATCAGAGCACCGCAGCAGCAGAATAAAGGCTCGCATCTTTACTGATGTACTGTGCGCGCAGGGCAATCTGTTGTTCATTTCACCAGAGTAAGAGCAATTCCACCAAACATACATAACTCAATCACAGACTCGCGACGGAGCAGCAGAGGAGCACGAGGGGAAACAAACACAACAACAAGCAGATATTGGACACGGTGCTGTGAAGAAGAGAATAGATGGTAGTTTAGTCTAAGCATCTTTCTCAGCCAGACCTGACAGATGGACGAGGATCGGGTTTGCATGAGAGCCTCTACCTGCAGCTCTGCATTAGCTGCTCGTCTGATGATCTGTCTGTGACACTGAGCGCTCCGCCTCATCAATCACCCAACAGACTCCCGCTGCATCGGCAGGTCATCGCCCCTCTCTAATTGTGAGCTTCGGTTTGCCCGTCTCTCTTGACCTCATCCACTGAATCTAAAGTGCCTTTCCGCATCAACAAAAACCAGCCGTACCACCACATTATTTTTTTTCTTCACGATGACAGACAAATCATTGCAAATTCAAAGTATTTGTGCTTTTCTTCCCTCTTTTCTCCCATCATCCTTCATTTTAAAGCATATTAGTTTGGATAAGAATGCCGGATTTAAAACAAGAAAAGAAAATTGGACACTGTTTGTTATGATGTGTGTTTAAGTACGAAAGTCAGAACGTAAGAGCCGAACAGGAAGACTGTTAAGAAGCTGCAGGAGAGAGAGAAAGAGTGTGTGAGCAAGTTAAGAGTTTCCTAAAAGGGTGGGCGGCAAATCAACACTGAGGCAGAGAGTGGGTTAAGTGGCTAATTTTTCATACTACTTCCCAGACAACTGGCTCAAGGAGAAAGTCACACGCGCACGCACACACACACACACAGATTCCTCCTCTCCAGCTGCTGTCATGCCGATCAGCATTTAGAGTAATGGGGTGCAGTTCTCCTTGTGATACCCAGAATGAGGAAGTTGGACCAATCTCGGTCTCAGCTGCAGACTCCTGGGAAGACGCAGTGGATAATATTGGAAGAACGAATAAAAATGACCTCTAGTGCGGGCACACACAGCAGCAAAAAGACCCAGAGGAGGAAGAAAATACTGCAGAGGTGAAGGGGGTAAAAAAACCCAGACAGATGTAAACAGAGGGGACACTGGAGATGTTGACAGGAGAGAGACAGAAAGCAGGACAGACAGTGAGAGCTGGCTGCAGAGAGCTCCTCTGCAGTAAATGGTTATCGATTGTAAGACGAGGGCCGAAGAATTCCTCCGCTGGTGGAACCGACGAAGGATGCTGCTGACTTCTGTTCCTTCATGTTTAATTGCAAACACAACAGAACACACAAGAATGCACGGAAAGGATAAAGGTCAGCTTAGCTGCAGCATAAAAAAATTAAATAGCAACCTGTGCAACTAAATGTTAACATTATTGCAAGAAAATTATATAAAAAAACCTTCACTCAAACACACGGATGAAAAGCTTTGGCACATTGATGACCTTTTCAGCACTAATGATTAAAGATGGCTGAGGCTGCTTTAACAGTAGAAGCAAAGTGAACACACACACACACACGCACGCACGCACGCACGCACGCACGCACGCACGCACACACACACACACACACAAAGCTACCCCTCCAATTCACACAAACAAATGAAGACACACAGACAGTTCTGCTCTTTCACTTTCTTGACGAGTGACCTTTGAAATCAACACATGCCTGAAATCTGAACTTTGTCTTTTTACCCGACACTCACGTATCAGAACTAGAATAGTTTAATAGTTTGGTTTAACAAACCGAGTTTCAGTGATAAAAAATTATTAGAGGAAGACTTTCTGAAACCAAAATGACTGCCTGTCATATACTCAGCCTCCTTAAAGTGCCTGTGACATGCATATCCATGAAAAACAAAAAGTCAAAGAAAGCATCTTTATATTTAAGAAACTTGGTACAATACTAGGGCTGCCACAAACGATTATTTTAATAATCGATTAATCACCGATTATTTATTCGATTAGTCGACTAATCG
>NW_013952494.1:1084941-1086925 GCF_001266775.1 Austrofundulus limnaeus
GGCTGCCACAAACGATTATTTTAATAATCGATTAGTCGTCGATTAATCGATTAATCATGACAGCCCTATACAATACACACACTTTTACCCATTATGTCCCATAATTGGCATATTTTCTTTTGAACTTTGCTCAGACAAAGTGAAACAGGCAGTGATATCAAAGGGGAACTCTTCAAGAAATAAAACTCTCGGTTTTTGTTTATTAAAACAAAATGTTTTGAACTCTGACTCTTACTCGTCTCTCTATGATAGTAATAAAACAATCTACAGTCTGTGTTGTTATTGTAACGACGCTCTGTTCACATGCAGACATTCCCCTTTGACATCACTTCCTGTTACTTCACAGGCAAATATCTCAACAACTGTTCATCTCAGCTGCATGGAATCTTGTTTTACAATATGTTGTCAATGTTACCTTTCCAAAAATGCACTCATATTTATTACAAAAGTTTGATGTCACAGGCACTTTAATCACTGTTGTCAAAGACAAAACCTTTTGTGGTACTTCTCTTTTAAGGACTTTTTTCCATTTATGTTTGTGAGGAAATCAGAGACAAAAAACACACGACAAAAATGTCTTTGTTTCGTTAATGGGCACTGACTGAGATTAACTGGATCTGAACTAAATTACCATTTGAAAACAAACTAAACCAATTTTTTTTATTTCTTTGTTGTAACAATGCTTCTTTGGCAATACATTTTATACAGTTGGAAAGCCTGTTCATTTCCCTTTTAAACAGTGCCACATTTGCAAGGAACATGCATTTGTACTGTATGATGAGCAGCATGAGTATGTGGGTTACACACATAAAAAATTGCCAAATCTTCTCTGCCAAACAGTTTATTTTGCCATTGTTATTGACACTTATCTTGAGCTTCTGGTATCCCCCAGGTGCTGCCAGTATGGTGCCTGGTATAAGATGTATTGCCAAGAAGCATTATTACAACAAACAAATTATCTACCAAAATACAAATTTTCTTATGTGTTTAATATTCAGTATTAGAACGGCCAGCTCGGGAAGATTTCCCTGGGGGGGGGGGGGGGGGGGGGGGGGGGGTTGACTGGAATATACGAGTCATTAGAGCAAAAATAAAATCCCACATTTGTCGCATTGCTCACCCTAAGAGTTGACACATCTGGCTGATGTGTTGACATGAAACTGGGTGTGCAATAATGTGATCATTTAGTCCCTGATGAAGATTATTGTTTATGGTGGCACAGACCAAATCATTTAATAAATCCTGGAACCCCAAGTGAAACAGAACTTCTTAAATACCTGAACAGAAAACCAGAGCAGGTTGGTAAAGTTGGTTGATCCATTCAGACCGGAGACATTTCTGAACATGATCTGCAACATTCATTTGTTGCACAAAGGACTCTGATTGAGGCATTAGTTAAAACCATACAGGCTATTTGCATATTAAGCTTGTTACTCTAAAAACAATGGACTTTTAAGTGCATTGATAAAAACAGTGACAAATATGTTAAAGCCTCTTTTATTCAATCAATCAATCAATCAATCAATCAATCAATCAATCAATCAATCAATCAATCAATCAATCAATCAATCAATCAATCAATCAATCCAAAAGAGACTGTCAGCTTTTCTAGCACAGAGTATTAAAGATCACATAAGATTTAATCATCTCAAGTAACTGTCTCCAAACTAATGGCTTCAGAATCACAGAGCCTCGCGCGTTACGTGGCTGTAACAAAAACAGCCAAAAAGTGTGCCAGAAATCAGCTACAAATTGTCATGTTTTCCCGGACGTTATCTTCTCTCAAACGTCAAGCCGAAACGAGTCACGAGTCTTACCCTCAGATTCCTGGAGTTGTTCATTCTGTCAGGAAGCGCAGCACCTCGCCGCTTTCCAAAACTCTCCAAAAACCTGCAGGCGCGTTACGCAACAGCAGCGACTGTCCGCTCAGCGTCCCACACACACACACACACACACACACACACACACACACACACACACACAC
>NW_013952494.1:1090170-1095526 GCF_001266775.1 Austrofundulus limnaeus
AATTGTATACCACTTTGTGTTGGTCTTTCACATTAAATTCCAGTGAAATATATTTATGTTTGTGGTTGTAATGTGACAAAATATGGAAAAGTTCATGGGGTATGAATACTTTTGCAAACCACTGTATATCCAATGATTTCATGAAGCAGGTTTCAGTAAAACTTGTCGTACATTAACACATTTGATAGCAGACAGACACACAAGAAAGAAACAAAACAAAACACTGACATCCATCTTTGCCTTTCAGCAGTGAGAGATAATTTTAGCAGTTATAGTTGCTTCAGTCATGACTGTACAGATCACAGACACAGACAAGCTATACTTCGTGAATATATTGACTGATTTATGCATTTCTAGTCGTTATCCCTGCATTTTTTCCTATTATACCTTTTTTTTCCTTTTTTTTTTTGTCAAGGCCCCATTTGAGTTGACTGGGAAGCTGATGTGCAGCTGAGCGCATCGCCTCGTCAGCTGCTGATATATGAGAGTGATTTGTAGGCAGACAGGAAAGAAAACACAGAGCGGTCCTGCTAGAATTATATGTGGGAATAAAACAGGGGTCAGCTGGGACGGCGGCTCCTGGAAGTCCTTTCTGGAAAACCCATAATAGAGAGTGGGGTCCTGGACGTGTTTTAAAAACACAAGGAGAAGATGATGTCACCGTGCAGGAAGGGCATCCAGTTTTTTTTTTTAATTAGCTTCCAAAATGGTAAAAAAAAGAAAAAAAAAGACAAGAACGACATTTGTTTTGATGAGTGTGACTTGTGGATGAGCTGTAGAGTGGAACGTAGTCCAGTGCTGCAGCAGATGACGTGTGGGAGGATGAGGATGGTGGAGGAGAAGGTCTGTCTGTGGGCAGACTTGGCTATTGGCAACAGAAGCACAAAGTCCATCTTACTGGCACCGTGATACATCAGGGCATCTGGCTGGAACAATGCAGCTCTGTACCTCCAACTGAGGATTTCAATTATTGCTCACCACTGAAACAAACAATCGTGTTTTGGCCTGCACGACGTGTCTATGTTCATCTGTAGTGTTTGCAAAATATCCCATGAACTGATGGACAAATTAGAATGAAATGAAGTAAGTTTTGCATGAACATCTACTGCAAAACCTATTCAAGATGGCCGCCACAGTGAATTGATGGCTGTGTCCAAAACGGCAGGACGGGTCCTCCGAAGGTCGAATTTGTCGGCTGCATACGTCACAGCGCCGCGACGAAGGACGTCCAAAACCGAAGACTCCTCCGATGCGGCCGACAAATACGTCCTTCCTTTGGCCCGAATCGAAGGACAGGTCTGATGGATCCTTCCCGGCCCAGCGTATCCCATAATGCATTGCGGCCCGACCAGAGATTTTTTTAAGCTAGTAATGGCAGACGAAGCGAGAAAAAAGAATACATTTTAAATAAAAATATGGTGATATAAAAATTTTAAAAAATTAGCGGTTGTAATTCTAATACTTTAATCATTTGTATGGACTTGTTTTTAAATATTATTTTTTTCGTCATAAAAAACGTGAAATAAACATGCACCTACAGCGGGTCAATTAGTTCTTCAAATGATACCTTTAAGTTAATTTTATAGTTTTGTGATATTAATAATGCTAATRTATTGATATTTTTCTAGTTTTGATTTAAGTTTGCTTGTTTAGCGTCGTCACAGTTGCTAGGTGACAAGACGTACTCCAGGGTAAGGAGGGGAGGCTAGACCGTCCAAAATCACAGCCACTTTTTTTCCGGTCTTCCTGGTCTACCATGGACCCGGCCCGCCGAGACCGGGTAGTCTGGGTCCTCCGGAGGACCCGGCCTGTCGTTTTGGACACAGCCGATGACTAACTCAGCCAGTTTTGCAGCTGTTTAAGCAAAATTTGGTGTGATCGTACTGGAGCTCTGCACATTGTGTAAAAACTTACTTAAAGGTTTAGCATTAACTGTAACTATCAACCCCGTCTGTTAGCAAAATATCTCAGGTTTGAATGAAACACTCAAATAGTAATCTTTGGTTGTTTTAGAGATCTGAATTGTTTAACTTGCTCCTTACAACGAACGATAGGAACCAAGCTGCATAGCATCAAAGCCGTTCAAAGATTTAGTCTTTTTACTGGTTCAAGACAATTGTTTCTCCTTCACTTTTTAATGTAAAACAGGCAGAGCGGTGGAATACAGCAGCTCAGGAGGAAAGGTGGAGGGTGATTCCACTTAACAAAACCCCTGGCTCCGCCCACATGATGCAATGACATCATTACGCAAGGCGTACCTGATAATGTAACTTGTTCAAAATCCAATGGCTCTCCAATACAAAAGGATTGTCAAGATCCAGATCCCCTGGGAGCCATTTGGAGCCAAACCAGTTCAAGGTTACTGTCAGCTAATCTACCTTAATGAACAGAAAAAGTATCACTCTGTTAATTTTGCTTTAGCCAAAACTCATCCTCAACACATTCCATAAGCACCAAGGCATCTCGCAAGATCTCACAATATTGCATAAAATCACACAAAGTTTGGAAAAAAATGCATAAATTTCCTCCCTTCTCAGAATAAGATGTTTGATTTAAAACTCTGACATAAATGTGGCAAACATGCATTCACTTAATGAATGCTAGGCCTTTAATTACAGTAGCACAGGTCACCAAGTAGCAAATTCATCAGAGTTGTGATATTTATTTTTAATGCTCTTTAACCTTTCTGAAACAAATTTTGTTTTGATCATCTCACTGTGCAACAAAACAGATCAGTCTTGATCATTTAGACTTAGAGTTGAAAAATATCTCAGAGTTAATCAGATTAAGGCTTCACAAACAACTCGCCGGGTCAGCCGGGAGTCGAAAGGTTGTTTTGGAGGAACACTGGATCTAAGAATATCCAAGAGCTCTAGATGCAAAACTCACGTTTGCACAGAACTAGCCTCACTGTTCTGATGTTTTGGAACTCAGATGGGCCAGCTGAATGAACGATGGCATCACTTCAAGTGTACACGGCACTTAACGGGCTAAGACATTCCTTCAGCCAGACTAATCTACTTAGAACTTCCTGTGTGAGCGGTAAGCACTTCCCATTGACTCACGGGCAACAGCTCTTTCCTTCAAACAGGCAGGCCCTGCTCTTCCTTTGAGTTCTCAGCAATCTTCCTAACACGAGTGAGTCAATCTGTGCAGCTAAACCTTGCATCAGTCTGTTATTTGTACAATGATTTACATTTTCTCCCACAATTCACTGTGCAACGCTTTGTGGGTTGAAAGATGTCAGCTTAACTCAAGTTGACCCCATCAGCCCTCTATTGGTCATGTGAGGGTATGACAACCTATCCTGTGCATTCAAACAGAATCTTTCACTCATTTTTTTTCTTTCTTTTTTTTTTTTCACAGCTAAACACCACCTCCCATCTGAGGACCTGTTGTGGTTTTGTTTTGCGTCTGGACAGAGAGTGATGTACAAATCGTTGTCCCTCCCGGAGTCAGAAAGTATGAATTTCTTTACAGCTGTTCACAGGCCTGACTGATGCCTGACCTCAAGTATGCTGAGAGCAGAGTGGAGCCAAACCCAAAATAGACATCATCACATTAAGGGAAGAGATTTTCATTGACTTAATGTAGCAGGGTGGTTACAGAACATGACCATAGAGCTTAAGAAAACAGTTCCAAATCCCAGAACTGTCACTGCTTTATAAAATTGAAGCCAGACATTTAGACCTACATAATTTTGTCAATAGCTGTGAAATTGTCTGGGTTATAGCAATTGCTTCGCGGTGGCGACTTGCTTGAAGCAGGTTGACTCCAAAAGGTAATCAATTACAGGTATCAACCCAGTGATTGCTTTATGAAGGATTAAAAACAACATTCAGTGGTTCGTTAGATATTTTGCTAATGGTACAGACAAACACGCACAGACATGTACAAAAGCATCACTGCTCTGTTTTTGCTTTTGGCAGCGAGCAACAAAAATGTCTACAACCGGAAGAATTTCTAACAAACATCATAAGAGGGTGTTCTTCTTGGGTTCTCATGTGAACAACACCAGCAGGGATCTTAGCCAGCTATTTATAGATCCTGACAGTATTCATGGATCACAGTGACAGCTGTGGTCACCAACTGTGAGGACACGAGCTGAATGTGTAGGCCTAAAATGGTGTCAAAATAAACCCGTTTGTGTTGTTACATAACCACCAGCAGCCAGTTTAACATGTCCGCTGGCATTGTGACCAATGACACACAGACACACAGGAGCTGGGGGTAGCGAGGGCTCATAGGGAAGGGGGCGGCGTTAGTCGGGGTTAACTAGCTGTCTCAGTCAATGTGTCTGTTCGTCTCCTCATAAAACCAAAAGGAATTCCTGTCCAGCTTCATAGTCAGACATGGTGAAGATTGGATTTACCTTTTCATCTTCTAAGAGTGATGAGATTAGACCACATGAACTGACTTATAGACACACCCCAATCTTCCAAAGTCAGTGGCAACAGCTTCGTTTCAGTAATGGAAGGATAATAGAATGAACACAAACAGCAAAGAGAACAAACGTTTCTTTGGAAGTAAAGCAACAGTCTTCAAAGGGATTCACCCCTCCTGCAAAACACACAGGCTTTTCAAAATAAGACCCTGAGCATTTAACCCCGAGTACCAAACATGACATCATCTAGCTGGAGGGTTTCCACTGATCTCATCATAATGAGACAGAACGTTGTTCTCCTTTTTGTCTGCTTGCCATGCCCATCAACACCTTCTACCACAACAAGAGGCCCCCTTTCAGCCGCTTTAACCCTCAGATCAGGCTCCGCCTCAAAGGGATAGTTGATATTGTTGAAGTGACTTTGGGTGGAGTAGTTGCGTGTAATCTTTCAGCTCGAAGAATCGGAGATGAATTCTCATGAGGGGAGTGCAGCTAACCACGAGTTAGAAGTGAGAACCGGTCGAGCGAATTTCTCTAATCTAAAACATGTTTTAGTGGTTCGAGTGAAACGTGACTTTTTATCCTTTTTAATCAGATGGTTATAAGACAGCTCATGCAAAACAGGGCTGTTCAATAATCAAGGTGACCAAAGTTATGTGGCATTATATATCTTCCATTTGAATGGCTGTGAATTATGAGATGAAAGTTGTTTTAAATGGCAGAATGAAATGACACATTTTAAATGGGCCTTGTTAGCTTGACTTCACAAGAATTTCTCCTTAATTTGGCAAGCTAAGACTATGGCTGTGTCCAAAACGGCAGGACGGGTCCTCCGAAGGTCGAATTTGTCGGCCGCATACGTCACAGCGCCGCGACGAAGGACGTCCAAAACCGAAGACTCCTCTGACAAATACGTCCTTCCTTTGGCCTGAATCGAAGGACAGGTCTGATGGATCCTTCCCGGCCCAGCAT
>NW_013952494.1:1096680-1101046 GCF_001266775.1 Austrofundulus limnaeus
ACACACACACACACACACACGCACACACACACACACACACACATAAAAACCCTTCAAAGTCAAACTGAAATCCAATTTCTACAGACTATATTCAGTTAAAATATGTTATTTAAATAAAGCGCCTGCAGAAATCTTCTCATTCTCCCTTTAAAGTGACAATTTTAATTTAACTCAGATAAAAGATGATTGAAAAGTACATGTCAGTGGATGGACACCAAAGGATTTTAAAGGGCCTAAATCAAAATCCTCCAGAGTTGAAACAAAATAAATCATCAAGAAATTGAAGGAATATGGGACATCTGTAAATCTACCAAGATCTGGTCATCCTCACAAACTGAGAGCTCATGCAAAAAGGAGACTAGGGACAGAGGCTACCAAGACACTTGTGACCACTCTGAGGGAATTACAAGCTTCAGCAGGTGAAATGGGAGAGACTGAGCTAAAACTGTTGCCTGGGTTCTTCACCTGTCTTTATACTGACCACGATTTATTTAAGGCAGCAATAAAAGCATAAAATATCCAAAGGGGTAAATATATTTTGTAGGCACTGTACTTTGATTGCTTTACGAAACACTTAGAACACAATCATCAAGGATGCTGACGATGCTGTCCTCCTGTTGGATAACATACAACTTGAAGCAGATTATTTAATGGAGGCATTTAGAGAGCTCTTGCTTTGCACTTGTTCCCCGCCTCCTCAAACTTCCACCTACTCTCGGTTTCTGGATGCTCACATCGTCTAAAAGCATCGGTGAGATGAACAGCGAGACAAACACAAACAGGAAAACACTGGCCCCTATGAAAACATAAACCCATTCAGCTGCACGTTCTTTACACAACCATCATAAAAATATACAATTAAATATATTCCCAGCATGAGCCATTAACCCCACACATAATGACGCACACTGCACAGAATTTAGCACCAAAACAATCTGAAAGATGGCAGAGAGACAAAAGAATAACAAAGTCAAGCTATCAATAAGTTTCAGAGATAGGAACACAATATATGACCAAATATTCCAGGAAGGTGCAGGGTGGCAGGTTGCTGTTCCAATAACAACACCTTCAGCTTTGTGTTCTCTCCTTCTCAACCTCCTGGCTCACGCCTGTTGTTTTGCAAAGGAAGCTGGATCCGAATCTAACTGGTTTCTGCTCACACAGAGGTCCTATTCAGACTCCTAACCGCTGCACCGGGTGCTGGCTGGTGGGGGTGAGGACCGAGGCACCGAGGGGGCCACAGCTCTGCGGTAACACCCAGGGGGTTGTGGGGAATGTTTGGGTGCAGAAATGAGGTGGAGTGCCAGCTGATTTGAATGTTAGAAGGTGTATCTGAATCTAACTGGATATCTGTGGGTTAGGAAGGAGGCTGTAGGTGTGATGTGACACAAAGCCTGCTTTCTCCTCGTTCTCTCTCACACACTGTGCTTGGTTTTGGCCAACACAGCTAAGAACTGTAAACTACTGTAGAAATCTTGGAAACAGAACCTATTAAACACAGTTTTAATACATGAAACACACACTCACACAGCAAATAGACTAAAACATATAAGACCCATAAGTAAATAAGCACAGCCAAGTCTGTTCATTTAGGACTGATGCGTACAATCTCAAAAATATAAAAAAAAAGCCTCACATTTTCTCTGAAACTCAGGGTAATGTAGCTAAATAATTCAGAGGTTATAGTTTATAATATTAGCCTTTGCTAATGTTTTCCTACACACTCTGAAAGGCAAACACACACAGATGGGGTTAGCAGGGAGTGGTGTACAAATTAGTCAGTTTTGAAGGAATGTGTTTTGGTTCTGACACAACTTACGTATCCTGCCTGGGAGACCAAGTGCTGTTAGCTTTAACACACCCTCCACTTGTGTCTACTGGTGCTTTAAAGGCTACCTAAACAACTTCCCAGCTAAACTAACATAAACACACATGCACGGTCCCAAATTGATGCACACACACACAAACATGGCGTATAGAGCTGATATGATCTTGACCTTTTCCTTTTTTTTTCTCCACAGAAAAAAAGGACAATTCAGACTAAGCTACATAAGTTTAAACAATCCTAAGACCATGTCTGAACATACCTGGAACTAGAGCAGACAACAGATTGACATGATTGTGTTATGATGACAAAAGTCAGGTATTAACTGGCAACAGATCAAACTAGTTTTGTAAAAAAAAAAAAAAAAAAAAGCTTCCAGAACACTTGGAAGTGTTTCTGGGAGTAGACTGTCTTGTGAATGGAGGAGACAGTGCAGAGACACAGGGGGGATCTGGCTGTGCTGACTGGAAGAGAGTGGCCCTTGGCTAAGCTGCACAGGGACACATTACAGAGCTCTTTTGTTGGAAATGGAGATGGACTCTTTGTAGCATATTTACCAAATAGAACTGCAAGATCATCTTGTGAAGTATAGCCAGGTCTTTAAACACATTTATTCTCATAAGAATAAAAAATGGGGACTTTTGTCAACTAAAGTGCACCATATTTCTTAAAAAAATAAGTTCTTTTGGCTGTTCCCCTCTGCAGAAGTTGCCACAGAGAGCAAACTAGCATAAAACATTTGGTGATTTTTTTACACCTCATAAAACCTGGGCTCAGACCTGCAGCCTCAAGTTTACCGCAGCACTGACCACTGATCTACCATAGCCCCTGTGTCATTTGATAACTTAGAGGGCATGAAGAAATATCTACATGGATTTTCAGGGTCTTGCTGAAAACAAAAAAGTATTTCATGTTTATCTTTAGAGGGTGAGTCCAAATTCCAACCTAGCATGATTCTATTGAGACAGTCTTCAGAATGTAAACTTGGCACAAAAAAGAAAGAAATATGTGCTAATTTTTTTCTTTGTTGTAACAATGGGCCCCATGCAAGAACTAGGGCTGTAAGAAAATATCGRTACACTGAAATATCGCGATATTTCATTTCCCGATACTGTATCGATATTCTAAAGCCCTGTATCGATTTTTAATTAAGGTTTAAAATGTCAACTTTCCTGCCAGCCATTCATTTTTATGTTGTAATTCAGCCTTTGACCACTAGTTGGCAGCAGTGAGCCAATCATTTGGCTCCTCTACCTCTTGAGCGCCAGAGAGAAAGGGTAGCATTAGCATTGTAAGTAAACATTAGCTTTTCTTTTCTTTTTTTTTCAGTAAGAGATTTTTATTTAATAGAATTTTTGGACAAAAAAATCGCAATATATCACAATATACTGCCTTGCTTAAAGTATCGCAATATTTCGGGATATATCATATCGTGACCCCTCTGTTATGATATGTATCGTATCGCCAAATTCTTGCCAATACACAGCCCTAGCAAGAACATGTTTGTATTCTTATCCTAAATTTCTCTTACTTTTGTTCGTAAGAACATGTCAAGTCAGATTCAACAAACTCTTCTATCTTCAGGAAAAGTGTGTAAATGAGGAGCGTAAACTGATGAATGCATATCCAGGTGCTCGTGCACAAGGACAGGTGATTTACGTAATTACCACCCCAAAAAACACCATATAAGGATATACGTTTCCTGCCACACATACCAGGAAGTGTTCATTCATAAGTGACATCGCAAAGTAAAAAAGAAGAACGAGTTCAGAGATTGAAGGTCTGCTCTTGGAGACATTATTACATTTAAAATTATAGTTCTAATTCAAACAGAATAGACTCTTGTTAACATAATCATAGAGTGTGATTTATTTTCAACTCAAAATATCTTCAAACTAATGAAGTATAAAGTTATTAATGAAGAAAACCCGTCTGGATAACAGCAGACTGACTGCTTGTAAAATATACCACAGGTCTGGACCACACGTGAATTTTCTTTGTATCTGAAGAAAATCTTAGAATATGAAAAAAATGGTGAATGCCACAAATTATCGTAAATCACTTGTACACACAACTTAAGAATAAATCTGTGCATACGAACGGTTCTTGCATGAGGCCCATTGCTTCTTGGCAATAAATCTTATATTGTTTGGAAAGCCTGTTAATTAGTTTTTACCTTACATTTGTAACATGCATTTGTGGGATGAGCAGCAGAGTTGAGTATGTGGGTTGTGCACATGAAACATTTGCCAAATCTCTGCCAAATTGCTTAATTTGCTGTTGTTATTGACACTTATTTTGTGCTTCTGGTTCTTTCGGATGCTTCCAGTCAGGTGCCTGGTATAAGATTTATTGCCAAGAAGCATTATTACAACAAAGAATTAATAAACCAAACACAAATTTTCTTACTTCAATTCCTACAACAGTATACAGCGGGTAAAATAAAAGTATTGAACACGTCACCATTTTTCTCAGTAAATATATTACTAGAGGTGCTAATGACATGAAATTTTCACCAGATGTCGGTAACAACCCAAGTGA
>NW_013952494.1:1102336-1105712 GCF_001266775.1 Austrofundulus limnaeus
CATCTGGTGAAAATTTCATGTCATTAGCACCTCAAGTAATATATTTACTGAGAAAAATGGTGACGTGTTCAATACTTATTTTACCCGCTGTATGTTACCATTGCAATGACAAATTTTCAGATATGCTGCGACACTTTAATGGTATTCAGTTATTTCCAGACAATTTCTGGTTTTATGTACATTTTAAACACAACTCTGAGTAATTCAACGAAAGATTCTCAGGGGAAAAAAGTAAAAGCAAAAAATAAAAAAACATGCTAAACAACCCTTAATCAGGGGGACAAGTTGATGAATTCAGCTAAGCCCTACTGTTTTACAGTCTCATTATAGATCTAATTAACCTTTGCACCGACTGCAGTTCATCACCAGAGGAGAGATTTATTAGTTTAGCTACAGAAAACACTTAACTGTCCAAAAACAGGCAGGGATTAGCAGCTGCTCATGTGGGTTTCGCCTCTTTAAGACCCCTTCTGTTTAGAAAAGAAGAAGGGAAATAGTTGAGTGATATCTGTTACCCACGCTAATACGAACATATGGATGAGCTTCAGATTCCCAGGGGAAGTGGTGAAATGGTTACAGCATGTTTTCAGACGCATGACATCATGAATAAAATACAAGGGAACAAACTGAATCATAGAGAAGATTCATTCCTGTGGAGTGACATCAGGACAGTTTCAGACAGAGAATGCAATCATCTGACTGAGTGTGTTGAGTAAACGATTGAGGCAGCTTGACTCATTCTGAAATCAAACAAGAAGACACTGAATAAACACCAGCCGATGGTTGTTATGTCCCTCATCTGTAGAATCCAGAATCTGTAAACATATCCGAGGCCTTGCCAGAGCTAAGTTTGGAGCTCTGGAGCGTGTGAGAGGTCAAGCACGAGTCTCGAGTGAGGCAGCAAAAAACTGACATCTGACCCCCATGTGAGCTCACAGTCAGCAGAGGTTAGAGAAGAGCAACATCTACCACAACATGTCCGGGTCAACTAGTCTCAGTCTGCTTAAAGGACTTCTACAGGGCTGCTCAGAAATGTCAAACATCAAAGTTGATGATTTTTGCAATACTTTTATTTTTAGTAGTATGAAGACCAAATGTTCTTAAAAAAGCTTGTATACCCATAAAAAAAGTTTGACATAGAATTTTAATGATGTAAAAGACTTTTTCTGCTCACCCATGTTGTTGGTACTAAACAGAAATATCTTCAATTGTTGCTGATTTTGAGACAGTCTTTGAAAATGAGATAAATGCACTTATGCATGGAGAGCTAATTATTCTTCACAATCAAAAAAGTCAAGAGAGATTGATGAAATCAGTGCAAATTAAAAGTCAGCTCACATACTCATAAACAAATGTAAACATTTAATTCTGAAGGCGTGAAAAAATCATGCAAAGTGATGTTCTATAGTTAGAGCTGGAGAGGTGACGAGGGTTGAAAAACTACCAAGCTTTAGTTTTTTTTTACAACAGGAAATGATAACTATATGATTCTATTATTTGGCAGTTTCAATGACATCTTGTCTCCGTCTCTGTGGGGCACTGTAATTACACGACTATTTCCTGTTTCCCATCAACCACTTCTGCTTTGAGGCAAATCCTGTATCCTGTGCTGAAAATAGTTTTTTTCTTGTTTAAAAAAAGACAAATGGGGGAAAAAACTAGTGCACCAGAACAAACAATGCAGCCATTGCTTCTCTTACAGACTTGTTCAAACCTGAAGAACAGAAAAGTTACTTCCTACTGAGCGCTTTAAGAAAAACAAAACAAAACAATGTTGTTCTCCTTAGGTCGTATTCACACCTGATAGTCCGGCAGACTCGGTTCGATTGCCTATATGCCACGGTCATTAATGACGTATTTCCGGTAAAATTTTTGCCACGCTCCTCCCTTCCACTCACTGCTGACTGCCTATGTTTTTAGCGTTAGCACCTAGTACTAGTCCGTGAAAAAGTCACAAAAGTTAAAGCATCTGTGATCTACTGGTATAAAACGTGAGTTCTGTTGTGTGCCGTTGTGTCCACTAAGCAGCAGGTACGATCGAGTAGTTAGTTTTTCTCCTTTTTCCTTTTAGATGAGGAGATGACAGCTGTGGATCATAGCATTATAGGCAAAACTTATCTTTAAAAGCTCACGCTTGCATTTGTAATAAGCATTTCTAACCTGAGGATATTCAAAAGCCAGCATCAGAAATGAGAAGACGGAGGTTACAAAAGGGAAATGTACATTTATCCCCATGAACCGGAAGTGTTGGGAGTGGTGTCAAGTGTTGGACCGGATGTCCATGGCATATAGGCTATTGGGGACCAAAAGTGCAAGATTTGTTTACATTTTCAGCTGGTGCGGTTCACATTCACACTGCACTTTGTCAATCGAACTAAACCTAGTGAACAACCTGTTCCACCCTTTCGCCTGTAGTGGCTCTGCACCAAGAATCACTGAAGGAATCGGCACAAAAACCTGAGAAGACACTGAGCACAACTTCGTTCATCACAAAATCTAAACAAACAGAGTAACATCAGATTTTAGTGGTTGTAGGATTAATTTTTTGGGGGGAAATGTGCCAAACAAACTGTCTTCCACAATGGGCTCAGCATGAGAGAAACATGAGGTGGAACTATGGAGAATGTTCTCCACACAAGGAGGCTAAGACAGCTCCGTTTGAGGCGACGTTCACCGAGAAGGCGCGAATCCAACTTCACAGCAGTGATGTTCACCTTATACAGACATCGAGCGAGGTATTTACAGGATATGAGTAAAGTTATTATTAATATATTATTAATACTCAGAATGACCCATGTTACAGTCTGCTTCCTGCTTTTGGAGTGGCCTCCGGTCCACTTGGCGTTCACAGATGCATTCGAACCGCACCAGAGTTCACTTCAACCAAATCGAGACCTATTTTCAGATGGACCAGAGTTCGCTTTTTTGGTCCACATGAGAGTTCGATTACGTGTTCACACCTCCCTAGCCTGGCCCTTGCCTTCCTCCACAGTTCCGCTCAATTCTAATTTCGCTTCTCTGCTCCGTCTGGGACGTCTCCCATAGACAAGGGTTTCGCTGGCAGATTTTTAGCTGACCCAGTCAGAGAACAGAACGTCAATTTTCTGAGCAGTGTCTGCTTGTAGTTTATTTTACCTGGGCCAATCAGAGAACAGAAGGCGGAGTTTTGAATGACATCGATGTTCTGCGCAGTGTCTGCTTGTAGTTTATTTTACCTGGGCCAATCAGAGAACAGAAGGCGGAGTTTTGAATGACGTCAATTTTCTGTAGTGTCTGCTAGTTACTTAAGCATACGGCAGTGAATGAAGCCAGTCTGTGTTGATAAGGCTTCCAAATTCAAATAAATTTGTCTGACAAAGCAGCAGCTCTCATTTAC
>NW_013952494.1:1105853-1107355 GCF_001266775.1 Austrofundulus limnaeus
CTTCAGCAGAGGCCACGCCTCCAGCAAGAAATCGCTTCTCAATAGCAGCGAGTCCAGACCCTCTGTACGAAGCAAAGTGAAGGACAGGGTCTGGTTTTTACCAGGCTAACACCTTCCCAAATGAACTGGACTTTCTAGGCACTAGAGTTCATTTAAAGTGGACTAAACAGGGCTTGTGTGAATGCACCCTTAGGCAGCAGTTAAATACACATAAGGGATGCAGGAACTGACACAATCCATGATGTTGCATTTAATTTGTCCTCGAAATGTCAGAAACTCATTTTCTGAAACAGTAGCAACTAAACTTAATTCTGTCCATCATAAATGTACATATGAGTGTTAAATATGTTGATATGGGAGGGAAAACGAGAAGAAAGAAAGAGTTTACAGCTTAATATGTGCAAACCTAGCTCACCCAACAGGGAGCTTATGAAAGAGCCTACAGCTAAAAGCATCTATAGCTGGAATACAGCTAGACTGTGGGCTGAGCAGCTCAGTCACAAACAAAGAATCCCCCTGTCTCATAAACCCACCCAGACTGAGGAGACACAGCCGGCAAGGAAAGGAAGGAGAGAGGGTGACTGAGTGAACCATCATGTGAGCAAACAAGCAAAAACATCCAACAAACCCTCATTATTTTCTAGTTTATGATTGGTGGGGTTGTTTTTATTGCCAGTGGGCTTAAAGGTGGGCAATTATGTTTATCTGTCAGCAAAATATCCCATGAAATGGATTGCTTTTGGAGTTAAACAAAACTAAATCAATCACTGGATACACAAATACAACAAGTTTTGGGTCAACCCCATCCAAAATGGCTACTATTACTAAACTTAGCTTGCACAAATATGGATGTGACTCAGTTTTCCAAATATTGAGCTAAAATTTGATGTGGTGGTAGTTGAGAGCCATTAACACGTATACTGAATGTGACATCACGTGATGTTATGATCACATATGTTTGTGCAAGGTTCACCAAAAATGGCTACAACTCCAAGATTTCTCACTCTGAGGTTGTCTTAGTCAAAAATGTTGTCAAAAATATTGGCATAAATTCAAGTATACTTAAAAATGTTCTATGCAGGAAAAGCTACAGCAGGGGTTAACCCCCCCCCACCCACCTCACCCCACACACCATGTTAAATAAAAACCTTAGTCTGACACAAGTCCAGCCCTGCAACTAAGCAAAAACTGAAATGTGGGAAAACCTCCTGAACACACAAAAGATTTCCAGATAAGATTTCATTCCACCACTGATCTAATTAAACAACAAACAAACAAAGCCCCACTTTTTCATCCAAGCAGTAAACAATTTTATCATCAAAGATGGCAGCGAAACAGGAGCGCCTAAATTCATTAATGACTGATCAACTCATTGCTGAAAAGGCACTCATGACAGCTGGTCTGTTTTAGAGCATTTCAGGCCTCTAGAACTTTAACAACCTTCAGAAAACGTTACTATTTTAGTGTGTGTGTGTGTGTGTGTGTGTGTGTGTGTGTGTGTG
>NW_013952494.1:1107435-1109101 GCF_001266775.1 Austrofundulus limnaeus
GGGGGGGGGTGTCTAGAGTTTAATCAGAGTTTCAAAGAGAGAATAAAAATTCAGAGACCACAACAAACCAAAGAGAGTAAAAATAGGCTCCATATAACCTGATACTGGCCACAGAAGAGATCCAATTCAAACATGGCAATTTTAAGTTGCTCAAACAAGATAGTAGCTTTGATAAAAGCTGCAAACAGCTGATTTAGTCGATTTAATGAAAATATGTATTTTTTTTTTACCTCCTAAACAGCTGCAGCATAGTTTTTTGAATGCCAGAAAATAATTATTTTTTTAAACTCTTGTAACATTTCGAAATTTTCAGTTATATTTTCTGACACAGCAACAAAAATCCACATGGTGTGGAAAAAACACATGCTTTGTCTTCCTTAGAACACATCATTAACCTCACACATATAAACATAAATGTGCACCCCCCCCCCCCACACACACACACACACACAGTCCCACCAGGACTTAAGGCCCATATGTGCAGCTGTGAGCCCCAGCTGAAAGAGGAGCCACAGAGTGAGATGGATGACATGCAGTGTTCTTTTCTGGTTGCCATCTGTAAGGCCAGAGACCACACCAGAATCACATAGTTTCTCACTCTTCTAAAGCTGTCTCTCTGTAAGGTTTACAACATGCCAAAGCCCAGCTGCGTGTTCTGTCAGTTAGCATAGAGATGCACTGTACTCCAGGGAAACCGGCCATAAATAGATTTCATTATCTGTGAAAACTAGTCAAGAGAGAGAAAAGAGAGAGAGACAGGCCTGCTCACATGCAGGAAAAGTTTTTAAGTGCTTGAAAAAAATGAACAACAATACACGTGAAGATTCAGAATTTAAGTGGAACCGAAAAATTCCGGTTTTTACCTGCAAACTGAGCGCAATCTGACGGATGTACATCATGTTAAGGTCCTCCAGTATCCAAAGTTTTTCCTCCATGTTCGCGTATTTATCATTGGGCATGTTTTAGGCAGGTAGCTGCAAGTTCACTTGTTCTTGTTGAAGCTGAAGTGACAGAGTTCAGACCTCTACCCAACAGAAGCCGCTGACAGAAAGTTCATTTTAACCGTTTTAATGACGTCTCCACTCGTTCGATCTGTGCGTAAAAGCGACGCGCAAAACAACTCTCCATCCAAAAACAAGAAGCCGACTGAGGTGAAGAGACTGACAGCAGCAGTGACTGCACTGGAGTATCCCCTCAGCTACTCCTTCAACTTGTTCCCGGAGCTGCTGCTGCTTGCTTCTCTACTTTTTCTGACAACAAAGATCCTCACAAACACCCACAGTCAACACCCAGCGGCGGCACGAGGAGAATGGAGCCCTTTAAAAGGGAGAAAAATCAGTTCTTCTTTGTTTCCCGACTGTAAATGCCGTGTGTCCTCTGTGACAAGACAACCTCTCCACAAAAGGGCATCGCCTCTGCTCTGCCGGAGCCGATCAGGACAAGCACTTCACTGTGTGCGCCTTGACGCGCGCCCCCCTCCACACCGCGCTAAATTAACCCCTGAGACGCGCGCGGCTGCTGGGGATAATGAAGTTTCAGAAGAAGAAAGGAAAACATCGTGGCAGCACCGACGCCCCTTTGAACAAACAAACAGCAAATACCGCACCAGTGCGCAGGCATAACGGGGGTGGGGAGCTTTGGTCTTCAGGGTTTAATGGGGGGGGGG
>NW_013952494.1:1109161-1112376 GCF_001266775.1 Austrofundulus limnaeus
GTGTCAGCAGGAGCGAAATATGTGGAGAAGCAGACTGAAATGCACCATAAATGTCAAGAAACTCGAACTCAAGTCATAAAACTCGATATTAGATCTATTGAAACGAAATAAACCCAAATCCTTTTGGAAATCCAGAGATAAAAGCGCTGATTTGGGGGGAAAAAAACGAAGTCACGCGCAATTTAGGACCAATCGTTAACGGTAGCCTATAGACGGCAAATTCTAAACAAAAAGAGAAATTCCTCTATTAGAAAGATAGTGGGCAATAAATAGTGTCCCCTGTCACAGTTCCCAGCTGTTTAACAACTTGTAAATTTAAGAATCCCCAAAGTTTTGGTGTCTTCAGCGCTTCACACACACATAAAAAACAGGAGTAGTAGTATTCGTCTCCTCTCCTGCGCGCTCACATTGGTCCAGCTGCTGCTGTGTGTGTGTGTTTCTGTGGGAGAAGTGTGTATCCTTCGGTGTGGCGTGGGAGAGACCATCTAAACTGCGCCAACCGCAAGCAGACCCCTCCAACAGGAAGCTGGCTGCGTCACGTTGCGCACAGAGCCAGATGAGGCAAAAGTCACTTATTCCTCCAAAAACTCAACAAGACCAGAGTGAACTGGAAAGGGAAGATTAAAGGAAAATCCCTCATATTCTGAGCCTTGGGGCCGCAGTCTTCTTCTGGCTCCCCTGCACCCTGGAACACTTTAACTCATGCAAACAGTTCAAACAAAAGGAGCTGTGAGAGCCCTATGCACCTCCAAGGAGGAAACTCAGGGGTCGCCTCCCCGAGAGCTAATCTGTAACAGACTGTCAAATACAGTGAGACAGCAGATTTATTTTCTTCTGAGGAGAAATATTTTACCTGAATACAGGAGGAAGGGGAAAAACATGGACAGGAGCTGCTGCAGGACCGGAAAATTAACAAGAAATCAAGTTTGCTGAACATCTGTGAAAACAGGTTTTGCTTTAATGACTCATTCACTTTGCCCCAGTAAGATATGGATTTATTTTCCAAATCAGTAAATTCTTTTAGGGAAAAAAATAATCCATTGTGTGTTTTTTTAGGCTTTGTTCCACCAAAGCAGCTCCCTGAACCTTGCGTGCACCGAAGGTAAAGCAAAATACAAACATGACAAAAAGCCTGGAGGCTTAAAAATACAGAAAATAGTTATTATCTCAATGATGTGGGACTTGCTGACAGGCAGACAAGGAACTAGTTTGAACACAGTTGCTGCTTCTGGAATGAGACAAAATGTGATGGAAAAAAGCCCAACACCTTTCAGCCTCTCTGAGATTTTAATCTCGTAAAACTTGATTATCTATTGATAAAGTGATGGATTAGTAACCCAAGACTGTGTCAGTTCGTGTTATACACTCGACAGTTGGTTAATCCGGTTCAATCTAAGATGTTTGATCTAAACAGGGGATTCACAAGCTCACACAAACACACATAAACACAGGCTTGCATAATAAGATCCCAGAGGGGGCTGGACTCCACTTTGAAGACAATGACCGGAGCTGTGGATTTTTTCGGAACGGATGTGTGGAGGAATACGGAGAACTTCCCATCCATTCACCTAATCAGCTGGAGGAAGCAGAACTGAGGGTCACCAAGGGAACATTTTTAGGAAGGTGTTGCTACATGCTGCTAGGGTGCTAAAAAGGAACTGTCCGATTTCAGTTGTGTTCTGGAAAAAAATGCTGATTTATTTTAGGAAATTTTGGCTCTTTTTTCAAATAAATTAAAAGCAGCTATGCTGCTCAAAACAGAAAATGTAAATTAGCATTTCACTTTGTATAATTTGGATTTTTCTGAATAGTCTTAAATGACTACAGCTTCCTTTTATTTAAGCGTTTAAATCAGATGTTTGTGTTAAAAAATAAACAAAACCTATTTTTGTTCTGTTACATACTAAAATAACTCTAGCACCACACCCTTTAAGTTTGCAGATAAAAGCATCTTGTATATGTTAACAACTACCAGAGAAACAGAAAGCTGATTATTGCCACACACATCCTATTTTAGCTCATAATTAGCCCTAATTGGTACTTTAAGGGTCTTATCGCCAACTTAAAGTTAAAAAGGCGTCTTTAGTCTGTTGCTCAGTGTGGCGGCAAAAAACACACTCAGGAGGCCTCAGACAGCAGCCAGACCCAAAACCACAACAAAGAACCCTGACTGTCATCTAAACCCAATCTGAAAACTGAGCCCAGCGCACAAACACTTACAATGCACACACAAAGTTATACTTACACTCATAAATACACAGTCAGGATATAAATAGAAATTAACACTCATACTCACACCCTACAGGAAAAGTTCCTTAAAATGCTACAAATACAGATAATCAAGGTCTGTGTTTGTGTGTGATTATAGCCCACTAAATAGACACATTCCCTCTTTTTTATCACAAAGAAAGAGACAATTACACAGTGCCATTATTTCTGGGTATTTTGCACTTCCAGCGATTTGAAAATTAAGAAAAAATAATAATAAAATGGTCAGGGATTCCATGAAAAAATCTATCATCTGCCATCTTTAAACTAAGATCAACTTATTTTGAAATATCCAAAAAAAAAAATCCATTCACTGGTTTATGATATATTTTCCTGACAAACAAACATGGGTGAGTCCATAGTGATGCCACAGTCAAAAAAAAAAGCAAACAAAGACAAGAACACAAGATATGATGATGATGAACTTTATATGTAGACTCATGGTCCATAATACATAAAAATAAAAAATAATGAAGAAAAAGACACATTACAAAATAGGAGACACCAGTGTTTTCAATGTTCAGATGTGTAACATATGTGAACAGCATCAGTAATAAAATGACTCCATTATCAGACTGAGTCAACAGATAAAGGTAAATGTAAAACTTCTCTAAACAACCGTCACCATATTGACCCCAAGCAGTAAGAAAGAGTTCACTGGTGCCTGTCAATCTGGGCTTCTTTAGTGAAAGTCTTAGTGCATCATTATAAGCCACTTGCAGTGCTGTATAAAGTACCTCAAAGTGATACTTGAGTAAAAGTACAAGTATCTTATCATAAAAATACTTTGGTAAAAGTTAATCTCCTCTAAAAATATTACTTGAGTAAAAGTCTTAAAGTATCTGATATTTTTTGTACTTAAGTAAATTTCTGACAGAAAATCTACTTAAGTATTAAAAGTAAAAGTACTGAGTAAAAGTAAACAGATTTTCCAAAATGACATTTAT
>NW_013952494.1:1113423-1115337 GCF_001266775.1 Austrofundulus limnaeus
ACACACACACACACACACACACACACACACACACACACACACACACACACACACACACACACACACACACACAGGTTTGGAGACAGTTCAGCAGTTTGCCCGCCTGCCTCCCAGAATCACTGCTGACTTTCAGGAATGCTACCTCAGCCGTTCACACGAGTCTGCAGCAACTCATCACTCTGACGGAGCGGACACTTTAATGAAAGAGAAACCTGCTCGTTAGGACATTCATCTCCATTGATTTCTGCCTCTGGGGGGGTGCAGCCTGTGCAGAATCAGGGATGATGTGTGTGAATATGAGAGCACAGGTGCGTCAAGATAATTCATTTGTACCTTAATGGTGTGAATGATCTTCTAAAAAGACTATTAATGGCTGGTAGGTTTAAGGAATATATAAAGTCATGTCAACATTTTAAAGAGATAGGGGAGCAAGAGGAGGGAAAAGAAGGAACTTTATGGTGAGAACAAAAATGGAGCGAAGGCTCCCTCTGCAGGGCATACGCCAGAATTGCTACATTATGAGAAGCTATGTTTATTGTGCTAAACAGTATATTTTATAAAACCTGAATATTTGCAACCAGAGCAAAAAGAAAAATGTTCAAGGAAGTAGAAATAATAATTATTTTCCAGCTAAAAAAAATAAGAAACTTTACAGACATTAGTGTAAAAAAATCTAAAACAAAAAATAAATATTGCATTAAAATTTTTACATTATTTATTTTGAATAAGTTGGTCACTTCAGCCAGGATACAGCACACCTTTAATAAAACTCACACCATCAGGCTTCAGTCTGCTGTAAACATATCCACAACCTAAATAGGAGTCACAGGTCTAAACATCTGCAGAAGCGATATGTGACTCTAAACATTTGCACAGAAACGCAGGAAGCTACAATTCAAACTGACAGGGAATCATAACATCTTTGGAGGTTGAAGGGTTTTGAACAGCAAGTAGTGAAGAAGAAAGTCTGCAGCCATTTGTTCTATAGGGTCAGTTCACCTGTTGGCTACCTTTTTATTTGCATGAATGTAATTTCACCATAAAGAGTAAATTACATCGTATTGCTGTCACTCACGGAGCGACCTACAGTCTCATTAAGAGACTAAATGATTAAACAGCTGAATTTGCCTTGTAGGCTGGCTGTCCTGCAATAAAGGAACTCTGGAGAAACTTACTGCCGAGACAGCAGGAACGCCACAATGATAGAACAAGATCTGACACCCCACCGTCTGCTTCGCCGGGCTCGGAGAACAAATACGGGCATGCTGGCAGGGACTGGTACCCTATGCATCATGCAGGGAAGGTAAACAGGAATAAGAGAGCCATCTGCTTTCATAAAGTCAAACACCTGCTCAGCATCAACTAAACAGACAGCATTGGCACCCGTGCCCCCTTTGCTCCCCCACCTCCTCGCAACAGGAACAGGCAGTCGTCGCTACATCAGGCTGGATTGTAAAAAGAACTTGGTAGCAGCGGTTCCCAAAGTTGGGGTCGGGATCCCTCTGTGGGTCATGAAACATCTAGTGAGGGTCCCAATTAGAGCTGCCACCAACAATTATTTTTATAATCAATTAATCACCGATTTTTTTTGATTAGTCGACTAATCAGATCATACGTTAATTGAGAATAAAACATAGAGCTTATCGTGCCAGAATGCAGCTGCTATTATATAATCATCGTTAGATTTTAGCTATATGCTAACTAAAAATAATTGCTGTGGAAGACAAGTTCTGCTCTGCAGATATTGCTCAGGTTTCTCTTTCATTTTCTTAAAATGATCCCACACTTTTGAGCTCCGTTGCTGGGTAGCCATGATACCAGAGCCTGTCTGTATAATGTCTTGTGACGGCCTAAACTGGTTACCACTACTGTGCATGTGTGTCAAGGACAGAAAGGCAGGGACAGAAAGGCAGG
>NW_013952494.1:1115530-1117183 GCF_001266775.1 Austrofundulus limnaeus
GATTAATCAATTATTGAATTAGTCATCGATTATTTTAATAATCGATTAGTCGTCGATTAATCAATTAATCGTTGCAGCCCTAGTCCCAATATTTTCACCATATTTGCAGAAAATACAATAATAAATGAATATTAGTATCATAGTTATTAGTTTTTTTTATAATGTTTGTTTAACAGAGCTATTAGCAAAGTTTGCTTTCATAAAACAGTCATGTCTGGGGTCACAAGCTTCTGTAACTGGTATTTTATGGGCTGAAAGCTAAAAAGTTTGAAAACAACTGATCTCATGTACGACGGAGTATTAGGGCCACACAATGAGATTTTTCTTTATTTTTTTATTACGAGAATAAAGTTGTAATATTATGAGTTTAAAGTCATAATATTACGAGTTTAAAGTCGTAATATTACGAGTTTAAAGTCGTAATATTACGAGTTTAAAGTCATAATATTACGAGTTTAAAGTCGTAATATTACGAGTTTAAAGTCGTAATATTACGAGTTTAAAGTCATAATATTACGAGAAAAAAATCATAATATTGTCTTTACATGAAAAAGCATTCAGTTATCACTGCATTAAAATGAGGAATGTTGAGCAACTTGTTCTTTAGTGTTGCTATAAATAAATAGTTAATCTTTTAGCACATTAGCATCAAATTATCAGTAGCAGGATTTGGAAATTGTGCAAACGACTATAAACTGAATCCGTCCTGTAATTAATGGATGCATTGACGGATTTAGTCGTCACGTAGCTAATTTTGATGAAGTATTAATCTAACAGTGACCCGAGTCATCATGGATTACTTTATGAACACAGAGACATTACAGCAGGTGTGAGGAAAATAAGGAGGAAATGAGGAACGGGAAATAGACACGTCATGATTATGACTTTTTTCTCATAATATTACAGCTTTAATCTAGTAAAATTATGACTTTTATCTCGTAATATTACGACTTTATTCTCATAATATTATGACTTTATTCTCATAAAATTACAACTTTAATCTCGTAATAATAATAAAACATCTCGTTGTGTGGCCCTAATACTCCGTCGTACTCGTGGACTCAGACCAGGCACAAAACACAATTCATGGGCCCTTCATTTCCATCCCACGCACCTAAACTTACTGTGAAAACAAGCTCTTATTTAGTGCGTCTAAGTCTTGAGATGTGCTTTACATATTTTACTCTTGTGTCAGTGGTAAAACCTGACAAAGGGTACATGCTTTAATACAAGAAGACTGTTTCTGTAACCATGATTGGATATTAAAATAGTTCACCATATATCACTTTGAAAATGTTTATATAGTACTTTTGATAGGGAATGAGAAAATATCTCTATTTTTCAACATAAAAAACAACCTTTTTTAAGCAAAATTTGAAAAACCTTGCCAATATTGCAAACATCTTTCTYTGATTGATAAGCTTGCAAAATAACATATTGTGTATAAATGTGGCAGGTAGTGCCAAAAACACATTTTTATTACAATAAGTGCCTCTTGCTTCAAATAATCCAACAACGAAAACAAAAGGTTTACTGCCTCTTTTGTGTTACACTGGGGAAGTGCAATGAGGGATCAGGGTGGGTGCAAATTAGTTTGAGTTCTTGAAAAGAAAAAGTATTTTTAATTTTTAAAATAAATTTTAAATTAAATTT
>NW_013952494.1:1118438-1134909 GCF_001266775.1 Austrofundulus limnaeus
ATATATATGTATATTCATTTTAATATAAAAATAAATAAATTATATTTACATTTTAAATGAACGATTCAGTAAAGTATGGCATGCTGGGTTTTGGCTGGATTCATCATTAAACACATGAGCACACAAAATAAAAATAATGTAGGAACGGGGATGTGCAGCACACCTGAGCATTCACTCACACAATAACACACAACATTTCTCAGCATTGATTCCTTCCGCTAAGCATTACTCTGAAGGAAACCAAGGCCCTGACTTCATCTATTTTCACAGTAAAGTCAGCCGTTCGTGTGATGTATAGAGCCGGAGATAAAGAGCCTCTTTGTGCAGAAGAAAATGGTGGAGAAAAAAATAGAGCTGCAAACAAAGGAGAGGAGGCAAGGTGCAGCAGAGGGCTGACACAGACTTGCCCTTTATTCGTCAGGAGAACTGCGTGTGTTAGTTAAAGGTCACCGACTTATTCTTGGTGAGATTACATGTCCTAATGACATTTATACAGATTATGTTTTTTTATTTTATTTCATGGCCTGTCTTGTTTACTGTTAGGAATGAAAGACTAAACTGATGTGCTTTGTGTGTGAAACTGTTTCACCTGTTTAAAAGTTTGGCATTTTTTGGTGAAGAAACAAAAAAAAGAAAGAAAAAAAGAAAAGAAAGAAAAGCATCTACAACTCAATTTCTTCAGCAAACACCAACATTTTCTCTGGTCTTGTTTTTCTGACAAAGGGAGGACATTTTTTCCTCACAGAAACACAGCATCTCGTGTTTCTAAGCCATCTTTGATAAAAGGAGTTGACAGCAAGAGTTCTGCACTGAAAATGACACCACACTTTGGAATGTGCGTGTGTGTGTGTGTGTCAATGTTTAACAGAGAACTCTTCAATGGGGGGTCTTGTGTTCACAGGAAGAAGATACCCCTGCCTTGACACAGTCAAATCAGGTTTTACAGTGTCCTCGTGTCAAGCTTGGTTACGTTTAAAGCCTCTGGTGGAAATCACCAACAGGAATAGACAACAAATAAAGAAAACTCTAAAAACAAATAGTAAATCTCAATGAGTCTGTGTCGAGGTAAAGACAAAGGAACACTTCGTCTGTATGATCTGGATCAAAAAAGTGGGTTAGCACTGAAATAGTCGACAAAACGACCCGTTTTCCTGCTGAATGGTGGGGGGAGACCTGAGCCTGAAGTGGTCGACACGAAAAGGCTCCCCTCGGGACAAAGAGTGTTCAGGATGAAAGATTCAGTTCACAGAGGCTGATTAAAAAAAGAGGATTAAAACTAATAATAGACGCCAAACGTTTTCACCTAATCCAGAATAAAAGAAAAAATACATCATTTTGAATGTAAAACTTTAAGTTAGCATTCCACACTTCCTTCAAACCATCTGTTTATATTGTTTGGCAGAGCTTAGCTCACTCTTAAAGCTGCTTCTATTGTGATTTTGAAAAAAAAAACTGAACTAATGTGATGAAAAAGCTTTACTCGGTTCACTAACTCAAGGTACAGAGTGAATGAGACATGTTTGATGAGACATGAAGGAAGGAGTGAGAATCAGTGATTCATCCTCCTCTGCGCATCTCTCCGTCTGTCTGCTGGAGGTGACGGTTCGCTCAGGACGACTGAGGGAACAGAGCCGGTCTGTGTCAGACAATACGCAACGGACTTCGCTCCTGAGACACCACTGCTTAAGTCACCACCTGAATCAGTGTGTGCGACAGAGGGAGAAACCAACTGAAACTGCAGGTGTCGTGAACGAAGATTTGTAGCGGTGAGTGGCAGAGAGGGGGCAGACTCCCAGACATGTGCGGAGACACACACCCAAGACGCTGACATGTGTGAACTGGATACTGAGAGTGGGTGCGTCTCACTTCCTGTGTGTGTGTTTGCGCCTGCTATTTCTGTTCACGACTTGTTCAGAGAAAAGGGCTCTAGAAATGTGTGACTGGGTGGGGTTCACATGCAGCGGTGAGCAACAGACCCTCAGCTGTTAAAAGTGTGTCCTGACATTTGCCACACAGATACTGTATACTAAAAACACACGCCAAAACAAAGAAAAAGTTTGTCTCAAAATGTTTTATTAGATGAGCTAAGAGGATTAAAACAGAGAAAAGATATATTTTTAATTTCTTTTAGATGATTGCCCAGCTGAGTTCTAAAGATTCAGCCTAGCAGAGTTCAACCAGACTGGAACTAATCTTATCCATCACAACAAATTTTAGGATTGACATATTTAAACTTGGCCATTTTTGTGTTTTTAAAGTCAGTTAGCTATAGTAAACATCTTTGTTTACACCTGGTTCATGAGATATAAAGGCAGGAACATTATTATGTAATTCCCCCTTTCTGCAGCAGATGATGAGCCTGTGTGAGAGTTCAATGATTTCATGAGAAGAAGGTGTTATTAAACACCATGTATAGACAGCAACGTTTTGGTTCCTCTACAAATAAAGTCACATAGAAAACAGTCCAGCCAGCACCATGGGAACAATAACGGGGCATGGGTTAAATTTTACTCATCACTTGAAGGAACAGATTAAACCATTTTTCATTCAGAGACTCTCTGGGAAGAGAGCTACGCTCAAGGCCTGTGTAATAAGAAAAAGTTAAACATTTGCGAGTTAAAATATCCCTCAGCATTACAAGGAAGGCTCCGAGCAGAAAACTCCAGTGGCCCAGTCTGGTGTGTGAAAAAAGGGTCTTAGAAAGTGTAAAAAAAAAAATCCCTGGCATCTCCCCCCTGTACTCCTGCAGAGTTGAACATGCCAGAAAGTCCTCGGGGTGGGGGTGGGGGGCTCACACACACACACACACACACACACACACGCACGCATGCACGCACGCATGCACGCACGCACGCACGCACACACNCACACACACACACACACACACGCACGCATGCACGCACGCATGCACGCACGCACGCACGCACACACACACACACACACACAGTTCAGTGCAGGCCAATCTTGGCACCCCAGTTGTTCAGAGTAATCAATAAAGCAGAGTGCATCCACTCTTCAGAGCCCCTCAGGCCTGTGAACAGATCCCTTTTCCTCAGCGTCTCGTGTTTTAAAACCACTTCTGGGTTCAAAAACGCAGCTAAAAAGAACAGTTTTCTCAATGCGCAGGGTTGCTTTGAACCCGAAGGCTGTGGATATTCCATCGTTTCCCTTGAGCAAGGATTTCCCCCCACTGGCTGAACTGCCCAGCATTATCCTGACAACATCTATATGACCTCTCCTGTTTTGGCGCACGCAGCGAGCTAGGAGATGTGCTCACATAAAGCCAGGTTTAGTTCATCGCACTTTCATGTCAAGCCACATTAGGCACCGGCAAGAAGCCACACAGAGAGGCTGCTGAGCATGAAACTGCTCACGGGCTGCCTCTGAACTATAAACCACACTTATTAGGGATCCAGAGAAAGCTTTCGTACAGCCATTGTGGGAGACATAACGCCAACAGGAATTGGTTTTCATTAATAAATGCATAATATTCCAAAATGCACAGTGGAATACAGATTTTAAAACAAAGATTTAGACAAATATTAAACAATATGGCCTGGATCATGACAGGTAAATAAACGTAGTTAAAAAAATTAATGAATAAAAGTTGCTATTGTTCACGTGCGAGTGAAATTCTATGCAAACCATGTGCACCTGTGAATGAATTATATCATTCACGTTGATTTATAATTAGACGCAACACAGTATTTAACAGGACTGGGCTGTATTTTTATTGCTGCAGCACATCTATTATTTGAGAACCTAACCGATGCCGCCCATGCAGTACTGGTTTCTGAACTGAGACCAGTCCAGACGGTCTTTTCTCCTCTTTAACCTTGAAGAGTCTATAATTACCAGAAAAAAACGTCATATTTGACTGAAACATGTTGAAAATGACCATATTTAGTAGTTAAGATGATTGAAATAAAACATATTCAAATAGTTTAATTTGATCAATAAAGTACTTTCATTATGTTTAACAATACAAGCTACTGAATGATTGTTGTTGAAGTACAAATTTTTGACTGGGCTAAACTCAGCAAACCATAGTTAAAAGCTAAATGTGGCAAAACAGCAGCTAAAAGCTTCATGTAGCATAACAAAACAAAACAAAACTAGTGTAAGTATCAGTGGATTTGAAAGGATGATCCAAGTATTTCCATGGAGATTTTTTTTAATAAAGTGGAATAATTGGAACAATAATGCACGTGTCAAACTCAAGGCCCGCGGGCCACATGTGACTTCCATCTGGCCCACCATAGGACTTTTTATTTTCTTAATTTAATACAAAAAACGTTATATTTATGAACGCAACAACATAAAGACATTTTAAAAGTGAAAGATAATACTTATCCCGTGGCACCCTGAGCAATATCGTTAAATTGACCTGTATGTCTCAAAATAAGCCTGCATTGACCATAAACTACATTTCCCATAATGCATGTTGATTATGAAAATGTGTTTGACACCCCTGGTATGAAGGCTACAAATACTAAAAAGTCATAGAACACAGGTTCTAGTTGAGCTGAATGTTTTGATCTATGAATAGTTCAAATGGCACAATGTATGTGGAAGTAGTTTGATTGCAAAAAAATAAACATATAGAGGAGGTTATAAACAGGAAAACAATGGTGACCTAAATAAAAACATGAACTGTCTAAAGTCTTATTTGGTTGGTTAGTTACAGGAGAGAGTGTGTAAATCTACAGGGAGGCGAACAGAGCAAACCGCAAAGCTGTGGAATCTTTTATTCAACAAACATGGCAGACTCGCAGATCTCGCCATCCATACTCTCCCAGAAGCGCCAACGCATGTGGGTGGACGGGCGAGTCGTCACACTCACCAAACCACTTCCTGGCCTTGTATAACCAGCGGCAGCCACCCTGGAGAGCGGACCATCCCTGATCCGGTGCGGATGGAGACAGAACACAAGTTTTAACACACACCAACAGTGTCCTTGTGGATCCAAAGGGATGGATGTAGAAAGCAGATGTGTTCTGTGTCCATACTGAGAGCAGCAAGCAAAGGAACAACACAAAACCTTTTTTGAACCAAACACTGCAAGCGTGCACAGCATTTTTACAGCCTCTAAACCATATCATCCTATCAATCTGTGATGCACACGCAGCAAAAAGTTTTAGCACTGGACCTAAGGAGATCACAAGGGAAAGCAAAGAAACAAAAGGCGGCTTTGTTTCCGTGCAACACTCTGCACTGGTAAAATGTTACAATAGATGCCTGTAAATACCTCAAACTGCTTCGTCTGTTGTTTACCTTACTGTTTGTTGTTCGAAGACATACAATTCACAGAAGTCTCTAAAGCTTCAAACTATAGGAGCTAATCTCAATCATGATCCTGCATTTGTTTGCCTTCAGAGGTGCAGGTGCAAAATTCAGTGTTTGGCAGGGGGAGAAGAGATAAAACAAGTGGCTTTTTTTTTTTTTTTTTTTACCAATCACATACTTTAAATGATTTAAATAATGATAATGCATACACTATGCATTTTCTTAGCCAATATGCTGATTAGGAGCAATGACATGCTAAATTCATCTTAGTAACACACATTTAGAGGCTAATTAAGGGGCTGAAACACAAAGAGGTTATTCCCTGGCAGAGTGACTATAAGGTGCTTTCACAGCTCCTCATTGAAATGCCACACACTGGTTCCAGTGTAGCACTGAGAGAGACCGGATGTGCAGAACAAGAGGAAAGTCCTCCGTCCCTGAAAGACGATCATTAACATTGGCAACAAAGTCAGAGACACAACCTAATCCTGTATGTGAACCAGCTTAGAGCAATTTACAGAGGTAAGGAAGTGAATATTGTTATTGTCGTGAAAGAAGAGAGAAGTCTTTATCCTTATAGATATCTCTTATAGAAAACAAATGGGGGAAGTGACAAAGTCTAAAAAGTAAAATTAGCAGAATGGATGAATCAACAGAAATTTATTTTAATAGCTAACTAGAGAATTACCATTTTGTGTGAACATGCTGAGTGCTGTATGACTGAAATGTGCTGCTGAAACTGAGTTAAAGCTAAAAAGTTGGCAAAATAACAGCTATGGAGCCAATAGCTAGCCAGAAGCTAAAACAAGCAAAACAAGACAACATCAAAGCGAGTTCGCTGAAGCAGATTTTAAAAAAGGATATTGTTTTAAGAAACTGAAGCTATATTAATGCATTTCTGTGGGAAAATATTTCAAAATAAAGTGATATATTTTGAAAAGTATAAAAGTTTCACAGCCCAAAACTCATAGCAAACATCTGCTGAATGAGCTAAATGGATTAATTTATGAATGGCTAAAAAAGCAAATATGCAGAAGTAGATAGATAAAAAAAATTATGGAAAAAATTAAACAGAAAAACAATAGTGTGAATTCTGAACCAGCATTCATTCATTCACATACCACCTTAAAAATGATTCATCTCTCTTACAACACTTCTGAGGAACATTGCTTCATTCGGCTGTCAAAAGACACATCAGTGGAAAAATAAACACCACGTTCCTTTCTGCCTGATAAATTAGACTGAACTGCACCTCCACTGATGGGGTCGTGCGTGACAACATGTGTGGACCTGTTTGGCAGGTATGAGCTCTTCAGACCCTCCATCTGTCTGTTCTGACAGCAGATCAATACGATGGAGTGAGCCTGACCTCCCAGGAGGGTTAGCTGGAGGTGGGTTTTCCTGTGACATAAATTATAAACAACATAATCTAAGAGTGTCTGCTCAGACCTATCCAGTGACTTCATGGACTACAAAAAGAGCCATTCCAGGAGGAGGAGGAGACGTAGAATCAATACTCAGTATCGTGGTCCATAATGCACCATTACCATTTTTTACGCATCCATCCAACCATCGCTTTAATTAATTGTCACTCTCCCCTGTGTCTAAGAAAATCACTTACAAAACTTAAAAAAAAAAAGTATAAAATGAATCACTAAAATCAACCAAAATGAGAACTCACAAGGTGGTGTGTGACTCTGAGAGAAAGTAAAATGAGCAGGGGCACTGTCATCCCAAAAGCAGGATTAAAGTGGACTGCAAGCAAAAATAATTAGAGGTTAAACTGGAAGTCACTTCTGGGCTGCTGACAAACAGTGGCTAATATGAAGCAGATGCTGACATTAATATCTTTGCAGAGAAGGGAGGGGTGTTTGTAAAATGATAAAAGAAGCAGCTGAGAGAAATAAATACATGAGGTTTGACTCAGATCTGAACTTTAGGATGTAGATTTTGAAACATCCCTGTATGGGGCATCAAGTGTAAAAAAAATAAAATAAAATAAAAAAAGTAACCAACACACTTTCATTACAGCTCACTTTCTGAGTGTAAAAATAGTTAAAACATTTTTTAACCAATATTTTATAATTTAGTTCACTGTTCTTACATTTTACTAATTTTGTACTAAATGTTCAATTTAAATCGTCTAAAATGTTTGACGTCTTGTAGGGAAAGTGTTAGCATCGTTAGCAGTATTAGCTACAAGCGTTTTGTCTCAGGATGATGACATCACAACATTAGTCGCACACCAAATGTAAATTTCAACCTTAAGCACAACTTTTACATTGAACTTTTATATTTAAATTGAAGCTTTAACATTTAGACATAACATTTAACATTTCAATTTAAAAGTTTGCAAAGACAAGTAAAATGTAATAACTGCATAATAAATAACAATAAGTAATGGATTTTTAACACTCAGAAAGTGAGCTGAATAATGAAAAAAAGTATTAGTGCCATTTTTAATTTTATTTTTATTTTTTTTTTTTTACATTTTATTTTACACTTGGCACCCCATGTGTGTGACTGGCCAACAGCCTGCAGTCAGAAGTGAAACATGAAAGCAGGTCAAAATGATCAAACAGGTGGTTTGAAGAATCTGGGTGAATTTATATCACTTGTAAAAAAAAGTGGATGGCTTTAAAGATAAATCAGGTAACAAGACAGCTCATAAGCTCCTGTGAGAACAATTAGTAAAGTTGGAGAAGTGGTTTGGCGCATTTGGGAGCTTAAAGGTTTCCTGGTGTAGCCTAATTTAATTAAAACACAGCGCAGGGCAAACACATGTAAACCCTCAGAACAGATAAAGTGTACCACACAGATTGGGAGAGAAAACACAGTCCCAGCTGTAAACATAGACGTTATGGTGTGTTTCGGACTACCTGTGATGTTGGTGCGTCCTGGAACTCGTTCCTTCTGAACTTCCCCCGGCGGATCTCCATCTCCAGAGCAGAGCCCCGGGCAACCGTGGCTCGCGCCTTTTCATTTCGGCAAAACATCTTCTTCTCATTTATTTTCTCGAAAAACTTTTTTTTTCTCGGAACAGATGGCCCTAGGCAGCAAGAATAATATTAAAATAAAGAGCGCATAAGGGAGGAGCTGCTTCAAAAAGTTCCCAGACGGGCACAGCAGCGGACCAAAAATACTCCCAACAGATTAGCCTATTTCGACAGAAACAAGACTAATGATCGCGTTTCTCCAAACTTCGACAAGTTTCCTCGCTTGGAGGAGAAGAGCAGGGGTCTTTCTTCACAGCTGAGTCCCATTTCTCTGAACTGAAGTCCTGACCTGAGTGCGTTCAAGTGACGCGGTGACGCTCCATGTGGCGCGCAGCTGACACCCAACTTTGCTGTCCTTCATCTGGAGACCTCTGCCGGTGATGAACGGCAGAGATTTACAACAGCAATAATCTGCCTTTCTGCAGCCTTGTTAATGAGAGACACTCAGCAGGAATGACTGGGGCACTAAAATCCTCCCTGTGTGTGTACTGGTTTAGTCTGCCTGTGCCTGTCAGTCTACCTGTTGAGCACTATAGGGTAGTTGTTAAGGGCTTCTCACTTTATTGCATGATCAGATCTTGAAAGGGTTACGTATGTATTTATCCTATAGATACAGTATGACCCATCACTGAGTGATCCTCATGAGAATTAAGTCAAATTTGATGAAAGTGACCTCAGCACATTTTCAGATTCCTGCTTTTGAAGCTACATTTTTGGATCATCCAGATATCATGAGCAGTTCCAGAGATATGCCTTGATTTGTCTTGTTAATCAGGACAACACATTGATATTTGGTCTAAATAGATTTTACTATTAGGAATTTTTCATGTCATTTTATAGAGGAAACCACAATTGTTGGATATTAAGATTTATCAGCTGGAAAGCTTTCAGGGAAAAATGACAAAAATAGTTTTATTCTGCTCAAAATCATGTTATTTGTAGCTACTGCTCAAAAGAGCTTAAGATATTTTTAAGAATATGTTTCAGATATTTTATTTACAGAAGACATATTATACAAAAAATCCACTTTTTAGCTGTTAAATGCATTTTATTGTGTTCTGAGAGTCTCTAGAAAAGTTGAACGTAATTTCTCCTGGAACTGCAAAGACATTGTTGTGTTCTGTTTGGGTCATATTTTTCAAGTTTTTCCTATTTTCTATGACGTTTCTGAACTGTTACGGTAATTTGTAAATAAAACTGTTCTGCAGTGCTACAGTTGTAAATCCCTCTCTCAAACTGGAACGGGCAGATCTGGAAGTTGGAGGGGGGCGGGGTGTGAAGTGCCTCATTTGGATTTAAAGAGACAGCATCAAAAGGAGTTAATCTAACACACACCTCATAAGTGAAAGAGGGGCTTGTGGAGTTACAATAAGGAGAATTTTAGACCAAAGCATTGCAGTTCCACTTTACCCCAACAGAATGATTTACATGTGAACAGAAAAGATTAAAAGCATGATATATATCCTTTAAACGATCCAGATGATGTATTCATTCATTATTTTTTGATAAAATGTAATTCCTTCAAATGTTTTAACCAATGCATTATAACGGCCTATTTATCCACATACAACTTTGCGACTTACTTCTTCATTTGATGTGATGGGTCACATAAAACCTTGCCCTCCTCCAATATTATACTGTATTACAAATCATAGTTTTTAAACTTTATTCAACCAGGTAAATCCTATTGTGATAACAGTTTTTCTTTTTGAGGGAGACCTGGGCCTGAAGGCAGCTTAAACATGCATATTTTTGGACTGTGGGAGGAAACCCGCACAAACACACAATCCCAGAGCTCAAACCCAGGACCTTCTTTCTGTGAGGTAACAGTGCTAACCACCAAATCACCATGCTGCCCACAGAAATCTATTTTAAAAAAGTTACGAGTTTTAAGTCACCACTGCATGGCTTCAGGAATACTGATGTATGCAACGCCATGTAGAATGACTAAATGAATGAATGAATTGGTAACATAATGACTGACAGACTGTGACAAAGTGTAAAGTTGTCCTCATACATCCACTAAAACTGAAATGCTGTTCTACTGAGAAGAGCCATCTGCCGCGTTGTTTGTGCTTCGTTCAAAAGCCATCGCTCACGATGATGGTTCATTATTGCACGGGACGTAAATAATTTGCACATCTGTGAAAGCACCAGTATCACCAGTGGATTTATTTACACCGATACAGAAACCTTTGCTGCCATCTGGACTGTCTGCAGGGAGTGGGTTGATTATTTCAGCAAGACAAGTGCCAAGTCCCACGGCTTCATTATACACTGACCTGCCTTCAGACCAGACCTGTGACCACTTGAAAACATAAGAATAAAAAATAAATAAGTCTCATTAGAACGAGTGGTGAAAATGATGTAAAATAAAACTTTTTAAGGTTTAGAATTTTAGAAACACAGGAACAATTTTTTAAAATAGTTTTAGAAAAGCATGTGGCATATTTAACTTTCATACTATATTTTGTAATATTTGCTCCTGGTTTGGCATCTGAGAATGTTTATTTCTTTAGTAGCAGTGCTGCATGCTGTTTAAGGGGTTGGAAACCAGGTGGAATTAGCTTTACTCTCATTGCAGAGCCGTTTCTTCAGCAGAGCATGGAGATCCAACAGGAATGTGAATCCCGACTTGTGGAGACATTGTAACGTTTCTGAACCCACTGTGACAGGAATTCTAAAAGGTCAGATTTTATTCAGCTGGCACTGAGGTCAGCTTCAGTGGCAGAGGGGGGATTTATGAATACATACCAGAAAGAAAAAGAAACTGGATCTTTCACATCGCTCATATGACCCTCAGATAAATAAACTGAAATGTGTTTTCAAATGTTTGGAAAACCCCTTAAAAAAACTAAAAAGAAAACTTGTTTTCTGCAATGCTGGAACATTCTGTTCTGATAGCAATTACTTGACAAAAAAAATAATTTCTCATTTAACCCACCATATGAACCCAAAACTGATCAGCTGCATTTTCAACTTTCAAAAAAAAAAGATCAAAGATTTCCTGAAGGCAGGAATAACAAACTAAGCCTGTGGGATTTCAGCTGGAAACCAGCAGGCTGATAAAAAATGTACACCACAGTTATTTACTTTCTGTTTGCAACTTTTACAGCTGCTTCAGTGGAGGGCAAGACAACAAGCTTTGAAATTCCACAGCCTGACACCTGACAAGTTGTCATACTTTTGAGACATTTTAACTCTTTTTTTAAAGGTCTGGTATTCTACTGAAAAACAAAGAATAAAAAGTGCAGGATTTCAAAAGCATTATTCAACAGACTGGAGTGCCGTTGTGAATGTGAAAACAGCCTCCCAGCAACTTCAGACGGAGCGCAGACACACCTCCTAACAATTATGCCTAATAGTTCACATTAGTTCTGTCCTGCATCAATAAACACTTACTGTAGACTGGTGTTTCAGGGAAGCCTTGGTGCTCTGCCTCTTTAAATATCAGCAAAAAAAAAGGCTTGCACAACTCTATTTGTCAAATAATCCCAAAGTTGCTTACATAAAAGCAGAATTTTCGTTGATGTGGGAAGGTTGAGCAGATAGCTGAGGGCCCCCTGAAACTCATGATCTCACTCACATGTCTGTTTCCTAGAAGAGGACTATGCAAAATGCAGATTATGTTTGCACGCTTCACGCCTCGGTGGTCAGTAGGGGGTCTAGACAGTCACACAGAGGAGTAGTGCTTTCCCCAAGCAAGGTCAGACCCCCCCCCCTTTAAACTCCACGTGGGTTCCACCCGGGGGCCCTTTGGGCAGCTTTAGTTTTGCTGCAGAGTCAGGCAAGCAATTGGTTTACGCACAGGCTTTGCCGTGGCAGATTTTAAACCCATCTGTGGGGAAAAGATAGGTTTTGCTTATCACTTTTTGTGTGTGTAGTGCATATTCTATTTGTAAACACCACAGACTACATTTTCTCCTTTTAACATCTTTCCCTTTTCTACACTTTTCTCTCTCCCTCTATTTTTTTGCCTCCCCCCACCCCACACACATTCCTACATAAAGCAACAAAGACAAAAGTGTTGGCTTCAACGAGAATCAAACGCAGCTGTAAATATGGGCAGTCACAGTGGGCTATATAAAATGTCAGCCACAGTCGGTATACAAAGGGGACCGCTCTTCACTCAGAAAGCGATGACTGTGGAGCAGCTGGAGAAAAATATAAATAAAAATCACATGCTAAAACAAAGGAAAAAAAGGGAGGTGGGGGGGGGGGGTACAATCATGCTGTTACATCCCTGACACAAAAACCCATTATGTTTGTTTCCTCTGGAGCGCGCAAACATATACATGATCTGATCCAGTGCCTGCCAGTTTCAAACCAGAGGAGTGGGTGTAAGTGGGCAGCAAAGTCGAGGAAATCTGGGAATTTGTTAGGCCTTTTTCAGTTGTTTTTTTTCCTGTGGAATGAAAGGCTGAGCAGAAAGAGTGTTTCTCTTCCCCACTGTAATTACATGTGGTTCTCTGGATTCTAAATATAAACATGCACAAAGTATCAGCAGCCACAGAGCTACCTCCTTCTGTGTTCTTGCATTATTAAAAGTCCAACATTACAGAACTGCAGAGCATGAAGGGGGGTGAAGTAGTGGAGGAGAAACAAACACACTAAAACCTAAATTAAGACAGGAAAGTTTTTGGCTGAGGCCATTTTAAGCGAGGATTTCCCACCAATTTTCTAATCGTCCTTTTTTTTTTTTTCTCAAATCTGTGCATTCAGTTCAATATGGCTTAATATCTGTAGCTGCTATCACCCTGGAGTATAAAGCCATCTGATGCGAGTTGAAAAACATTATGATGGATGGGTTCCTGTATGGGCTGGGAGATGAGGGGACACCTCGGGGAAAACAGAGAGCTTGGACGCAGAGCATAAAACTGGAACGATTCTCGAAATTTACTGCGCGGGACGCGTCTGGGGGGACTAAAACTGTACTCAAGTCTGGCTCGCAATCACACCAGCATGTCAAGAGAGATGGAAGAGGAGAGCCTTTTGTGTTTCACCGTGACTGTGCATGGCTTAAAATAAGTCTCATTTATTCACAGGCTTTGTGTTACAATGGGAATTTATTACACTATTCTGACTTCTGCTGGACAATATTTGCCATTACAGCCACAAATGACTGAGCCCATGACATGCACAATCATGTGGTTTCCCATTAAACTATTTAGTTTATCAATTGATCAAAATACCTTTTTTTTTCAGAATGTGAAAAGTATCTAAATAAATTTGAAACACTATTTGCTGTTTATCGTTCTGAACCCAATATCCCACTTTCGTTGTGAAAACATTACAAGTATCCTGAGAGTTTATTTAAAAAAAAGTCTGAAATACTTTATATAACCAAGAAATGACACAAGTGGCTTTCAAAATCTTCTGCTTAACAGACCCAGCCAAAGTCTGAACCTTAACCCAGTAAAGTGTCTTTGGAATAACCTAAATGATGCCGACGCTCGCCTTCCAGCTTGATTGGGCTTGATTTTTTTTGTCCCTGCCAGAAATGAAAGATAATCCAGGAGGGAAAAAAATGTGCCAAGTTTGCAGGATTATTACCAAAAAGGTTCGAGGCTGCCATTACTGTCAGAAGGGTTTTCACCAAGTGAAGGGTTTGAAAATGCAAACAGAACATTTTGTCACTTTATTTTGAATAAACAAACCACTCCAGCTTGTTTTACTTTAATGGATATTTAGTTTTAAATAGAGTCAGAAACAACAAGCTTCCATCCTGCATATTTTCATTAAAAAAGTTTCTTATGTAATGCAATATCAATAAAACATTGAGTCTGTTTTGTCTTGACAGCATTTATTCATTCTATTTACAAAGAATACAAAACTTTTATTGAAAAGACATACATACAAATTAAAGTTGTTGGCTCTGGGTTCTTTTAAGAACCAAAGTAACTTATGAGTTAATTTCATTTGTGGTGCATTTTCGCCCACTTGCCAGCTTCTTTACGTCCTTGTTTCAATCCCTGGGGGGGAAGGAAAAAAAAGTGAGACATTATTGTCTTCAAAGGACTTTTCATCAATTAGTACTTTGCTACATCCCTGTTATGAAGCATGTTAAAGCAGTGAGCCTCTGTGGACATACCAGGTAGTATCCTGTGTGATATCCGCTCATGTACCAGGATATGAGCACACTACCCAAGGCTTCGTCATCCATCATGTCTGGACTCAAGGGTGGAGGAGGTGGGATCATCTGAGGCAGAGAAAAGCTTGATCAGGACGCAGAAGCTGTAACACTTGTAGTCAATTAACAGCCTAGAATGACAGGTTTTAAAATCTACTCTATTTCTACTGTGCTGGAATAATTATTTTTCAGCCACCTTTTTAATTTCACTTCTTACATTTTTATGCAATGATATGTACCATCTACTCCTGACACTTTAAAAATGCAAAAGGTACTTTTTATTCTATTTCACTTAGGCTTGTTTTTATTCCAGCTTCTCAATGTTCAGAAAAAATAATTTATTCAGATATAAAGTACCTCCACGATAGAGTGAATTTAACTGTGGTTGGATGAGACGTATAAATGTATACCATTCTGACACTTATTAGGATCCATCACACTCCAGCTGAACATATCAGACATATGCAGCAGAGTATAAAGATGACCGTGGCAGAGATGTATCTGCAGCTGAAACAAGTAGACTAGTCCATCCAAAATATTTCAACGTTAACATTTTGTTATATTTTATAGTCATTATTACCTTATAGAATTTTTTGAGAGAGGTGGGGTTGTGCCCTACAGCTCTCTGTGGTGCAGCTTAAGCTTTTATTCCTAATGGATTTTCCCCCTAACATTACATTAACTTTTAAACTTCAAGTTGTTTTAAAATCTGTACTTTTACACTTTTGAGTTGATAATTCAACTTCTACAAAAGTATTTTAAACCTTAGTATCTATACTTCTAGTGAAGTAATTGTGAATATGTGTGACACCTCTGCTTTTTAATACAAATTCAATAAAATCAATGCATTTTACTCTTCTGTGGTGAATATGGGTTATTCCTGCAGGCTTCTTCTTTGTAACACCTATAAAATTTCAAGTTTATTCTTTCACTGAACAACCCTATTTTGTTTCTTTAGAACACATCAGCTTTTGATCCCTGACCTGCAAATATTAACCACTTTTTAACATTTACATGATGTTAAGGTCTAAATGTAAAAACAGTTTATGGTGTCTTCTGAAACTGTAAACATTTGTGACAAGACAGTATTTTCAAACTTACAGGTGGGCCAAAGGGCATCATGGGAGGCCAGGAAGGAGGCATGGGTCCATGTCCACCAGACTGCCTGCTTTCTCCCTGTTAGAAAACATGTCAACATTTTGATCCCACTATATCCAAGTAATGCATCTAAAAGCTTTGTATTAAAAAGGGAAGTTTTATGAACTTTCTTCAGCAAATTTCATCTGGTTTAAAACAAGCGCAGCCTGAGATATTTCACCTCTTTTTATAGCAACAACTGATAAAATAAATCATAGGCAAGAAAAAGCTGGCAGGAAGAAAGATTGAGACAAATCCAAGTTGAATTTATTGCAATCCGATATCTCTGCAATAAATGCCAACTCTGGGGGGGTTTTGTTTATAGGCTCTTTTCACTGCACTCACTGTAAACAATTTACTGTTTATACTTTACGCAATGCAGAGAAAAGGTAACCTGACAGATTAAAAATGTGACCACAATAATAAAACAAATATTAATTATTAGCCAGTTGTTTGATTGAGGAAGTAAGTCCTCTAATAAACTGGTTTCCTTACCTGTCTGAAATTATACATGGGAGGGGGGCCTGGGGGAAATCCAGGGAAACCGGGAGCCCTCATAGAAGGTGGTTCTTTGTGAGCCTTGGATTTTTGGGTTTTACTGTGAGGCTGGTGTTTGTGCTGGTTTGGTGTGGCCGACAGGTCGCTTTCTTCTGTGGAAGATTCTTCCTCATTGACCTACAGACAGCAGAGAAATGTTATCTTGTTAATTTATTTATTTATTTTTTGATAACTGAAAATGGACACATTTCAAGACTAAGCCATATGTTTTGAAAATTTAGAAAAAAAAACGTTAACAAGACAGGCAGAAAGTAAAAAAAAAGCACTTCTACAGTTATTTTTAAATCCTAACAATGGGCCTCATGCAAGAACCGTTCGTACGCACAGATTTGTTCTTAAGTTGTGCGTACGAGTGATTTAGGAG
>NW_013952494.1:1135694-1143941 GCF_001266775.1 Austrofundulus limnaeus
ACGAGCAGCTGGATAGAACAGGTGGAATTTACGCAGCTCATTTACACACTTTTCCTGAAGATAGAAGAGTTTGTTGAATCTGACGTGACATGTTCGTACGATCCCCTCTCACGAACAAAAGTAAGAGAAATTCAGGATAAGAATACGAACATGTTCTTGCATGAGGACCATTATGTTTTTTTAAGAGAAGCATTAGCATCATGTGCCAAATAAAATGTTTCTGAAGAAAAATAAATTCAAATAAAACAGTTGCAGAGAATATTGTTGTTTCATGAGTAAGCATTACAAAAACAACAGCATACATTGATACAATGACAGAAATATTAACTTAAATATGCTTTAATAATAATATTGTCATGAAAACAAACGATTTGCAATCCTTCACCTTGGTATTTGTTTCTTCGTCAGCCTCAGAAATCTCTGACAGTAAGTCTTCAAGGTTCTGCTCTTCTTCGTTGCCATAATCAGTATAAACGACAACACAAGTGCCCCTCTTCTGGTCTATGGCAGAAATAGTGGCTGCATACAGCTGGCCATCTTCTGACCAGTAAGCACAGCAGGAGTCTCCAACCTGCCACTAAAATACAACATAAAGGGGCGTTAAAGTTAATTTGTATTAGTTATCTGTTGGTTTAAATTTAAATTTGCCCAAAACCTTAATGAAACACAAATTTACTTCACTGAAGTGTGGTGAAACAATTTTATCACCGATATGATTTGAACTAGGGTTGGGCATAATCGTACAGTGTGCAATTAATTGTCAGAAAAACATTAAATCGATTATTTTTTGGCACTTGACCATTAATACGATTAATGCCAGCAGGCAGAGTGCGCTTGGTGCTCGTCTCTGATTCAATTATGACAAACATTAAAAGTAAAATTCTGTAATTTATTTATCTATCAACACAATTTAAAATATGATGTTTAGCCTGAAATCTGTAATTTTCACACAATTTGGAACAATTTTTTTTTATAAAGATCAAATCTTTCCCACTAAATTGGTCATGCGACTACGAAATACGGGTGTCCAGGGACTCCAGGGGATTAATCGTCAAATTAATCGTTATCGGCTAAATACCACAATTAATCGTGATTTATTATTTTGCCAATATTGCCCAACCCTAATTTGAACTATATTTTATTATGTCAAAAGATAAATAAGTTTGTATAAAATGACACAGCATCGACTTCAATCAAGTAAACCCCAAAAGGTGCATTTTTCATGCATTTTTAAACTTTAAGGCTCAACAATAAAATAACACTACAGTATACTTAAACACACAAATTTAAGGTTTACTAGGTTGAAGTTGATGTATGGTCGATTAGAGGTTGAGGCTGTGCCAAAGTAACTGTCCAAAACGTGATACAGGGTTTATTTTAACTGCACTTTTACTTGTAAAATTAATCTTATTTTAGTGCTTTACCTCTTTCTCTGGTGCTGTATTGGTTCGTTTTCTGGTCTGGTTCTTTTTGTTGTTCTTTCTCTTTTTCCCTGGTTTGTTTTTCTTGGCAGTTTCTGGTTCATCTTCACCCTTGAGAGCAGTCTGGCCAACACAAAAAGAAGGAGCACAAAGCATGAAGGGTGGGAAATCATTAGACGGCGCATTAGGAGACACAAAAAGTTCCCCAATTTTACCTTAAACGATGCAACTGCCTTGTCATATGCCTTTATCAGTGCAGTGTCGTCCCATATATCCGAATCATCGCTCTGAAAAAGAGTAATTTAGAAATTGAGCTGCTTAACTTTGAATATCTCTGTGTGTGGCTTTATTCTTTGGTTCATTTCTGTGCAAGTCCTATAAAATCAGTCAGGTGCATTGCATGTTTTATGTTCGTCATCTTTTGTTTTTCAAGTTGCTAAACTCAACGTTGATGATTTGTAGCTTAGCTTGTTAGCTCCCAACCTCAAAAGCATCAAAAACAAGCTGAAACTATCTCGCACATGTCCCGTACTGCTCAAGAACGCTTCAAACTCACCTGTCCAGTTCCACGGGTGAATAATACGTCCTTGCATCCATTCGCCATGTGAAAAATTTTTGAATTAAGGTCCACTTGTTAGCTAAACTACCCTAAAAACGTGCGTCGGAAGCGGATGATAAACTGTGACGTATATATCATGCGACGCTGTGGTTGGCTTGGCAACGGTGAGCGCTTAATTCAGACAAGAAGTAAAAACGCAATAATACTGATAAAACCGCTGCTATTTCCTTCTAAAGTTAGGCACCGCGTGACCAGGTCGTTATGACTGACTCAGGTTTTAGCTCTTCGGATAAACAAGTCGTCCTTGTTTCATCCAGCGATGAGAATCACCCTCCAGAAAACATCATCGACGGGTCAGTGCTGCTTCTCTCGACGACAACGATGATTTTAACGACCATAGCATTAGAGTTTCAAACAAAGTCGTGTTTTTCTTCATCCTCCCAGAAACACAAACACATTTTGGATGTCCACCGGGATGTTTCCCCAGGAGTTCATCATTCGCTTTGCTGAAAACACGGGGATTACCGCTGTGACAGTGGATAGCTACAATGGTATGAACAGCAGAAAATATGGCAACACGGTTGAGCATTTATTCTTTAATCTTAAAATCAGGTATTATTTTCTCCCACTAGTTTGTGAGAACACTGCATTAGTTTTCAACAAATACTTTCACTACAACTTGAGGGACTTGCCTGTCTAGTTTAGAGAACAAGTCATAGTCAGAAAATTTGCTGCACTAATTTAAAAGTTGTGCCTAGCTTTTTACGACACAACACCACTGTTTTGTTAACCAGTCAAAACAAATTGTGCCCACTAATTGATTAGTGACTGTCAAATAAACGCACGTGTCAACTAGTGCAACCTAAAAATGTAACTACTTGACTTGTAATCTACAAAATGCCAATTAAAAGCCAATTAGCTAGTGCAATCAAACGTGCAGGTTGCACACCTTCATCAACTTCCTTTCTTTCGTTTTTTTAACAACAAAAAAGCTTTTATTTTGATAACCCAAAACGTGTTGTTTCTGATTTATTTAATTTTTTTTATTCAAAAATACAATTTATTTCTTCTGTGCTGTTTTACAGTGTCTGACTATTTAATTCAATCATTTCTTTTTCTATTTTGTTTTCAGTCAAACACCTAAAAATAGAAAAGAATAACTCACCAAATGTTTCTCACTTTGAGTCGATCACAGAAAAAGGTGAGAAAAAGCATTTTTTGGCGGCGTTTGTTTTTATATTTTTATTCGAACAAGAAGAAATCTGATCAAGACTCACACGCTCTTTTTCTCTTACAGAATTTGAAAGAACTGAGGGACGTCTTCAGTCAAATGTTATTTCTGTAAGTTGGAACGCAAAAGCGTTTTGAAATAACTGATTACCATTTTTAATCTTAATAATGTGTTTTTTCTCTTTCAGCTAAATGTCAACAGTGCAACCCACCTTCGATTTATCATCACCTCAGGTTTTGACCACTTTGTATCAGTGCACAGAGTCACAGTAAAAAACTGACATACTTTCAATGTAAAATTGGTAACAATTAAATTATAACATAAATATACAAATGTTGCTTTGTGCCATTGTGTGGAAGTAAATCAGTATATTATACTGTAATTCTCTCAGCATATTTGCAGAAGTACCAGTGCAGGCAAACTGTAGGATTGAAAGCTGTACAAGATTTTTAAACCCTGCATCTAATTCCAACATTTTCTTGAAACCATTTCTGTTGGTTTTGCTTATGCAACGTTATGGATTTACTTATGAAGCTTTTAGCCCATGCACATTTGACTGTTCCTGCTAATTTCACAAGCAGATAGTTGGCACGGCTTTAGAATAAACGAGTCGGATTGTGTTGATTGGCAGAATTACTTACAAAGGGACTTTCTCCCTATGAGAGAGATAGAGTTAATTAACTAATTTTGAGCAGCGGGGGTTTATATTGGCGCTGGTACAGTGCTCCTCACCACCCGTCAGCCTCTTCCCCATGAGCTGAATTCAACATCCCCACGGACATGAATAATCATGGGTCACATCGCCTTTTTTGGTGGGGTGGGGTGGGGTGGGGGGGGCAGGGACCAGATGGCATCTCAATCAACCAGTGACTGTCTAACCACAGGCTGAGGGCTTATTTACACAAAGTCCTCCAGCAACCACCTACACATACTGTATAAGCGTTGTACACATGCTTGCACAGAAACACAAACACTGACTCCTACTCCCCTCATTGCCATTTTGACTTGTCGGTGGCAAAAGCTTTGGCGGCATATGAGGACCCTTTGGGACTCCCTCTCCAATTACTTGCTGACTGCAGAGGAGCTTGGGAAATTTGCAGAGGCAGTGTTTGCTAAAGCTTGGTCTGCATACAAGACTCCGAGTAAACCAATAAAATATGAAATACATGCCTGAATAACTGGCCCCCTGATATTTCGGAGCAACTAATTGCTCAGGGATACGACCGGGTTGGAGCACATTTGAGTATGTGAGTGTGTGGTGAATAATGAGGGCAAGGTAGAAACCAAAACAGTGTTATTGACTCATTCATTATTTACCAGTGTGGAATATTTACTGTTATCTCAGAGGTGAAGCTTTGGCTATGGATTAAAGTTCAAACTTGTGTTTAATATGAACACTATTTTATCTTTCAACAGTTGTTTGAATTATGAATGTGTTACATTTGTTTGCTGCGAATCTTCAAGCAAAAGTCTGTTTTCGTATGCCGAACAGGTTTGCCACAGCACCTCCCTGTAACTAATGAATTCAAGCCCTTTTTTGTGCTTAACTGTCAGCCGATCAGAAGAATCTCAGCAGGATATGAGTGCATTATTATCATGTCACAGCAGGGCAGGCAGAGCCAGATTATCACCCTGTTGTCTCTGATTGGCTGCTGTCCAATCACACTGGGACATCTGCTAGTCCAAAATAAATAAATAAATAAAAGGTCCATGAAAAGGTATGGTCACTATAACTATCATATATAAACAAAACAATTCAGATGCAGTTGAAGTTCAAAGTTTCAGCTTTAATTCAGTGGGTTGAACAAAATGATTGCATAAAAAATGTGAGGAACTAAAGCATCTTTTAAACACAATCCATTCATTTCAGAGGCTCAAAAGTAATTGGACAGATTAAATAATTGTAAATAAAATGTTCATTTCTAGTACTTGGTTGAAAAGCCTTTGTTGGCAATGACTGCCTGAAGTCTTGAACTCATGGACATCACCAGACGCTGTGTTTCCTCCTTTTTAATGCTCTGCCAGGCCTTCACTGCAGCAGTTTTCAGTTGCTGTTTGTTTGTGGGCCTTTCTGTCTGAAGTTTCGTCTTTAACAAGTGAAATGCTCAGGTTGAGATCAGGTGACTGACTTGGCCATTCAAGAATATTCCACTTCTTTGCTTTAATAAACTCCTGGGTTGCTTTGGCTTTATGTTTTGGGTCATTGTCCATCTGTGAAATGATGACCAATCAGTTTGGCTGGATCTGAGCACACTTTATGACTCTGAATACCTCAGAATTCATTCAGCTGCTTCTGTCCTGTGTCACATCATCAGTAAACACTAGTGACCCAGTGCCACTGGCAGCCATGCATGCCCAAGCCTTCATTATTGCAATCCCACATTATTACGAATAACTTCATTTCTGGACATTTATGGTTTGATTTCTTTGTATGTATGGATCACTTGGGTTGTTACCAACATCTGGTGAAAATTTCATGTCATTAGCACCTCTAGTAATATATTTACGGAGAAAAATGGTGACGTGTTCAATACTTATTTCACCCGCTGTAACTATCACATGAATATGTTTCAGTAAACAGGTAAAAAAACAAAATTTGTGTCAGTGTCCAAGTATATATGGACCTAACTGTGTGTATTTATACATACATAATTACTTCTGACAGTATGTAATTAAACTGATCCACGGTGACACAGCTGACATATCTTTCTAGAAACATATTAACAGATTGCATAAAACCTCGCATTTTGTGCCATTGTTAAAGTATTGGTGATGTTTCAAACAATATTTTGAAGAAGAACCCCCAACGCCCCTAGCTCCATTATTTTCTTTCATGCCAAACCAATTTGTGTTATCTCTTTAGTGTGGCCCCCCATTTTCATGTCAGTGACAGAGGCACACACTCCAACAATGGGGCCTTAATTTGATTTCAGCGTTGATTTGGTCCCATCAGCTCATTTATGACAAGAGCTGAGACGCAAAGGGCTGTTGTGCGAGGAAGGAAGCGCTGTCAAAAGGCAGAAATTATATAATTAGATCGGGGAGGGAAACAATATTGTCATTATTTAAATTCCAAGAGGAAGGAAGAATGGTAATGAGGGATTGACAAAGAGTGCAGATGAAGAGGGCTTTGAGTGAGTTTACATCTATACGCTTTACAAGTTGGGCTTCACATATTAGTTTCTGAATATAACTCGTCTACACGTGTAGAACTGCAGCACAGTATAAAAAACATTTGTCACCTGTCAACCTTTCTACAAAAAAAATGAAAGAAGAGCATTAGAAAGGGAACCTGCAACATCTTTGTTGCTGTTTGGACACACACACACACACACACACACACACACACACACACACACACACACACACACACATCCTTAAAGTATTAATTTAGATCTTTTGAAGTAGGGCTTTGAGAAAAGGATATGAATAATTAATATCTTACCTGTTATAGAGAGTTTTTAGTGAACGTTTGGAGAAACATTAAATCTGACAAGATCGATGAGCTGATCAGAAAGTGGCCAAGCTCAAATGGATGGCTCAAAACAACATCAGTCTTTCAAATTTTACAGCCATTCATGCAAACACTACTTAAGAAACCTTTTTCATTATGCAACTATTTACATGAAATTCTGTGGTTGTTTGCAAATACAAATGTAGCAGCAACAGCTGTAGCATTTCGAGTTCAATTCAGGGCACTTCTGGCAGAAATGATGTGTGTAATGGATGGTGGTGAAGGTTTTAATTGTTGACGGATGGCAGTAATCCTTGTTTGTATCAGCCCCACTCAAACGTGCCATTAACTCTTCAATCAGCACTGATTTATAAACTTTCTCTAATCTGAGGATGTTCAGAGAGAGCTATCTGAAACAGCAAAGATATTTAATTTTCTAAACTTTTCACAAAATTGGATCCAAACCATCCTTTTAAGGTCTTCCTCAAAGTTTGCAACCTGCTCTGAGTCTTATGATTTTCAGTTTTAATCCTCGATACCATCCTCTATTTTATCACTTTTCTGTACTAAGCATTGGATTCAAAGGATTTATTGGCCACTTAAGTTTGAACACAGATCACCTCAGTTTCACTCAGTTGGTTGGACTTTAAATATCCCAACTGTATGAGCTAATATAAGTCAATGATGGGTAGCTAAGCAATCTTAAAACCTTCCTGTTACCTTCCTGTTAACAGATTTGTAAAGTAATGTGCTTATATTTCTTCCTGCATGCTCTTGTCATGCTCTGAAAGAGTGGAAAATCACATACCACTGTATAATATCGTCATCTAACTTCCAGTGAATAGAGCAGCTAGACAAAAAGACATAAGTGAGTCATCACCTTATCTTTCCTCAGTATTCTTCTGAAATTTTTCAACAAACACACAAAGGGAATCAGTTTTTGTGCTCAGGTTCCATAAAAACTGACCTGAAATACACCCTCTCTCTATTTTGCTGTCTGGATTTCTGTGTCTGGAAATAACATGACACAATGAAAGTTTAAAAAAATGTTCATAAATTTGTTTCAAGCATTAGCCTCTAACCAAATCACAGATTGTTTACTTTTAATAGGTTTTAACGCCTAAGTGTGTGCATTGAAAATGTTGTAGCAAACAAATCAGGTTCATTATAAAGATGTACACAGTTAAGCAGTAGTCTGGTTATTTTTAAATTGATGATCTGGTAAATAGTTATTAATAGTTAGCATGTTATCAGCTGTGACATCAGCAATAGAGAACAGAGTACAGAGAGAAGGGTGGAAGTCTTCCTCCATGATAGGCTAATATAGTCAAACAAGTGTCTGTTTTTTTTTCTTCTTCTTTTTTTTTCAGGCTTCTAAAACATTTTTGTCCAAAATGTCAGGCTGATCAGCATGTCTAGTCACTCAGTAAAAAAGTTAAAAAGTCTACATAACCCAGTTTTTTGCGATATAAAAAAATGAGATCATAATAAATTATTCAGAATTTTTTTTAATGTGAACTCTAACAACTCAATAAAACATACACACACACACACACACACACACACACACACATATATATAT
>NW_013952494.1:1144451-1145102 GCF_001266775.1 Austrofundulus limnaeus
ATTGCACACCCTTATAGTAATACTTTGTTTAAAGCACCTTTAGACTTTATTACAGTACAGTCTTTTTGAGTCTGCATTGCACATCTTGATTTGACAATATTTGCCCACTCTTCTTTGCAAAAATGCTCCAAATCTGTCAGACTGTGAGGGCATCTCTTGTGCACAGCCCTCCTTATGCTGAATAATCCCACCGATTTTCTGTGAGATTCAGGTCTGGACTCTGATTGGGTCTTTCCAAAACTTTAATCTTCTTCTTGTGAAGCCATCCTTTTGTTGATTTGGATGTATGCTTTGGGTTTTTGTCATTCTGAAAGACAAAGTTTCACTTCATCTTCAGCTTTTAAAAAGCCTGAAGGTTTTGTAACCAGTTGACCGGTATTTGGAATGGTTAACTGTTCCCTGCACCTTGACCTTTTCCCCAGCTGAAGAAAAAACAGCCCTAAAGGATGATGCTGCCACCACCATGCTTCACTGTGGGTATGGTGCTCTTCTGGGGTCTCATTTATAAAGGATTGCGTGGAAACCATACTAAAAGTGAACGTACGGCCAAAAGGCGGAAATGGCGTACGCCAAAAAAAATTCAGATAAAATCGTACGTACGCACGTTTCTGCACATCTTTCCTTTATAAATCACAGCCGCATGTCAGAGTT
>NW_013952494.1:1145898-1147161 GCF_001266775.1 Austrofundulus limnaeus
ACACACACACACACACACACACACACACACACACACACACACACACACACACACACACACACTTGTTTGTGCATCGACTAACTGTGTAATAACCATTCATCCTTCCCTCCCTCCCTTATTCTTCAGACCCTCCCTCCACCCATCCATCCCACTTGGTGCCCTGCACCCACCCCGAACAAACAGTTCATCTGAAGGAGGAGGAGAAAGAAGGGGAAAAAAAAGAGAGAGCGCTTGGCCTCTATCTTTTTGCTCTTTGTCTGCTGAAGTGTGCCCTCTTTGTGCGAATGCTTGTGTGCCGGTTGATGTATTCTCCCTAAACAGCCCAGGACCATATTTTAGTGTTAAATAAATGACTAGCCCTAACAATAAGAGAGCCTGAGAACATTAGTTTTACACCTGCCTTTATGCCCTTTGTTCAGACAAACACCTATGCCAACCCTTTGCTTTTAAACACACTTTTACATGTCCATACAAATTTGACAGTGTTACAGTGGCGGTAAAACACTCAGCATCCTACAGAGCACTCTTGACAAAACACTTTGTGGATGAAACACAATGACACACTAAAAAAGAAAGCAAGGCACTGCATTCCTAATGAATAAATGAGAGGAGAAACAATTGCTCTGCAGACAAATGTGAAGCAACAAAGTGCCCAATTATGCATCTTAGACACACAGCATTACAGATTTATTGACATTATAAAAAGCAAATGTTGAATAAACTGTGCTAAATGGCATCATACTAGACTGCTCTGTCTCAAGATGTGCACCAAAGTTTACCTCATACATACATCTTTGTATTCTAAACCTTTTATCATAAAATTAGGTTTTTTTACAGTCCTTTGACCCACTTATAGAACATTATAAAATGGTTTTGAAGATCTGTCTGAGTTTCTCTCAGCAACATTCCTCACTCACCCTTTCAGCTGACTGCTCCTGTTCCTCGATTAGTCCCATTCAGACCCTGAAGCCTGTCAGAAAAGTAATCCTGACATTTCACTTTTATAGTCACTCACAAGTGGCCTGTTTTACATCGATGAGATGCAAATTTTGAAGTGATTTTAGAGCCTTTTCATCTCTATAGTTTTGCAAACTCTAATGAGTAGAACAAATGCTCTGATCTCCCAGATTTTAAGGATGGTTACTGTTTGATTTAAGACCTCTGGCGAGTTGGGGCATGTGTGTGTGTGTGTGTGTGTGTGTGTGTATGTGTGTGTGTGTGTGTGTGTGTGTGTGTGTGTGTGTGTGTGTGTGTGTGTGTGTG
>NW_013952494.1:1147171-1150564 GCF_001266775.1 Austrofundulus limnaeus
GTGTGTGTGTGTGTGTGTGTGTGTGTGTGTGTGTGTGTGTGTTAGCATATATCTAATCTCATATCTGACTGGCTCCGTATTTGTTATGGAGCATATGTCTGATGTGTGTCCGAACAAAACAGTGTTGTGCACACATTTACTGTAATGTGTGTTGTTGTGTTCAGACAGGGGGTAATGCAAGCGTTTATGTCTGTATGTGTGTGGATAGGGGGTGCGGGCTGTGGGTGGGGTTGGGCAGTAGGGTGTCAACCTCGCTTTTAGGCCCCAGCTGATCTGCCTGACACAAAGCTCTTTCCCCGCCTAAGAAATGCGTACAATACACCCCCACTGTCTCCAACCCACCAAAGACACACACTCATACCCATTATCACCACACACTCACAAAGCATGAACAATCCATTAGCACAGACAGAGGTATAGGGAACAGTACGTTAAAAAGGTCCAGGATTTATACCTGACCCACAATGACCATGAAACTCTCTCCTCTGTTCTCACTGTCCCTCCACACCCTGCCGCTCCACCAGATGGCTTCGCTTTAATTCACACTGTCTGTATGGTAATTTCTAACAGATGCACATGTAATCTATCAGGTTCAGTGTCTGTTTATTTAGGTCAGTCCCAGTTTATTGTTCTTGGTGTGTCCAGACCTAACTGTACCCTAAACTTTTTAAGTAGTCTCTTTAATTAAGGGCATAACATCTTACACTAAGGAACTAAAATCATTCAATACAAGATTGTCAATAAACAACTACTTAACTTGAAATTACTAAAGGTAGCTTTACTTGAAATATTTTAACTAAATTTGAAAGTTAAAGCAAATTAACACAAAACATGACCCCCCCCCCCCAATTTGTTTTAAGGTCAAGTAAAAAGTTGTCTATGATTTTAATAAAAAGTAGACATGAGAACAGAAGAGTCTTAACTTTACACACATTTACAGCTTCTTTACTGTATTTATTTCTCCCAACTGTCTGACAAGCTTCTGCCGTCCATTTGAAAAGCAGAAGTGCTGCCAGGTTTAAAGGTCTAAAATCCAAGGTAAATCTAAGTAATATTGACTTTTTTTTTTTTAAGGTTTTAAAATTTGATCAGCCAATATTTTCACATTTCACTAAATTTCAGAATATTATTTTTGACTGTGGTTGGATGTTCCTGTAATGGATCAGAGATCTGATTTATTAAAACCCCCTTCAACCTCCCCCACCCCCACCACCCCAACCTTTCCTCTATGGTGACAGCTGGACCCCAGCCTCCCTTGACCCTGAACAGGACAAAACAAGTTTCAACAATGAATGAATGAATAAATTTGACTTAAGTCCCTTCATTTATTTTTTTTGTGCAAATTTTCTGAAACCATCACTTATGTAAAATAATGGGGGTGTTTGCATTTTTAAAACTACCCATTTTCTTGTTGAACGTTTGTGATTGTGAGCTTTTATTGGAAGTTTTGACTTTTGAGGAGCAACTTTGTACATAAAAAGTTTAATTACTGTGTCATAATACTTATAATACAATCAATTTAAAATGGCTAAAATTGTAATAAAGTCCAGCAAAAGTTTTTGCTTTTACTGTATACGAAAGTACAAAAAATACCCACTTTGAGTCAGGGTATAAAGTAGGTTTATTTTTATCCTGTTTGATTCCATAAACACAGAATGCGGAACATAATGCTGCCACTGTGATGTAACACATTAGATAACTGGAATCGATCTGTCGTTCACACACGCACACAGAGACTAATGATTGACGCAGGAGTTTCCTATCATCCCAGGCGTGACAGAATAAATCAAACTAAAGAAAAAAAAATGTGATGAGAAGAAAAGGAAGCAGCTCATGTATGACAGCAGAGAGTATATTGTGAAAGAATGATGGGCAAGGAGGTTGAATTATTGAGGTAATACGCTCTTTTTCTCTGTCATCTTCTATAGCCCGTCAAGGCCTCNCACACAGACATGAGCAGAAACATTGTCTGCCTTGTGGACGATAAAGACTTTTACTAGGAAATGAATGTGTCAGTGAGGAAGCACCAAGTCTCAAACACACACACACACACACACACACACACACACACACACACACACACAGGGATGAGTAATATGGCCTCCAGCATAAAATCAACTAAGAACGAAGTGTGAGATAGAGACAGTCATCCATCTTTCACATTCACTGCTGCTAACGTGTCTATCTGGTGACCAAGTTCACACACATACACGCACGCACATAGTGGCATCCAATATTAACTAATTGGGTAATCCTTTTAGTGCATTGTAAAGGAGATTGAGCATGAATGGGGCTTCAGTTGTGAAGTGCAGAATACCAGACACTCATTACTGCCCCAGAGTAAAGGAGATGGAGTACCAGGCACAGAGCGAGGGGCACGAGCAGAAAGAGAAAGAGACAGACATGGAGACACGGAGAGTGTGTGAGGGAGATTTAGATTCTGTGGGGCTAACGTGACTTTATATATTGATAGCTGCTGCAGCGTGCAGTCAATGAATTCTTTTACAGAGTAAAGGTTTATATTCACAAAAAAAAAGATTAACCATAAATCAGCGAGTAAACATTTATAAGTCATTATTTTGAGCTGTGTGTCTTCTGCACGCATGGCTGAATCTTTGATAGGAGGCCAGCTTTTACTAAAAGACCCCTCCCGGTGAAATTAGATGGCATTCAAACGCCGTTCTTTGCATCCAGATGAGACATTAGGTGGACTAAACGATCCACCTCCTTGGGTGTAAATAGATAAGGAGCTTCAGTGCATCACCTGCTGGAGCTGTGCGGCTGACCAAATACTGCTCCTGAAGCGCATGCATTTGCATAACGTTGGCAGTTATAGCTGAAATCACTTGTTTTAATGGAGTCTAAATAACAGCTTTTAGTGCTTCAACAAGATCTGGAATTCATGGTCTGAAATTAAAGGGGTCCTACATAATCATATATGTGAAATGGCCTTTTATGTTTCTTAACGACACTTCATCCAACAGTAAAAAAGAAAAATAATGAATTTTATTTATAATGGATCTAAACAGATGGCAAACAGTGTTAAAATCCTGTCCAGAATGGTTATAAAGAACTTTATGTATCTTCTGTTGGATTCTGCAGACCCTGTTCAGCTCTCCTGTCATAAAATATTTACTTATTGAGCTTTTATTCTGCTCTAAGAAACGTCAGTAAAAGTGTACCATAACAAGAAGCTGTATTTTTAGACATTCTGAAGGGCTCCTCATTAATTATCCATGAACATACACCTTTTCCATTACTCATCATTTGCTTTAAACAGAATCTGTCCATTATTAAAGCCATGACACAATTTTAAACATTATATATTAGAAAGTTGTTTTTCACAATTATTCTAGTCCGATAAGTAAAAAATGTGTGTGTGTATATATATAT
>NW_013952494.1:1150779-1166062 GCF_001266775.1 Austrofundulus limnaeus
AAGTACAGTTTTTAAATTAAATGTTGCTGAAACAGCAAGTTTCTCAGTGGATCTGCACTCAAAAATGCAGCCTAGGCGGAGTAGTCGAACACAGATCCACTGATCCTTCAATACAGTGCATCTTCAGAAGACAAGTTGATAAAGTAAATTTTATAAATCTGTATTGTTCGATACAAGTGTGTATTGAACCTAAAGCACTGTTCGATACGGTTCGATACAGGTACATGTATTGTTGCACACCTAATATTTATATATTTATATATTAGAATCTATAACTTTATTCCCTCTCAGTGTATGACTACTTTAGTCTAAAACTTTGACATAAAAGGTGCAGGATGATGCGTACATTCACAGAATAATGGACCTTGAATTTATTTTATTGATTTTTCATGACAACTTATGAAACATCCAACTTTACATAAAAAATTGTTCTAAACTTGTAATGAGTTTTTATTGCCAGCTCATTTCCAGTGTTTTTGTGTAACACTACAGAACATATTTTTATAAATTTATTTAAATGTTGGAATGTCCCATCCACAAACAATCCTTCTGCTCCATGTGAAATATTTCTTTATTATATCCCAGTTTTGGAGGATGACGATGTTTATAGGTAAAGAATGAAGTCTTTCCTGGCACCGGGACCCACTGACCTGCAAGCTGAGAACTCAGTGATAAGGTTGTCATTTTTGAGCGTAACCATCCTCCAATCCTCCTAATCTTTCTAAGGCTGAGTGTGTGTGTGAGCGTGGTGCAATATGGGAGTACAAGAAGACACAATGAGCTCACTTTTAGGGCTCTATATCATCCAAAAAGCAGCTGGAAATCTGTGCTGCAGGCAATACCCGCGCTCAGCTCCGAAATGAAAGCGCTATGATTTTGCAATACTAAACTGTTCACTGTAAGGCAAACTCTGCTTTCTAAGAGAAATTACTGGTATTTGCTTTCTTTTCTTTTCTTTCTTTTTTAAAGAGTAGAAATGAGTGAAGAAAAGTTATATTTCACAACATCAGAATGAGTTCAGCCTTCCAAAGATGCAGGGATGCTGCTCTTTCCTGACAGCGCCTCCATCCATTGGGCGATGCTGCATTCAGGGTCTCTAGAATTATTTTAAAATGACTGATGTGCATAAACTTTAAATACAAAAAGTAAAAAAAAAAACTTTTTGTATTTAAGAAACTTGGTATAATATTCATGATTTTACCCATTTTGTCACATAACTAGCATATTTTATTTTGAACTTGGTTCAACCAAAGTGAAACAGGAAGTGACATCAAAGGGGAACTCTTTACGAAAGAAAACTCTCTGGTCTTTGTTTACTGAAACAACATTATTTGAACTCTGACTCTTCTTCATATCTCTGATAGTGACTCAAAATAATCTAAAGAGACATCAAATTCTTCTCTACACTTTGTGTTGTTATCTATTGTAGAAATACTCACGTTCAAATGTTCCTCTTTGACATCACTTCCTGTTAGTTCCCATGTGAATAGCTCAACAACTGTTCAGCATTTTTTTCCCAAGTCATGATTAATGCTATCTTTCCAAAAATGGATTGATATTTATTACAAAAATAATGTCACAGGCACTTTAAGTTTTACTTAGTAGGCCATTATAGCTTTCACTTTACGGAAATACCTACACAATATTTTTGAATATAAAATATCAACCTCAGCAAAAACATTTTTTCACTTCACATTTGGAAACCAAAAGAAATGAATAATGAAAACAACAAAAGGAAGAACAAACTGTCCCGGTATATGTTTTCACTCTAATACAACAAAACAGGTCTAAGCAGGACATGTCTGAACAGGCTGTTTATTCCTGCCCACTCACTTTTGTCACCACCATATTGTGGCGAAACTGGGGATCTCTGCACGTCTCAACACGTACCCTTAAATGCATGCAGGTGTGACAAAGGATATTCTTTTCCCAACACAAGATATCCTCCCTGTGTTGCAAATCATTACAACGGAATAATGAAAATGCTTAAGAACAATTTAGGTAGTAATGCAAGAAAAAAAAGTCTTACCGTAATTAGGTTAGAAACGTCTAATATTAGTGAAATTGCAACATTAGTTGAAATTGAAAAAGTTTGTTCAGCAATGACTGAGCTAAGAGTTAAAGATATTAGGCCTAATAGCACTTTTGTATAAATAAATAAATAAATAGCTGCCTGTGTAGTTTCTTTTTTTCCTTTTTTAATGTTTCAAGTGTCTATCTGCTGAGAAACTTCTTGCAAGTCAGAGTAAATAATCAGACGAACAATGATAAATCTGCATGGTACTAAAAGAAAGCTAGTTTACACGTACTTAAAGAGCCCTAAGTGAGCTTCTGCCATCATTTATCCCATTTTAAATCCAGTCAATCAACCATGCTAACTTCAAGTCCCTCTGGAGATGACTTACCTCCATTATAGCCTGTCTGCCCCCACACACAGGAACAGTCAGTGTGCTGCTCCTGCTGCTGCTGGGTCTTTCACTGGATCACTGTGGACAAACCATTAGCTGGGCAGAAGTCTGCAGAGCTAGTGTGGAAAGACTAATTAAAAACAAAGCAGTGTCTGTTATTGTTGCTGATGGATCCACTCGTTACACTTGTTCAGCAGTTGGTTCGGTCCGTCCCGCCTCCCCTTGCACTGTCACATTCCTCCGTAAACACTCCTCTTTCTCTCCTTCCTCTCTGTGCACTGTATCCCTGCTGAACTTCCCTCCCACCCACTCCTTTCCTCTGAACGTCCACCGCTCCGTCTCGTCCCACCCCTCCCTTTGCTCGTTACGTCTTGGCCAACTCATTCAAACATTTAGCTGCAGAACTGTTACTTTACCCCGACTTCCCGCTCACTTTTCATTTAGCCTTTTTTACTCTCTTCGTCTTTTCTTTCCAATAAATTACATGGCAGCGTCCGTTTGCATGCACACGCCTCACAATCTCTTACAGATTGCAAAAAATAGTCAGAAAGTTTGCCCTTTTAAGCTCATTGCTATCACTATTACTCACAGAGGCCTGTTTGGTGGTGATATCAAGACTTTCTCCATCTCTCCTGGTGTGACAATTTGTCTCAAAATGATGTTCTATTGTTCGGACTGGATAATGGTATGGAATCAGCAGCCAGAAATACAGACAGAAATATTGCCTTTACACTCAGCAGGTGCAGCATTTAAAGGTGTTTCCCAGCGCTCGATACAAACCTGTAATTTCAGCTGAGTCCAAAGAGGCTTTTGAAAGATCTCATTTTAGTGCTATGCAGTGTTATTTACCTTTTTTTAATGTCGCATGGCAAATCATCCCCCAGGTTATTTCAGCGGGAGATAATGACAAATCACATTAATTTGCTGGTGTACCAAAAATCGTGAGCTAGGTTCGTAAAATAAATTCTTGGCATCCTTTCACGTACGAACATTTGCATGTTTTATAGGAGGACTTGGCTGTCTGTGTATTTACTTTCACCCACACAATAACCCTTATACTGTGTCTCAAGACAGCAATACAAGAAAACGGTCAGGCGATATTTAGTATTTACTTCAAAGTAAATGAACTGCAGTGAGTTTCGTATTTTTTTATGCTCTGGCTGTCACACTGGGCTGCGGGAAAAGATTGGATTTTTACGTCAAATTTGCTCTTCCAGAACGTACTTCCTTGTTCTTGGCTCGCTCCTCATTTTCCTGCTCATTTTCATTCACAACATTCACAAACGTCCACCCCGCACACACACACGCACACAGATAGATAAACACATGGATCAAGCTCAATACCTTGTGGAGTAAGAATCCCAAACATAATGCTGGTGACCAAGCAATACATAGACAACAATAACTGCCCTGCAGCAACACACACATTCACTTCTGTAAATATGTGCTCACAGCAGAACGTTAAGCACACAACGTCGAATTTACAAGTAATTTTGTTGAAAGCAGTCTTTGAGAAAGCGAAAAGAGCGCAAGGCAAACACACGCATACTGTATGTGCACATGCTCCGGTGATTTTCAAACCCGGTGTTTTCTGTGAGCTGGTTCAGTGTTTGAACACCAGCTCTTTTTGGCAGCGATGGGGCTGTATGTGGGCAGCTGAATGAATTCAAACAGACACTGTCTAGTCAGCAGTCTCTCACACAAGAGACAATCATAGTAATCGCAGGCCTCGCTTCAAACAGCTGAACAGGTTAAAACTCTTTCAGTACACTGTTAAAATAGAACAGTAACAGAAATCATCAGTAATCACCTAACATGTTTTTTATTTGAGAATTTCAGGCTTTATTTTAAGGTACAATTTGAATTCATTTGAATTTGATTGGCAATTTGTTGTTCAATGTGTTTTAATAAAATGAGAGCAAATGAAATGTTGATTATATTAGATTAAAAGTGTGCCAGATTTCTAACTTTAATAATTGTGATGAAATTGCACAACACAACCCAGTGCCATCCTGTTGTGTGATTTCAGATTGCATAATCAGACGGTTTTTTTTTTTTTAGAAATTTAGCTTGAGATGCTGGTAATCTCTAAAGAAACTGGGATAAATGTGGGATCCACACTTAATGTAAGCTTAGCTTTTTAAAAACAGCCAACAAAACTTTCATTTGCATCTTTGTATGTTTCAAAGGTCTATAGATCTTTTCATTCTCTAAAACACATGTCAAATGAAGGTTCACGGGCCAATTGTGGCCTGCCACAGCATTAAATGTGGTCCGCAACATTTTAATGTTTTAAAACAAGCGTATGTTGCTTTAAAGCCAGAATTGACAATAAACTACACCTCCCATAATGTATGTTGACTATTTTACTCGTGAAACGATGGCAACCCAGGTGGAGGTGCACAGGTTTCAAAAGTATCCATCAGTCGATGAAATTCGCTGCATTTTCACTTGGCTACTTTTGGTTTGGCCCCGTTGTATTGGGAAGTGGGAATTTCCCACTTACATGTCATACATTTAAACGCCCCTTCAGTGGGAGAGTTCAGAATTCAAGATGACAGCTACTCACCACAACTGGACAGAGAGTAAAACTCTGCTTTTAATTTCTGTATTGCGTATTTTACATTTAGTTAGTAGTGTTGGTGATGTCCACGGTTGTGTTAAAATGCTGTTTCTTTGCAGGATATATCGTGTTGATCTCAGTTATTATTGCCAATGCTCAGCAAGATAAGGAATGTGATGTTTCGTGTTTTTTAGTTGAAGTCAAACACAAAACATCAACAGCTGGTCCTTTGAGGACCACCGTATCATGTGGTCGTTGGTGAAAATCAGTTTGACTCCTATAAGGTTAAAAAAAAACGATGCTCTTTCAGGTTCTGTCAACTGCAACAGCTTTTTTTTCTTCTTCATTCTGCTCTGATGGGACAGCTGAAAATCAAATAATCACAACACCTCATTCTTTAGTATAGTTGTGCCAATATACAGTCTTGTTGGTAAGTTGTATGCAAATTTGATGTTGAAAAAGAAAAGGTTGGACCTCTCATATAAGGCACTGCAACCAGGGAAATGGAAGTGTCTTTGTGTGAGCAATCTGTAAACATAAAACATTTGAAAATATGGTAAAATAGTTTGAGCATTTTTCAACTCACACCAAATAAGATACAAAAGTTCAGAACAGATTTTTTTTCTTTTTAAATCTCATCATAAGAATGTAACATTTTAGATACAAGGCTCTTATCAGTACTTTGGAACTTCACCGTGTTATCTCTGAGAAACAATCAAAAAGGAAACTTCTTCCAAGAGGGATCGGAGGTGCCATTTTCCTAAGCTGAAACTCAAATTATCTGTGGGTTTATATCATAATGGGAATCAACATCAGTAAATAAAAACCAAAGCTGTTTGCCACCAATTTTGCACCTTTCTTCAAATGCCTCAAGCAGCACCATTACATCGACGCTCCAGTTTAATTGCAGTGAACTGCTCCCAGGAGCTCCCCGCCTCTCTCTAACAATATTTCTAACGGTAAAAAAAATGGTTTGTGGGCTCTACACAAACCCCTCCATCATCTAAACTGTCACTTTGTGGGAACTTTCACCCCTTTAGAACTTGAAACACTCAGCCCCTGTGAAACAAATTAAGTATGCGTTTTCCTGATGTCGGCGCCTCTGCACTAACAAGCTGAATGGCCTTCGGTACTCTGCAGACCTTGGTCTTATCTTTTTTTTTATCTGAAGCAGCTTTTCTGTCTTTTTCTTCTTTTTTTTCCCCCAAATTTCCTGTCAAGGCTGACAGCCACACTGTGTTTGAGCATGTTCACCTGAAGCAGAGCAAATGGCAAATAAAGACAATATTGGCAGTAGTTGCAGTCAACTGCAGATAAATAATATCACCTGCAACCCTCCCCCCACCCTCCTCCACCTCCTTACAACGAAAGCACGAGTGAAGAGAAAATTGCACCAGAAATTTAAGGTGTGAGGAGAGAATAGAGATGAAATTTGAAGCAGAGAGGAGGGTAAAGAGGTCTGAGTGCACACAAGTATGGCTTGAGCTAAGGCTTTATTGATTCTGTTGGCTTTGTCTGTCACCGCCCCAGAGGACACAGTTGGCCTATGATGTATGGCTGTTTCATTTGCTGCCGCTGCAGCGAGGGACACGAGTCAGGGAGTCAGGCACAACGGGGACCTTGTGCTACGCTGCTGGTAGATCAGGGGCAGGGCGGCCCTCCGAGGCCTGTTCATCATCACTCCGCTGAGAGCTGATGTGAGCCAGAGAAAGCAGGACAGACACTCACCTGCGATATGACCTTTTGGAACACTTCTACCTGCTTTAGTTGATTAATCTGTGTCTCTTTCTGCTGGAGAAAATACTTACCATCAATAAATAAAACCCAAGAATAGGTTTTTAATAAACGAGCACACTTTCAAATGCCGAATGCAAGAGATGCCCTGTGATTTCAGAGAAGTGATGGCTGTCTCTTGCTGCGCAAAAGGCAGTTCAGTCCCCCACAAGATCTCCTTCTCAGATGGAATATAAATAAGGCTGGAATGAAGCGGTCAGAGAGCACAGCAGCAGTCTGTCAGTTTCGATGAGGACGATGAAGTTGTCACCCTGACCTACACACGCCAGGTGAGTGCCTCGAGTTGAGGCAGTACGCAAAGCAGGTACGGTTATTGTCACCCAGAACCCCGCACACAAACGCATTACGGAGTTATTAGTATTGATCCGACGAACCCCGCTCAACTCTTTAAAGCCGGACTTTGATGAGGCTTTAATTCGTGAATGTACTCAACCGAGCTGAAGGTTTCGGGAGCGGAGCCCAGGCATTGTCTTCAAAGACGAAGAAGGATTAACTAACTCCAGATAAAAGCAGAGGCGCTATTACGTACACATCTCCTCCTCTGTGTTACGTCCTGATCCTGGAGAAATCTGAAGGCACGAGAGGTTAATAGTAGGACAGGGGGTTGTCTCTGCAACACACCAAATCTTTGTTTGAAGCTTCCCGCTGCCTATTTGCTTTATTTTATTTCTTTATTTATTTATTTTTACCTCAACCATATTTCACCTTTGAAGGTAGCTTTTCACCTAATCCTATTAAGATCTGCTGTGGATGATTTACGTTTGTGATGCATAGCCGTTGAGTTGCAGGTTAAGTGTGTCCACATGTGGCGCCGATAGATCACCGCCGAAGTCCCCGCTCGTTTTGCCCTGCAGGTGTGATTTGCATAGTATAAATTTCACATATAAAGTCATCCCTCTCTCTCCCCGTGGTTAACATCTCAGAGGCTAACAACAGTTAACTGCTTTGAGAAGTCTTAAGCATCTGCTAATAGGGATTATATGGAGTGGAACTGGGCTATAAATTGCAGCGAGGTGCGCAGTCAGGCATCGTGAACAGAATAGCAGAGTGCACTAAGCATCTATTTTCTCCCCAAATCTTTGTTTTGCACCGCGCCGTGTGATGATGTTAGGGCTCACTGACAGTTTTATTGCTTTGCTTTGATTCTTTTAAAGTTTGATGGTGTGATGGATGTAAATTGTAGTAATAGCTAATTTACAACTTCTGGCCACATGCCAAATCCCAACAAGTGTCTGAATTAAATTACAGAACATGTCTGTCACAAGTTACTACTTTGCAGATGTCTGACTAATGCAAGAGGCCCTGTCACACCATGATGGCATCCAGTGATTTCATGCGAACACTTCATTCTTTGCTGTGTGCCTTAAAATAAATTCTCTTCACCCAATTGCCTCATCTATTTGGCTAGTCCTTGTGTTTCCTGATCACTTTATCCTTTAGAACACAGCTAAAGAAAGCTAAAGTGTGGGACTGAGCTGAGAGAGAGAGAGAGAGAGAGAGAGAGAGAGAGAGAGAGAGAGAGAGAGAGAGAGAGAATCAGAACCACTGCAAATCTTCAACTGCAGTGTTCCTGAATGCAGAGGCATTGCTGCTCCGTTTCACAAGGGGGCACTGTTGCCATTCACTTCATGAATTGGACCTTTCCAGCTTTATTTTCTCATCTTCCTTTTTTAGAAGATAACACACACAAAATGAAATTATGTTATTCCTTATAAGCAAGAAGGAAGTATTAACAACAACAACCCCCCCTTCCCCTCTCTTTTTTTCTTGTTTAAAATTAGCTGAGTGCTGATACAGGGGGGGCAGTTCCTCCATTGTGCTTGCAGCACTCTTTGCTCCCTGTTAATTTCCGAGCTCAGTGGCAATGCAGTCATTATCTGAGGATGGGCATCTACAATGGATAATTATCCTGGGAAAAGGATTTCAAACTGTGGAGAAAATACTGCTTTCAGCGAGGGGGCCTGAATGCACAAAAACACTGGCGAGCAGTTAGTCGCTGCCATTACGTCTGTCTATCAGGCCCTTTCCAAATGCCCAGTGGCGAGCTGGAACAACCCCTGACAAAATAATTTTAAAATCACTCCCTCTTCCCCCCCTTGTCTTCCCAACATAATTCTATATTTATTGCTGTTTCAAATCTCATTTCCAAATGAGCTTGCTGGCTGGAGGGACCAGATAATAGAGTGTGTAATTTGAGTTGACCACTATGGGAGAGCATCACAAACACAGGTGCGTACACACACACACAGACACACATGCACTGTGACACGTTTCACCCACTGCTGAGCCGATTACTTTCTTTCGTCTCAAAGACAGTTTTTTTTTCTTTTTTTAAGAAAATGGGTTTTGTTCTAAATTGTCTCTCTCCCTTCATGGGTAAGAAAAGTTAAGTCCGACATCAAACATTCTCTGAGAGCTTCCATTTATCTGCGCAGACAGTCTCACTTTCATGCATTTAATCTTGATGAACGGGGAAGGCTATGAAACCTTAATAAGAATCCCTTTAAACTGCCAATCATTTTTTGCATGTTTAACCATAAAATTACTTGACATAAAGCCATGTTATCGCTGCCTCTTTTTTTTGTGCAGACGGTCAATTTGTGTTTAAGGAGACTCTATTGTCATGGTTACGCTAAGGCTAAGAGTCAAAAGTTTAAAGAGTCTCAGGATAAGAAGCAGCTGGGAGAATTTCCTCTCGTGTCTTGTGAACTTTAATAAAACTTATTTTTATACTGCACCGAGCTTCATAACTTGGGAAAATACTGCAGAGACTGAACTGACGCAAGGTTCTTCTGGGTGCTAAATAAACTCAATATTATCAAACCGAAAGAATACTATTAAGGACTTGGAGCAGCATCACAGACAAACAGACCCAGCGAACATCACTCCCTCTTTCCTGTTGCTGCGGTGGTTAACTCCACTGGGCACCTAAAGGCAAAACTCGATCTTGAAAACTACATTATCTCCAAATAAGATTATTCTTGATGAGCAGGTAAAGTTAAACTAAAATAAGATGTATTCGTTTTGGATCAGGGAACAAGCGGATGACAAGACGGTGCCCTGATTTGTTTCTGAGGTACTGGTTTGGCTCAACGTAATTGTCCTGAATGTCTGCAGAACACAGGTGATTTTCAGATAAGTGGGTCTGCATGGGGCCTGGTTCGAGCTAATGCTCGGCCACTAACGTCAGCAGTTGCTCTCTCTCTCTCTCTCTCTCTTTTATTCTCCTTTCCACTCATTAGACCTGGGAGCTGCAGGGGGACGGATGAGGAAAACAGAGCTGCAGCTCTCACTGTAGTAGAGGAGCCTCAGTAGTCTCGGTCTGTAATTACTGCAACTGAAATAGAGTGAAACTAACTTCAGAGTCGACTCAAGTATGCTCACTTCATGTATTATTGTGAAGCGCAGATGCAGAAGTTCAGAGCGTTAAAAATGAAAAGAGACAGCAAGTCAGAATAAATATTACAATGAACTTTTGGCTTTGTCACACCAAAGCTGCGGCTGTGCCCTAAATACTGCAGATGGATATTTGATTTTTTTCTTTCTTTCTTCTCTTGCCTCTTTGCAATTTTAGTGCTTTTTCTAAATGTGTATCATTGAATTACACGTCTCATTTGACTAATTATGGAAGCAAAGATAGGCACAGCTTCAGACCCTCATGGCCAACATGTTTGCAATTAGATTTTATCTTTACTTTTACTTTAAAATTGCAAATAAAAAAGAAAGAAATGACTGTACTTTCCCTGATTCATGAAACAGCCCACATAGTAGACAGGTGTGGGGCAGATCTGGTGTCAAGCTGGAACAGCTGGCTGACTGCTGGCATGACAAGTGCTTTGCCAACTGGATGTGGGCCAGCTCTGGCAATGATGGTACTGTTTTAGGATGGCATGCCACCACTGGCCCAGTTATGTTTTGGTTTATGTGGTGCTGACCCATGCTTAGATCACCTCCGGCAAACCACATCTGACCCACCAAAGTTTGCTATGTGGTCAATGCACTTCTTTAATCGGTCCGCTCCACTAACCTGAGCAGGCACAGTCTCTGCTGAAATCTAACATTTGAGTAAGCATTTTATAGGTGCTAAAATTAGCATTCAGCCTCAAGTGCAGAATGAGTCATCCATTTTATTTTTAATCACTTGCCATGAAATTAAACCCATTAATTTCAACTTCTAATAACTACAGAAATAATTTTTGGTCACTGCTAGGGCACGTACTGTACATGTGTACACTATGCAGATGCAGTACGGGCATTTCAGTGTTTTTATTAAAATGTGTTTATGCAGAAAAAATAATTATAAACAGAGAAATAAAATGCAGAGCAGTGTAGACAGAGCCTATTCAAGATTTTCTTATATAAAAGTGAAATATTGTGAAACGGTGGCTAAATCGTCTAAGTTCTTCTTCTGCAAACCCACAGTTTAATACTTCAAGCATACAACAACTCTAGTTGTGTTTTTCACTCAGTTACGTTGACATTTGAAGATTGACTCGTTGTTGGATGAGGAAAAGGAAAAGTAAAAAAAAATGGAAAGAAGATGTGGATGTTAGCTGCACATTCACTTGCTTAATAGGACCAGGCAAGCTACTCCTTGAAACTGTCCATCTTGCTAATTTAATAACAGGCTTCTTCTCTGTGTGCAGATAATTTTCTGCAAAATGACAGAAGCCCGTGCTGCTCCGCATAAACAAACACGCCCACAAGTCTTTAGAGATGTTGTGTAAAAGTAGGTATCCCCAAAGTAAACTGTTTCCTAACTGAAAAGTCTGAAACATGAAGTCTGTATGATATCAGGAGTAGCATTAAACAGTACACGAGGATTAGATTTTTAAAATGTTTTTGAAGCTAAAAAAATCAGGGGTCTAAATAAAATTGAAATTACATTAAACACAAATAAATATGGTAAGTTACAGAGCACAACTTTAGGAAACCCTGCTGGTTCTCAGATTTGCAACTGGAACACAGTTAAGTTGGTTGTGGTGTCATTTTCACATCTTTGTGCTGACCTCTGACCCATTTTCTTTCCTCCTGAAACAATGGTGTGATGTAAATTTGATGGTAAAGTAAAAGGCTTATCAAAGAGTGTCTTTCTAAGAAAATGTTAAGACTGGAGTTGTTGGACGACACCAGAAACCTACTTTGGTTTTGGCCCTGTTCAGATTAGCCATTAGTTTGTCAGTCTGCTCAAAATGAAACTCCATATTGATCTCTGTCACAAAACCATCTACAGAAATTATATTATTTATTTACAAGCTTCACAGAACCAAAAGATCACAGCTATCCAGTTTAAACACTGAATGCGTTGAAAACATTTTGCAGTCATCTGGCCAAAATTTCTCTTTAAAACGACGCCAAAAGACACGGACATCAGTACTTCTGTTGACAGGAAGCATTTGGAGGCACCGCTTCTTTGGAAACTATTCATCAGCTTTGCCTTTGTCCATTACCGTCATATCGTTATTTCCCCCATTAACTGCAAGCATCAACAAGCAGCAACAAGCAGACGGCTTTTTCAGTCTTCTTGACCTCCTCAATTAATCACCCCTCCTCTCAGTCTTTCCATGGAGTATTCATCCTCTTCCTCTGTGTCCAGGTTTGGAGCTTTCTGCCCTTTTCTTTCCATCTCACAGAAGGCTCCTCTCATTTATCTCAGAACCAAAATATTTTGATGGATGTCTCATTTTCTAAAATGGACCCAGAGGGGAGAGCAGAGGGAGAAGAGAGGCTTGTTAGAGGAGCTGTATGCAGGGAATCGTTAGCGGAAGCCGTTTTGGTATCTGCAACATCTGAGGAAGCGTTAGACAGCAGTGTGGGCAAGAACTCTTTATCCTGGCTCCTGCGGAGCGACAATAAGATCCGTTAACCCTGCTTGATCTGTTCAGCCAACACATTCATGCACTGTTTCCCAGCTTCAAAGTGAAATGTTTATTCAAACTTGGTAACAATCAGTTCTAACGAATAAAGTGGAAAAAGCAAAATAAAAAAAGAAAAGAAGGAAAAGAAATGAACCCTTTTTCACAAACACCCTTATAAGATTTCTGAGTACTTATAAGCTTTCAATTCCAAGGACTCATTTGAATTCTAGAATTTTACGAGAACAGTCAGGTGCAAGAATAAGTATGATTGAACAACTGTAGCTTTGTTTAAAAAAACAAAAGAAATTTTCAGTTTTGTTGGTTATTATAATTCCATGATGAAATAAAAACACTCCAGTCAGAGGCACCAGGCGACAGTGAGAATTTTAAATGAAAGGGAACATTTTGTAAGTTGTGTAAGTTTATGTTGAAACATAAAAAATAAAATAAAATAAAATAAAATCAAGGCTGAAATGGCTCCCTTGAAATGCCACTTTTATAAAGCAACCAAACATGTGGATGGTGCTACAGTTTATTGTTTGTTTGATTGTGACTCCCTAGATTATGAAGAAATCAGTGTCATCTGTTTTTTTTGTGCTGCCAGTTCTTTGTTACATAAGTCTCTGCCCCACCTTCCATGTTTCTTACATTTTTTGGACTGCCGTGGCAAAAATGACACGAAATAGCTCATTTTTATAAATAGCTTTCAAAGTACCTTTTGGATTCAGAGGGGAGAATCTAAACTTTAAAGTGTTTCCAACAAATGTGGTCATCTTGGCTTTAATCCTTTTTTTACTTTGAGGACTTTCACTTGCAAAGTCTACATAAAAAAACAGGTTTTCAGCATGCACATTTCCCAGTGATGTTGGCAAGGTCACAGAAAACAAGGCCAATTTATTTTAATTTTTTTCAGGTTTGGTCATCTGCTTGAGGTCAATCCAGTGATCAAATTCATTTGTTAGCAACATTTTGGAACCAAAGGACAAAACTGACCTTTTTGTTTTCCAAGCATGTCAAAATTAAGGTGTCAATGTTTACAATTTTTTTTAAAATTTCAAAATAAAGCAAAGTTACTGAAGTACACTAGTCCTACCATGCTTTAATAAAGAAAAATCACAGTTGCATTATTTTTTGAGGTTTTGTTTGTCTCTATGTGGCCCTGTGATGGACTTGCAACCTGTCCAGGGTGTACCCCTGCCCCTCACATGGTGACTGCTGGACATCCTTTAATGAACCTGAAAGGAAGAAGTGGGTAAACGATAATGGATGGATGGAATGTGTCAGTAAGTTTAATGTGATCAACTCTTCCCGTTCAGAATAGCTCTACCTCGCAGACAGGAAGTCACCAGTTTTACTCTGGTTTGAGCTTTTCTGTGAAGTCTGTATGTTCTTGTATGTGTTTTCTCCAGGTACTCCTGTTTCCCCCCTGTGAATCTCCAAAAAAAAAAAAACATCCGTTTTCAGGTAATTGGTGATTCTAAACTGACTTCAGGTGTGTGTGTGTGCATGTGTGGATGTAACCTCTTACCACTGACTGGTGGGACAGGCTGCAGGCTGGGTCTCTAATCAGGACTGAATGGGCATAGAACATGAGTAAGAGAGTAAATATTACACGAACTGAAGTCAGTCCAGTCAGGAAACCCAATTTACATAATGATGCCTTTGAGCTTTAAGAAAATCCTTATTTAACAAGTAACTGGTCAAAACAAATTTTAATTTGTTGCCTTGTTCATTAATTGCCAGTAAATAGTTTGTTTTTGTAAAAAAATACACAAGATAAATTCAAATATCTCAACATACTTTTGGCAAAATTCAGATTGATGAAAGAGAAAATACATAAAAGTAAACAAGGCCTAAGGCATGGCTAATGTGTTATATTCCAAGGCCAACATGCTCTGTGAAAGTGCATCAAACACTATTCCAGCATTTTATTTACTGCCACAGATTAGATCACCTATGGTCAAAGCTGCACGACAGTCAGAAACAGTTACAAACAGAACAATAGTATCCTGTTTTTCCCCATAAAGTACAGTAAACCTGCAATGATTGGACGGGATTCTATAGATTATATAAACTAGATGTAATGTGAAGATTTGCAGGCTTTAGTGCCACTGAAAGATAAATTTATTTTACATTTGAGAGAGCAAAGCAATTTGTTTCCCTTGCTTTTCAGTTCCCTGTGATAACCATTTATCGACTGTATTCAAACAGATATGAGGGCCGTATTGATTTCCCAACTATCCCTCATCTTCGAAGCAAAACGAGTGCATTTCCTAAAAACGTACAACCTGATCCTTCTAACAATTTCATGTTAAAACCTCTCGCATGAACACTTTAACAAAAAACATTACAGGCTTGATTGCAAGATAAGTTTTGTCTTCAGTTTGTTCTGTTGCAGATGTAAAAGTGCACTTCTTTCGCTTCTCTGGGCTGCATCAGTATTCACAGAGAAACTGCAGTATTGGGAGAAAGAGTACAGAAAACTGACTTAGTGATAAAAAAGAAAAAAAAGCTTCAGCTGGTTTGTGATTTCTCACATTTTGCCTCCTTTATTCCTATTGGTCTCCGCACTGCACTCCTCTTCAAATCTATCTCGCCTTTGCTTTTCTTTAATTCTTTACACACACACACACACACACACACACACACACACACACACA
>NW_013952494.1:1166992-1169148 GCF_001266775.1 Austrofundulus limnaeus
GGTACCTACCTGACCCTAAAACTAACCTAAACTCAATTCACACCTTGGTCCTAAACCCAACCCCCAACCCTCCAATGGCATTTAAACCACATGGGGACTCGACTTTTGTCCCCAAATGTACCAGTTGTCCACAAAGGTAGGATTTTTGTCTTAAAATTGCCCCCAAATGTCACCAAAGCCGAACCCCCCCCCCACACACACACAAGCACACACACACACATTCAAAAGTACACTTATTATTTCACAATGATTCCCAGAACTGCTCCCCAATCCAGAACTCTGTATGATGTTCACGTCCCTAAATAAATCTCTGTCCTCACTTACACTGTAGTTTCTGATGAGAACATAATTCTCACGTGTTTTCATCTGAACCACAAATCAAATATTGAACGGTTTCATAGTCATCATCCCCCCTCCCCTCCTTCTCTTCCTTATGCTTTCCTTAAAAAAATCTGGTTAAGTATTGATAAAAACACATAACAGGTTTAGGCTTATATTTTAATCATTGCATGCCGCCAAAGGCGAAGATGGAGGGATAACAATTTTTCCTCTGGATGTATGTGTGTGTTTGTTTGTGCCATCAGGAAAATATCTTGTCAGTAACTAAACCGATTTTAATTAAACTTTCAGAAAATAATAAGTAGATATTTACCTACACATGATTGACCTTTGGAGTAAATATGATTCCAGTATTAGTAAATTTAACCTAATTCAAGATGGATACAAGGCCAAATGAACTTAACTCTTTGGTCAACTCAGTGAATTTTACAGGTATTGGGCTAAAATTAGGTGTGTCAATAAGTTAGAGTGATTTACAACACAGACTCCAAGCACGGATCATGCCAGGTATTGAAATGTTGTATGAGATCACATTTATTTTTTATGTTAAACCAAAATGGCTGTACCTTCATTATAGTCTAAGTGGTGGGCAATATGTATCCATTCAAGGGATGCTTAGTTTGTCATTGTTAGATGTTAAGATATTATAGTAGTTTGTCTGATACAATGAGAAAGATCTCTTGGAATGGATGTTTTATTCTAACAAGTCCACACCAGTACATTATCCTCTGGTGCTTAAAGTCGTGTGACACACTTACATATTTATTTTTCATTATTATTATTATTTGCAGTCGGGTATAGATGCGGCTGCTAACACAAAGAAATAAATAAGACCACTGCCACAGCCATGGCAAACTTGCTGGGGCAGCAAAAATACTTCGTTTTACAGTAATTGATGAAGCACTGCTATACAGTAATTCACACGCTGAGTAATTTTCTAATTGGTTGAAGAAAAAAAATGTCATCCAGCCCCGTAGCACCCTGACTGAGGGGGAATGGAAAACACTTGTTCATCAGAGAGAAAGAAAACAGGAGAAGAAATGTAATAAATTATAGAATATGTAGCCAGTAAAGACTTCCCTGTGTGAAGATACAGTCAAGTTATTTTTGTTGACTCTTCATCTTAACCAGAATGTGGTCATATAATTAAAATATGTGAAAATCAAATGAAGCTATTTCAAGTGTTTTGACCTTTCACACATTACAAACATTTTAGTAATAATCTTACGTCTGACTGGAGCGTTTATGTTGTTTCTTTGACACATGCTGCTGTTTTATAGTGCATGCCCTTGGCTCCAGCTGAGTCAGCCCAGAAAAGCATGACTGTGAGTAAAAAAAAACAAAAAAAAAACATGATTTTGGGGTGAAAGAAAAAGTACTGCACTGTGCTTTGAGAAATATGGTCACTTTTTATACAAGTGTGCAAACAGTTTTGTAAAAAGTGACATTACGTGGAATGTGATTAACAGGCTACAATTGATCAGTCTATTTGAGACATGTAAATAAATAAAATGTGCAAAAGTGCAAGTCATGTTGAATAGATTATCGGACTCAATGAGATCAATGGCCTCATGTTTTGAGAGCTTCTGTCAGTTTAATCAGTTACCCGAAGCAGAAGTGGCTCAGAGCATTATCAGTTGAGATTATCAGCCGGAATATTTATCAAGCAGACGAGGTGGCTAGTCGACGCAAGGCTAAATAAGAAGAAGATTTCTGTTCTGTTGTACAAAAACAACTTTAATCACAAAATAAGAATTATATATATATATACACACACACACACACAAACACACACACACACACACACACACACACAC